>NW_020925744.1:6066403-6142116 GCF_003984885.1 Neopelma chrysocephalum
ATCCACTGGTCAGATTATGTGACCAATACATCTGTTCTAGAACAGGCAGCAATCACAAGTATTGAGGCCATGCTACTGAGAACGCAGCTGTGATGGGCAGGGCACGTCTCCAGGATGAAGGACCACCGCCTCCCTAAGATCCTGCTTTATGGTGAACTTGCCACTGGCTGCCGCAAGAGAGGAGCCCCGAAGAAAAGATACAAGGACTCCCTGAAACAACAACTCAGCCTCGGCCATATTGATCACCATAACTGGTCTACTCTGGCCTCCAATCGGGAGGCCTGGAGACACACCATCTATAACGCCGCTGATGCTTTTGAGAAAGCACGCAGGATCACTCTCGAGCAGAAAAGACGATGCAGAAAGAATTGAGCCTTGCAGAACATATCATCTAAGGAGTCTTTCTGTTGTGCCTTTTGCAACCGGTCATGCCTTTCTCGTATTGGCCTTTTTAGCCACCAACACGCTTGCAAGAAACGTGGGTAGAGCCCTTCTCAAATCTTCGTTCGCGAAGCCTAGCCATGATGATGAGAAAGGACAGGACAGTAAAGAGATTGTCTAAGGGCTTTTTCCACAAAAAAGCCAAAGAGGACTATATTTTTGCTTAAGCATTTGGAAAAGTGCAGACTCATATCAACTGAAAGGAGAATCAGGATTTATGTCCCACTTTCCAAATGTTTTTAAAAAATCTTGCAAATTCTTCATGCAATTTTTAAGAACTCAAACACATACACAAAAGTGGCTCTGTAACTTCAAAGATAAAGAAAAATTTACCAGCATCTTTGATCAGTATAGCATTGGTATCTTCTATGTTGGTAGATCCTACAAGCCAAAGTTAAAATAAAGAAAAAAGTCACTAAAACAAGGAAGCCAGGCAACTTCACACTTATATGCTCTATAAGTAAGTAAGTAAGCCATGAATTAAGACTGTTTTGGTGCTTTTCTTTCATTTACAATTTCAGTCATTTCAGTTTTTTAGTTAATATACTTTCACACCCTATTTTTGACTTACTACTTTGGAGATTAACCTTTCTAGTAGCAACATACATTTAAGTCAGAAGCATGTATTTAAAACGAACAGACTCAAAACCTGCAAAATGCAGATGACTGTCAATTACATAGTAATATTTCAAACAGGGTCCTAGATGTAGTTCCATGTACTTTATACATATCTGTGTACACATATATATATGTGTGTGTGTGTATATATATATGTATATGTATGTGCATGTATATGTACAACATGTAAGTGAAGATTTTCCAAAATTTTAAGAATTAATGAATACTTAACATCATCTAGTACTTCAACAGCTAATCTCAAGTTGAAAACATGCAGAAGTGGCTAATAGGGGCCTCAGAAGAGAAAAAACTAGAGGTGTACCTTTTAGCATGGTAGTATTAATACTATTGATATGCCTGTAATTTTTGGAAAACACATTAACTGTCGACTCTGTTGTAAGGAACGTTTTACTATTCCCAGTATTACAGCACAGCAAGCCATCTCAAAACCTATGTATACAAAGTATATTATGAAGACATTTTGTGAAGTCAGAAACCATCCTCAGAAAATGACTGTTTATTTAATTAGAATGTAATGATCCATCCTGGTCAGATCAAATACAAAATATTGTAAGTCAGCTAAGATACAACCTGGGGAAATAACCTAAGCTGAAATTACAGGGGGAAAAAAAAAAGCTATTCCCACTTATTATCTTTCCTGGCCATTATAAAACTTAATTTGGGGGCAAAGAATCATACAGTAAAACAGCAAGAAAATGTGAAACATTCCTCAGCTATGAATACTTCAGTCTTCATACAGAAAACAAATACCTAAAGCAGATTCTTCAGATTTGGAAAGTCCTCTAGACTCTCCAAAATAACAGTATAATGAACTTTTTCTTTAAAAGTTTCTTTTTCCCCCAGGATTTTGGCAGAGACACAGCATGAACTGCCTTGCAATACCTGAACAGGAAGTTCCTGACAAAAAACAACCTACAGAATTCATTAAGCTCATGGACCACTCTCATGAAAGTCTGAAACCTCATGAAAGCAGAAACGTCCCAACCTTGGTCAGTCATCTAAAATAGTTATGATGAAAAGTAAAAAGTCCTTAGGATTTCCTCCTCCTAGACACACATTGCATTTTCCTTATTGTAGGTTTAGAAATAATTTTAAAATACTAACATGTCCTTTCAAAAATACAGAGTGAACGCACTATATAAAATTAAATATTACAAGGTAAAATTGTTTAACTGTTCACAAAAGTAAAGGTAAAGAATTCTACATTTTACACTTCCTTTATTTTTTAAAGAACTTACCTTGTAGACTGTGAACCATTTCTAAAAGAACTGGGGTAAGGATCTGATTATATTCATGGAAAATATCAATAAAAAGAACTTCTGTGCATGGCTGAAAAATTAAAACGTGGTTTAGAATCTATTAAAGGCAACTCAAATACATTTTATGCTAAAATTTCAAGTGCTGAATATCTTGCACTAAAGGTCATAATTTAAAACACAATATACTGCAGCAAAATTAGCACTCTATAAAACACCATTCTTCCTACTATACATTATGTTTAACTATGAAGAGTTTGATGGCTGCATCTGTATCAGTCAATTCTGTAGCAGAAGAACAATGAATCTGTGGAGTGAAACAGCTGGTGTTGAGTAGCCAGTGATCATACTGTCGGTAAGTCACTCACGCTGAGTGATTTGGACTAAATACCCATTTACAGCTGGAACACACTAGATGCACAAGGTTGGGGGTTTCAGTTTTAAAATTAAAGTAATCCAGCAAATAAACTTTGAGATCACTCTGCAAAGCAAATCACAGCAGTGATAACTGGGAGATTCATCATAACAACATACTTTTGATCCAAACTAAATTAACTAATAACTAATTAACTAATACAATTAAATATACTTAAATATATTTAAATATATATCATCTGAAACCATCTTCATACATCATGTCTATTAATAAAGTCATAAGTGATAACATCAGTTCAAAGAAGAGACAACATCTACTGGCTTTAACCACCATCAGATACTACATAATACAAATGCTGAAGCCAACTCCTTTTCTCTCCCTCCTAAAATATCAAGTGCATAGTTTCCAGTGTGTTTCAGCATGTTTGAACAGTGATAAAGGAGCAAAGTTACTAATTCTAAAGAAATCTCCATAAGGATTTTTTTTTAAAAGCACCATCTTTCGAGCAGGTATCACCTCTCTTGGTTACAAGACTATCAAGAAATGCATTCAGGAATGTTTAATGGTTTTCAAATTGAAACACTTACTCTGAGACTGTACTTCCAAGAATCTCCTCCTGTCTCTTCTACAGCTATTATTTCACAAAGAAAGAAAAAAGTATTATTTCAACTATGGTTCAAATAAAGTTTGGTGTTTGTATATGAGGGTATCACAGAGTACTGAAATCTGTTGTTATGAAAGGAATCTCTGGAGGGAATGTTTGCCCATATAAGAAGACTGCAGGAATACAATGTTCAATATTTGCAGTAGGCAATTTGTAGAGACAATGCTGATATGAAACATTTATACCAATATCTAATAAAACTGCAACCAACAATACACCATGTTTCTTACTGAAGCTTTCTGGATCCTCTTCCCACATAGTCAATTCTTCCTGTGTCAGCAAGAAATAGTGAGTGACTAATCTCCTACATATTTCCATTAGTGTCGGGTATGTGAAAAAAGCTGTCTTTATCTTATGCGCTTCAAGAGTTTCAGGACTGCTGTCTGAAATAAAACATAGAAAACTCCAAATTACAATTAAGTGGCTTAATGATCAAACACTGGTCTAGTAAAACTAGAAAGAAATCAATAAATAAAACATTTTTATCCTCTGAGAAAAAAAATTATTTTCATGACAGACTTTAACAGACTTACAGGTGGTACTTTTTTAGAATCAAGTTGAACTCCCAAATTAATTTACTTTTAAGAGAGTTCTCTGACAGCACAATTAGACTGAAGGGTTGTCAGGACTTCACATGGTATTTAAATGCTTTTCGGCTACTAGGTAGATGAGAAGAAAAATTGTTTACCTCCTGCCTTGGGCACTTATATTTTTTTTTAGCATTACTGAATTTAAAAGCACACAGAACTCAAAGAAAGTTCCATTTATACCTATTCAGAAAGTTTATCCAAATACAATCTTAGAAATCACTTGGGATTTTTAGGAGTTGGTACTGGTTAAAGAAACCAGCAATAAAGACAAATACTGCATGCTGTACAACCAACACAAACAGCATGTCAGTGTAGTGTAAATTTTCTGTTTTACATTTTTTTGTAATCACATCATTCTCAAAAAGTCAGATTTTCACTAAAATTTGCTATATTCCTCTTGTTTCAAGTGACTACATTTCGAAACTCAAAGCTCACTATGTACTTTTGCAAGCAGAAATTACTGTTAATAATCAATAGACTTAGAGCATTGTAAAATTATGGAGTAACTCTGAAATACATCAATATTTTGAAGAATTTTAAACACTGGATTCCTGTAATCTTTTCTGACACATACCAGTACATTCATGGAAAATTTTTTTTTCAGATTTAGAAAGATTTTATCAAGTCATTACGACATGTCAAGTTCATACGGAAGATTGTGGTGGGTTTTTAATTTGTACATTCAGCAGTGTATGAATTTTCAAAATGAAACACAGTCCCACAAAACAGAACATATAAACTGTTTTATATTCAAGTGCATCTCAAATCCATTGTGTTTCTGTATTTCAGAGTGCTGGTATTAGTTAATTACAGGAAATACATAATTTTATCAAACATATCCCAAAGGAAAGATGCAACAAACTAGTTGATGAAAATAAACCAAATTCTATATCACAATACTTTTTAAAATTAGTTCAATGAAAACTAAAAGAATCAAAAAAGAAAAGATATTCATGATCCTTTCGTATTTAAATTTTCTTTGTCAAGTCACCATCTATATAAATTAATACTTTAAAAATTAAAATAAGAATTATTAATATAGAGACCGAAGCCTTACTAATTATTAAGACATTCATAAAGGAGTTATACCGTTGGGAATAGCTAGCAAAATGTTTCTCAAGACACAAAAAGTGGTTTTAGTAAATAGCAGCAGTACCTTCAATATTTTTGGATGGCTTATATGCATAATTTTTTACAATCATCTTAATGAGATTCATGCATTGTACAATAAACTGCTCAAATACAATTCCTTCACCAGCTTCTGTGAAAACATAGCTCACAGAGAACTCCAATGATCTCTGAATCAAAGTAGTGAACGAAAAAGGATGTTGATCTAGAAAGTCCAAAAGCTAAAAGAAGAAGTAGAAAAGCAAGAATGAGAAATCAAAACACTTTTTGTGCAAGTCTTATTAAATGCTTTAGTAAACTAGTTACCAAAAACAAGCATCAACTTATATAAAATTATAGAAGACTGAACACAGACAGGAGATTAGAAAGAGATCAGTATCAATGAAGTATTATTTAACACCAAGATTCTTGACTTCGGTTCAAAATCACTTCTTTTTTAACTTTGAGGAACAAACTCATTTTCAACTAGACCAGATTGCTAGAAGTAAATAAAATACATTAGGCATACTTGAAATGGTGAACATTTCAGCAGATAATTCATCCTTATTAGAACTGTTTTAAGTAAAAGAGGCATGTGGAATAAGACTTTTTTTTTTTCCTCCTCCTCCTCCACTGCAGTACAAGCTTTCTCAATTTAGCTTTTCCAACTACCCATTTAAAATGCACTGGTGGATTGCTTTAATCCTCTACTACTGCAAAAATTCTTGCATCCAAATTTCTACACAGTAGAGTATCTATTAATCAAGTGTATTTTCTCTTCAGGTCTGTGAAAAAAGATGCACTTTTGCAATGTAAGTACTACGACAAAGACCAAAAATATTGGGTCATAGCATCTTCAGTTCCATTTTGGTGAAGCTGATGGGTGCCTTCCCCTTCTGATAATTAGGCTGAATATTTAAAATACATCCATGGCCCCTAAATAGAATCTGAAAACAATGGGAACCCTGTAGGTTTTTAACTTCAAAACAAAAAACAGAGCAAGTGACAATGCTAAAATTACCTTCTAATAATATATGCATTTAAGGAACACAGATTTAGCTGACAACTCCGAACGTATTACGCAATACAAAAGTCACAGAGGGTAAGAGAGTTTTTTGTTAAGTTTCTTTTGATAAAATTTAAGAGTGGCCAGTAATTTCACAGAACTAACAGGGCCTTAGAAGTCACGATCTAACTACTTACAAAACATAGGAAGAAAAGTTTCTCTTCTTTATTCCTCAGTACCCTTACCATTGTTTTAGCAAAACTTCCAGAATGCTTCAAGCAAAATCGTAGCTAAATAATTTACTTATGGAATGCACCTTATTTTGTTTGAGCTAAGAAAATGTATTCTTCACGGCTGCAATCTACATCAGCATGAGTAAACAGACATCCTTTTCTTCAAAAATACATTTCATAACAAAGAAGTTTTAAGTTGCAGTACCTTCCATTTCTTTAAAAGATCTGAAATATATTCACTTCAAGGCACATGTATATCTTGATGGGGACTGCTCCTCCAGAACTATAAAATATTCAGTAACTTAAAGGAGAATTTACTTACCACTTTAGTGAACAGAATTATAGTCTTTTCTAGACGATCTCTGCATATGTTTTCTGCTCTTATATTTCTACCTGGTAAATCAGACATTTAACAACTATCATTTTTCAGACTTTTCTTTTCTTTCTGGGTAGCTAAGTTTTAGAAAATTAACACTGGAGAAGAACTTATTTTTACTGTAGTTCAGGCATTATGTCAGTCAGAAAAAAGTTCTATGGCAGAATATATTCAAAGTCGAATTCAAGGTAACAAACACCAGGAAAAAAAAAACAAACTTAACCATTTCTCTCAGCTGCAGTGAAATTCACTGTACTTGATCAGGCTACAACAATCGGGACATCATTACAGAATATTTAATGATAGCAATGAATGCAATGAAGCAAATGCTAGTACAGGAAAAAAGTAAATCAGTACTAAAAATATGAAAATGTCCTTTTAATAAGACTATTCTATATCCTTATTGCATAACATTATTCATTTTTGTAAAAACTCCACCTTAAAGAATAATTTATTATGGACACTAGAAAACACTCTAAATTAAAAGACAAAAAAGGAACAAAACAAAAAAAAATAAAGATTTTAGGGGGAAAAAAAAGAAAAAAACAGAAAGTGCCATAATGAAGGCATACAGGCAAAACCCATGGTATAATAAATGTAAACACTAATCCTGTGAGGTAGTTGTACCTGCTTTTGCAAAACAACTTATTGCTTAGAAAAGTGGAAATGGGAAGGTTCAGTTCAGTTCTTGACTTAGGACACGCAAACCCCACGGGTCCTCATATTCTAGGGGACTACAATAACAACCAAACTTCAGGATGGGATGGCCTTCAATTCAGTCGACTCAAACTAGGCACCTATCTTGTAAAAAATGAGGGAAGTGCCAGAAAGAACCTGATTACAGTATAGCAAAAGAGGCAAACAGTGGTTGTTTCCATCTCTTCTAGAAATGAGGTTCAAAGTCCAGATCAGCCCCTCTTACCTAAGTACAGGCTCCTAAGCCAAGGAACCTCATCAAAATTGAAAATATTAAAATTATACATAATTTATACCAAAAAAATTCTTTCTACTCAGTTTAGACATCTGTTCTTGGAAAAAGCGTTGTTGAATCCTAAAATAATGGTTTGGCAGGCTTCAAAGGACTGAACAGCTCACATCAGACCTATTACAAGTGCACACACGAGGAAGGTACAGTGAGTTCAGATGCAACACTGTCAAACATCTCCTTTTTGCTTGCTTCAGGTAACTTCCCTGCAAAAGCACTAACACCTGCCAATTATGCTTCTGATTCTGTTGACTGTGTTAACCTGTGGTTGCCTGTCTCAGAGTACTACTCTTCCAGTTACAAACAACAAAAATTTGAATATGGTTTTTATTTCCCATTTGACATATACCAAAATATATAACAAACTACTGAAAAAAAGAAAAAACATAGAACTCTCCCAAAGAGGAAAACTCAAGATGATCCGGGTTTTAGTAGCAGCTCCATATTTTAATATGGATACCTTGTCAATCCAAGACTTAAGATTTTTCCCCCATTAGCATTATGACACCAAATATAATTTTGGTGGGATTTTAGTCTGTTTATAACAAAAGACACTTTTACTGCATTCTTCTCTGACAGTTTCAGCAAGATTTAAAGTAATAGCTTTGCACTTATAAAAACGTATCTTGCACCTAATGCCCTATTGATAATGCTCTAAACTGCATTGTTTTCATCCAGCTTCCATTGTTTAACAACAAATACAACAAAAAATATCCAGATACTTACTACACTCCAAAAACTGTTTCAGCCGTTCAAACACAGCATGTAGAAAACCCTGAAAAATGAAAGTATACATGTCTTTTAAGGATGAAGCTTGGTTTGCACTGTATTATAAAAACAGTTGTGTCAAACTGAAGTTCAGATATGGTACCAGCTCAGACTCAACCTCATCACTTTTAACTTATTTCATTATTTTGGAAAACAATTTCCTCATGGAATTAATAATTAGCTAGGAAGCAGTCTTCATAGATGATCCAAACTGACCTTATTAATACTACACAAACAGCATCTCTAGTAGAAGAAGGGATAGGTAACTATAGACATATGCTTTAAAATATGCTTATCCAGTCCTATCCTGTTCTCAACCTCCTAGCTTAGGACATAGGACGCAGGTACTCAATTCATCCAGCAGAACAGGGTTAAGGAAGGTGCTTGGGTTTCTTTCTCTGACCCTCCCCTCTCCATGGCTGCATACCACAGGCTTTTATCTCAATCAAAAAATTCCATCAATAGGATGTGATAGAACAAATATGGCATCACATTCACCACTAAATGAAAATATGCTTTTACATGAGGGGGGGGAGAGTATATGTAAGATATCCTTCAGTGAGAAACAGTGATGTCACCATCATGTTATGTGTAAATTGGAAGGGGTATCTTTTTTCTTTTAAACATCATGCCACTAGCGTCACAGTGTTTAGGATCTACCTAAGATCTGACAGTTGTCTGAGGACAACTTTGAGAACACATTGCTTGATCTTCCTTTACACAACAAAAATGTGTGTCTTTTAACAATTTTCAAACATAGCCCTAACATCTGAAATCATCACAAAAGATTTCTAATCTAGAACTAGAAATATATACATGTCGCTTACCATCACCTCTGCATTCCAATGAGGTTCTACAAAGCCATGAACTGTTAGTTTCCGAAGCACTAGGAAAAAAAAAATTACTTTCATAGCTATTTATCAGCTCTTGTTTCAACAGATTTCAGAACACAATTACAATTCCAGTTGCTGTGACTTTCTTCCAAGTCTACATTTTAAAAATTACACTTAAGTTTAGGTCCCTGGGTGCCTCATCCATATCGAACATTAACCTTGCTGAAATTACTTTAAAATTCAGTATATTGTGTAAAACAATGAAGAGAATGCCAAGAATTACTGAATCAAGAAGAATTCTGTAATAACTTTAAGTATTCAATCTCCGAATGATTCTACAGTATGAAAAGGGCCAAGTACAGTCAAGCAAGCCATCTTATGAATTCTCTCAGTTCTGCATTGCCAGCAATACAGAAAAGCTGCATGCTGCACTTTGTGAAACAATTCAAGACAGGTATTATCTACATTGCAAGCAAGGCACATGGACATCTCAATTCTTCAAAGCCACAAAGTACAGTCAGGATATGTATTTACTCCACAGATAAGCATTTGAGCATCAACCTAAAGATAAACTTCTAAGGTTAGCTCTTCACTGGACATAAGGTGAACTTAATGGAATTAAACTCGTAGCTCAGTTTCACCAAGTAAGTGCTTAATGCAAGCCAAAATTACAGCACACGAAAAAAGCATCCTGTTACGTCCTTCCACTTTCTCACCTCCTAGACTTTGACTTCTTACAACAAGCACATTGAAAGGGTGCATACTGAGAAGTGGTGCATACAAGACTACTGTCTCCCATATGTGAAATCCTCATTCTGCCTTGCTAAAGATACAGGTAAAATAAACCAAGATTACTGGTTTTCCCAATGGGCTTGGCTTTGTTAGAGAATGTGAACTATTGACCAAAGAACTCCTACTCATTCACTGTGAAGAAAGTTATTTGATTCTTTATATTTAATATCATTCTATATTATTACCTTTCAATGACAACAAGGTTCTTTCTAGTGAATTTGCAGCTGCAGCTTCATTCCCCACACAAATCTGCTGTAGGAATGTATCCGTATGATGATTCCACAAGGAACATGCAAAGCTATAAATACTTGATGTAAGCTGCAAAAGGAAGAAAGATCAAGAATATATTTCCTGAACTTTGTCATAGCAAAATAAATCCCTAAATTTTAAAGGCCAATGTCTACCGTTAAATTATTTAATCCATTTTCTTCTATATCACAGGCCACAATGTTTAATTTGCTGCTTTGAGTTGTACTGATCCAAAAATGTTTTCCAGAAAAATACCTTGTCCTAATTTCAAGATGTTTTGAAATACCCAGTGGTTTCCCTGAGTACTTGGGTCTATGACTCTAACGTTAAAGATAACTATTTCAGGCTACTTTCTTACCTGGTTCTCATTAAATACAACTGCTGGTATATAATATAGTATTAAGCTTCAAAAAACGAGCAGCTTTCCTCCTCACCTCTTCTCCCATAAGACTTAAACTGTCTGTCTTACAGCATAGTTAATATCTGAATCAGCTTACTCTGGGACACAGCAGTTACACACCTCTCTCTAATAAAAGCAGTCTTGAACAATGCCTACAACAAAACTATTTTGTTGAAAATAAATCTCAAACCTAATTTATGCTACAGTTCCCAAACAGTGCTTGCCTGATAAAGATATGTGAATTATAAACAGAAGATAAAGAATTTCTCACTCAGTTATGGCAGCACTTGACAGCTTCATAATTAAGAAAGTCCGCACTTAGTCTGCTATACCCCATCAATGGAATAAAAAGCACATGACCTGTTTATTTGATTCTTTTGGCTGAGTAAAGGTTAGTAAAGGTCCTATTTACAGGAGTCAGTCCTCAATGCCTTGGACTCCTGGCAATTAAAATTTCACCTTCATGATTACACAGACAGAACTTTTTTCTACATGGATAAATAGGTAAACCTCCAAAAACAGTCTTCATTTTTTGTGCTTTAGAAACTCTTTAAAATGGGGGAATAAAATAAAATTTTGAAAATGCAAATGTAACATGTTTGGAAAAGATGTTTAACTGTGGGAGGCAATTGAGCTGTGGACAGCTTGGGCCCTGAATTTGAGTGGTTGTAGCTGTGAAGTTGTGAAGGAATGTAAACAACGAAGATGAGAAGGGTGGACAGGGAGGACAGAGCTGTGGGGCAGCTGTGATAGCCAGAGAGCCTGGACTGTTTGCTGAGTGACCCTGAGTTGCAGAAGCTATAGAGCAGCCAATCTTAAGATGTGTATGTAGTAAGGGCACCAATGGTGGTGAAACACGCTGGCTAGGAGAGACTATAAATTGGCCATGTTTGTATGAAATAAAGGCTTTTCTGCGTGAAACCCCAGTGTGGTGTCTGTCCCAACAACGACATTTAACTCACTAAATTCAGTTAACTGTGCTACATTGTTATCTAACTCCAAATGGGTCTGGAGATGCATAGCCTACAACAGAAGTTAGATCTGTGTTCTAATCACTGTATTCTTATAAGGGAAAATGTAAGCTGCATGAGACAAGATTTGGCATTTGCATTTTCATCTCGCCTTTTAATTAACCTAGAGAGTTGGTCTGGAAAAAACCGCAAACATATTCCCACTGATGATAAAACCAAAAATACAGTAGTATGGAAGTCTACAACCCAGTATTTTTTAAAGACTATAATGAATTATAAATCCAGAGCACACTTCCAAAAAACACCATAAATTCACATAAAGTAAGATCTGCTGTATGGCATGATAAGGCTGATATGCAGATATTGTTCTGTAGATGAAACTCTGCTTCTTTACACAAATCAAGATAGGAACACTCCAGCTGCATGAAAAATTAATTTCATAATATACATACACCCACCACCACACCAGCATTTCTGTTTCAAGGGCAGACATTCAAGTCCACAGACATGCCATTAATGCCCTGCCAGCTAAGCCCAGGAGGAGGCAAGGATTATTTACATCATAGAAAAGTTTTCTATCTGCAGCAAGCCGTTTGGATGACAGGGTCTTTGTAACATGATAAAAGGTAAGTAGTGCTCTGTGCTGTTGAAGATCATCCTGCACCTTCACAGATTCTACAAGAGTGGGTATAAGTTCCGGCCATTGCCTTGGGCAGTCCACCCTGGCAACTTTAGCAATCAGTACAGAGATCTGAGTAGCTATCTGCAAAAAAGCAAAACAAAAAACAGATAACACAAAGTCAAAGGGCATTTAGGAAATGTACAATGCAGAAATTAACAGAAAATTAAAACCTGAATCAAAAAAGTAGCATGGATTGCTAGATTTTTATGTGCTTTTCCTCAACCTATTTTTAAGTTCGATGAATGCAAATAAATGTGGAGTAAAAGTATTTTATTTTATTTACATAAAATGCTAAACTTGACACCTTGTTTAAATTTTATATAAAGATCAGTAAATTTATTTGTTCTAGAAATCACATAAATGAAGAAACAGATATTTGGGAACCACTTTTCACTTAGCAATCTTTTCTATCACTTTCTGTGAACACAGACTGCTGAATACACATTACCCCTAAAATTCAGCTCTACCTGAGTTCAGGTTTTAGACAGAGCCATTCCCACTGCCAGGCATGGTAAGCCATGGTCCCATCCCACTAGCTGAAGATGAGACTCTCTTGCTCCAGATCTTCACATCACACGCCAGGGGCACCTGCACCACTCCCACCATCTGACTTTGGTTGCTGGCCCAAAATTCCATTCACACCAGTTCTGCCAGTAGCTGGCACCTCATCCTTGCAGCCCACACACATGATGAACACAGTGAGATTACACAGCGAGACAGGTAGTGGATGCAATCAGAAGACAGGACAGGCAGTGATGATTAGGCACATGGTTTGTTCAGACACAGATAAAGATCCATGGTTTACTTGACTAGCCTGTCTTATGCCCTCTTTCTGTCTATTCCACACTTTGCTACTTTTGCAACTCCCTTCCCCTAAACATTCCTCACTAAATTTTGTATGGTCCCTCAAAACCCCACCTCAAACATCCAGAAATTTCACAATCTTGTTTTCCCTGTTCTTATCCCATTTCTACTGAAAGGATCCTTGACTGGATTAGTGAAGCAGATGCTCTCACCTTCAACACACCATTACTATACCATCACACTTCCAGCCTGGTAAAGAAGTCACCTTCTTAAGCTACCAGAAGGAATCCAAGCAATTTACAAGTCTAAGGGGGAATAGCTGTGCCCTCCTCTACTGCTTCCTCATCTGTTTAATCCAGAGCCTCATCACCTCACAAAGCTTTCTACTATATTCATTCCTACCAACCCGCTTACAGAGAATTGCTTCAGGAAAATGACATCAACATTCACAAGGAAGAGCTGGGAGTCTTACTGATTATCAGAACAAATTATTTCAATTGGCAGTGGGGAGCAAATAAACTCCTCTCCGTACATCATACAAGAAGCAATCCTTGAGGATTGGCTTTTTAAGTTAAAAAAAAAAGAAAAAAAAAAAGATTCTGCTGTCGTACATTTGAAGGACTGTTTTGCTCCTCTGTTGTCTCCATACGGTAAATGCATTCAGAGAGCATGAAAATTAGGTTCTCAACATATGGTATGTTCTCTTGCTCTTCTCCACCTCTCCTGGAAGTCAAGTTGTATCATCACATCTCAATACTTATGTCTATTTCTCACATTTTTGTGTTGTTCTTCTTTGTATACATGCAAGAGTCATAATTTCTCTGTCTCCAATGATGCAAAAAGCACAAGCAGAAAGCAACCATGCTATGAACTATCTGCGACTGGAAAAGAGCACTCATCAGGAACACAGGATATCAAAACTCTGACATATCAAGCAGGCTGGGGACTAAATGAAAGGTTCACCTGAAAGGAAACCTCAGGATATCTATAGACTGGGGAACTAGAAGAAAGAAGGGGAGATGGACTCTGTAATATTGCACACATTGTTTGGGTAATTATTTAGGCTGTTGGCATAAAACAAAATCCTCCACACCTTAAAAAATGACATCCCAAAAAATATCATAAAGAACAGACAAACAAAACCATGAAGCCACTAGTCTTTAAAATGTCATTTAAAAAGGTTCTAATCTTAGCTGCAACTATAGTCTCAGAACTGCAGAACTGCTCAGCAGCAGTGGAATTTATAACTACAAAATATGCCATCCTATTGTCTTAGCAGGTAAACTGATTACAGATTAATAAAGGTATGGAAAAAGTGATACAAAATTTGAATTGTTTTATGAACGTTGTTAATACTGCTTTTTTATACCTAATTTACCTATTCACATACGTAAAAAACATGCAAACTCTTCAAAATGAAACATTTGTTAAGTTATATACTACTTAGTAGAAGCATAAATACACACTCTATGGTCTAACTTGACATGCTTCATAGTTCTTTTTGGTTGAAATAAAGAAACAAATAATATTTGGTCATACTTTTTACATTGAAACTATACTTTGACTACAAATTTTAGAATATTTTCTATATACCTTCTTTTTTAAAAAACCACATTTGCTATTAAAACTTTTAATTCTAGTCAAAATTGTCATTGCACGAGGGTCTTCTACAAAGACTAAATTACCCTAATTTTGATAAATTGCTCTAATCCTAGAAATTACATTAATCCCATCAAGGAATCCTGAAAAGTTAAAATTGAACCACCTGCAGAGCAGAAGTTTATGTTCTTTTTAACATTTAGCTTATGCCAATCATTTCTGTATTTTCTTGAAAAAGTTCTTTACGATCTAGCTAAAAATACTACCAAATACTTCCTTGCAGAATCTCATACTTACAAGATAAAGAAAAAGTTAGCAGAAGGAAGTTTGATTCATCTAGTATAAGCATATTCTGAGTCCCTAACATTAGTTCTATACTCAACATAATAATAAATTCTTATTCTAATCAAAATAGAAGCTTATAATTAGTCACTTTATGTAAGACAAGAAACTACCACACTGAAACTTTATTAAGCTTATTTAAATGAATTAATGCTGTAACTAGACATGTAACAGCAATACTGGTGGGTTTATCCTGCAGCAATCTCAACAGCTCATTCCTGCTACACCACCATAACCACCACACTTCCTTGTATGGCCATACTGGAAGTCAGGTCAGAGAACAGATACAGCTGAAAAAATCCAAAAATCATTCTAGGAAAGGTTATTTTTGAGCTACATCCATTCCTGGAACCACTTCATCAAAACGGTTGCATAAACCTTGCTGTTTAGGTAAGAGACAACATAAACTGTCACTGCAACAACAAAAAAAAACACCAAAAAGACAAAACATGTTTCCAACCAATATAATTCTATAATTTTATGAATTATGACATATGGAAAAAGATATCACTTCAACATAAAGATCTGTTTGAAAGACAATATGAAAACTGCAACTTTATTATTATAATTAAACACTTTATAAAGAAAGAAATCAAGTCATATACCAATAAAACCATTTGCTGAGAGAGTAGTAAACATTCACCACTAACCTGATTCACTGGCTCATTAAAGTTGGTGATAAGTCCAGCACGCAACGTAGTTTTTTCTTCTTCAGAGAGAGCACTGTCAGGATATATTTATCAGAATATTACTGATATTAAAAACTACTATTAATTCATATGTAACTACTGAAAATAGTATCAAAACTATCAAAAGAACATTCATTGTTTTTCCACTACCTCAATTCTTTAAAAGAGAGGGAACAGTGAAACAAATACTTATGATACCTTTTAACCTCAGGTTTTGAGATGGCAAAAGAGAGAGCTGACAGAGTAAGATACACAGATATATAAAGGAAAAACATAAAACTGTACAAATTACAAACTGATTGCTATTTGACAATTATTATAGACTTATTACTGCCAAGATTGATAATTTGAGCATGAATTTGTCCATGTATACTAATGGACCATAACCAAGAAATGCCCAGAATAAGGCAATCACCTTATCTATCAGATGAAAACTCTTCTTGCAAAAGCAACAGTTCTTTTCTATTACAAACAAGTTATATATTTATATTTTAAAGTATGGACCCTTTGAAAATTATAGCTTTGGGTGAAACGTATGTTGATACATTCTCCAAAAAATGCAGGGGAGAACAGTAAGAAAGACAAATTCTAAGCCGTAAAGGTTAATTTGCATTCAAGTGCAACTTTGTGGCATCTTAATACTTCATTTTAAGTGACCTCTATCAGTTTAAGACTACAAGTTACAGTATCATATCATTCCTCTATTACTTCAGACTTCATGACTCATGCAATTTTCTTATAATTTCTAGGTAGAAATCACAACACAGTGGTTTTGAAAGTGCTTTATTAGTATTTATAGATTATACTAGCAGGGAAAAAAAAAGAACAAGAAAACTCCAACATGTTTTAATTCAGTGATAGCACCTATAGTGCTGTTTCTTCTTCATAAAAAGCCTTTAAGCTATCACCCAAGCTTGTTTAAATGAAACAGTTCCACCTAAAATTGCAATGATTCAGAAGCATGAATGCAAACATCACATCTCAGTGAAGACTAATGGCTGGAAATTAAGAAGATTAAACACACCAACACAACCACTTCCTGTTTTCTGACCAAATACAAACCTACTACTTCCACATATTGAGATTTAAAATGATGCCTAAAGCTCCCTAAAGCATAGCTTTTACACTAATCTAGACAAATACTAGATATTAATCTCAAAATAATAAATAAACCAGAAGTAGGATTTATCATGGGGTCAAATGTTTGCAAAAAATTACAGTCTTCTCTTCCTGCCGCAGGCTCTGCACATAACACAAGTAGTCTCTATTTCCTAGATCAAAGATTTATCATTCAAAGTACAGTAGACAAGGGGAGGAAGTCATTGTTTTACTAGTGACTCAAAACTGTACACTAGGTATTTTTGTCACAGGTCATTTACAGCATTCAGGAACCACATTTAAATTTAATTTTTTTTAATCAAGACTTAGACTTTTAAGATTTTTCTCAATAAAATTAAATTATGCCTAAAAACATTTTAGGTAAAATTTACAAGGATTTCTGCAACAATAAGTTTTTCTGCAGGTAACTCTTCAATTTATTAATCTAAACCCATTAGATTATATTTTATGAAAATAAATTTTTGTGGTCCTTTTTTATAATATAAAAATGCAGTATATAATTTCCACACGTACAGACATACTCTAAGTCCTTTCTAAAACTTAAATCTCTTATTAATACAATTAAGAATTCTATTCTCAATTAAATATAGCTTGTACAACACCTCCCTTTCAGAAATAATAGAAAACACATAAAACCTGGTTTGTAAAGAAAAAAAAAACCCTGTTCTACTGCATTATTTCAGATACCTTCTTTGTGAGTTCATGAGAGCCCTTGCCTTAATTACTTTTTCATTATTATAATTACATTGAACTTATCATATGCATAGTCTAAGAGCAGCAGAATTCAGTTCACTATTTACCGTAAATAAAAATGCTGTAATTAGGCTTTTGCCATGGCAAACAAAACAAAGGCAGGAAAAGAAATAGAATAATGAGGATGAATGCCTCAAATACAGACGCTTGTGATAAGTAAAGTTAGAAAACAGTAATGAAAAAAAAATTTTAGAAATCAGGTGCTGATGCAAGCGGTACACGGTACTGTGTGACGGGATCTCTAAGGGTTCTCCGACCGTGGCTGGAGGAATTTACTGTCTAAATACAACAGTGACACCTGTCGGAGAACAGAGACACTCCCAACCGCCCCTGCAGGAGCCACGGACATCGCCACTGGCACCACTGTCCTCATCTTCCCACTGCAAGACAGTCCCACAATTCCATACATAAAAGTTTCCAGCAGGCAAGCAGTTAGGAGGAATGTGTATCACTCAGCGAGTTATTTCCCTTCAACACTGAATTACACCAGCCCAAAAACTAAAACAAGTTCATCTAGACATGGACTTCTAAGTATTTAAGCCATAGTCCTTCACAGCTTGCAATTTCAAAGTTTCACTGATCTTATTCTGTGTTTGTGGTATGGGCAAACAGGCATCCAAATATTTTAAAAGTTATTTTGGATTTCTGGCTTATGAGGAGTTATTTATAGTTACCATTCAAATAAAAAACTGGATTTGAAAAGTATTATTAAAGTTGCTAACGTGGTACTCAAATAAAAGAACAAGGTTCACAAGAAACAGGATTTAAAAGCAATTATCTGTAATACCGAAAACGTGTTCAACATTTGAATTCAAGAAAAGCCATTTCTGAAGAAAATAAAAACACCTACAAAATCATCAAGTGACACAACCTTTTGAGGAGGCTGACAATAAGTTTCAAAAAAGAGGCCAAACTGTGCCTGAAAAGAGGCTATGATAAGCCTAGGCTCATGCCTATCTATAAAGCTGCCTGAAAAAACAGGAGGGAGAAAGTTCACAAGCTCATCTCCAAAATCACTCCCACTGAAAAATGCTGTTTTAAGTCTGATCTGTAGATCAAAACATGCTTTGATGTACTACTACGGATGGAGAGGGGACAGCTACTAATGAGAGATACAATATGAAAGACATGAATTTTGCAAGGACAACAAGAATGCAATGAATCCTTCATGACATCCAAAATACGATTCAATCAAAAAACAATCAACTGAGAAGTTACAGCTTAAATTGGCATTTCTCAAAATACCCTCAACATACTTTGCTATGAGAAAAGTCATCTGGGTGAGTGCTGACAGGATGTCACATATAAGAAATTTAGAAAGAAGACTGGAAATGGAAAAACTGTTGGACACAGAGTGAAAATTTAGTATGTATTGACCTCATGGACTCTCTAGCAGCAGCCAATAATTTTTAAAATTTATTTTATACTTTAATTGCATTTAAAAAATGCAAAAGAGTGGCAGAAAAATTAGAAACAGGGATAAAATAGGATTGCATTGTAAATTCAATATAGATTCACCACATGGAATCTTTAATAATAAGACAGTAATTTTTTTTATTTTTTAAATTACATTTAACTTAAAACTGCAGGAAAACTACATTGAAAGATTGTTACTTAATTTTTACCTCAGTTCAAACAGTAAAATTGTAGTCATTACTTCTGCAGGAAATAAACCATGATTTTTTTCACCAGAAATGCTACTAGTATCTAAAAATATTAACAAATTGAAACTATAGTTATTTTCTTGCGATAATGCTTACTAAGTACCAGTATTGTAACCAGCATCTCATTAGCCAGAAACGTCAAAGATATATGCCATCTTCCATGCAAAAGATGGTATTTTCTTTTCACACAAAAGAGAATCCAAATGCTTGCAGGTGATTTTCAATTGTATACTAATCCATACATACAAATACTCTAGTGTTTTACATAATAATGAAAGAGTACTACACTATTTCAAGTATGCTGTGGATACAGAATTTTATAACTTTTCTCTCTTTTGGTAGATCTTTGGAAGAGCTTACAATGTAAGGCAAAATTCATTAAACTACTTCAAGCAAAGAACTGAAAATCATACTTTGTGCCACACTTTGTGCACTAGCTTAAATTCACAATTTATAAAAACAGGACTGAGAATTCCAATTCAATACCCTGAACCTGACAGTGATGTCCCATCTATATTACCAGCATTTAAGAGATACTGAACACTTCAGAGAGAGTGAACACCTGCAGGTCTTTATGAGTTCTGGAACTGAAACTCTTCTTGAAATTACACTTATTTTTAAAAGAAAAAAAGAAGTACAGACAAAACACTGAGAAGTACCTAATTCTGTACGTATTACATATTAAAAAGGCACTTTTTGTAATTTTTAAGTAAATGATGTGGTACTCATGAATACTGCTTGTATTTCTGATCTTCTTTGGAGAATTTTTCATCATGCTTTATCAGAACCCACACATCAGAACAACAAAAACATGAAGACCAGAACATGCTAGCATCACAGCTACTGCTTCTTTCCCATGGACATCTGCAATATGAATCAGCTTAAATGAAACAAAATGTCTCTGTCATTCTCCAAGAGATTTACTATGTTTTATATTAGCTACTATCAGAAAGTCCAGGTGTTAACGTTGTAACACTTACTGCATCACTTCAAATCTGGTATCTATGAAACAGCCTTATAACTTAGTTTCCAAAAGTAAGTCATGAACAGTCATAAGAAGCAATATAAAGACAAAATGGTTTATTACCAAGTCCTAAAGTTGAAACATTTTATCAGTTTCACTGTAAATTCTAAAGTAACTTCTATGAACTAAGGATCTGTTGTTTTCCAGTTTAGCAACCATTACAAAGCCAGCTGTAGGTTAAAAGGAGAAACACAGAACTTACTGTGGTGCCACCCGTCTCCAATAGCGATCAATTCCATTTTTAAAGTACAGCACAGCTAACCACCTTACATTCACATCCAAGCTATGATTTGTAAAGATATTCTGTTAAAAAAAAATTAAGTTAAAAACTGCACAACAACTACAAACAGGACAGAAATTGTATCAACAAATGCCCTGGTACATACATAAGTACACATATCTCTATATGTATGGGTGTACATAAACAAAATGCATTAGACAGGCAAGTGAAATGCTGTTTTAAACATTAATTTTTAGAGATTAAAAATATGTTTATCACTAGCCATAGTACTTAATTTATTAAAAAAACAACACATAAGGCAAATGTGCTGCTAATCTTGTCTGGCTGAGCAGGGAATAAAAGGGTAATAATCAATAGAACCAGCGAATTATTAATGACATAGCTTTAATGACATAGCTCCCAGAAGTCTGTCGCACTGCACAACACAAGGTAATTTCTTATTCTGGTCAGAACCCAGCCTTCAGGTGACTTCTCCATTATTGTCGTTATTTAAAGTTTACTTAATAGCACTTTTCCACTGTATCTTACCAACAAGACTGAATAAAAACCTGGCTGTGTCTCCCACTGCTTCAGTTGTTCCTCAGCTGGCTTCAATACTGCAGTATCTTGGCTAGTAGCTTGGGTCAAGACTCGCAAAACAACAGTGCTAGCACTGTTGAGATCCATGAAAATCTGAGAGTATTTAAAAAAAGAGGAAAAACACTTAAGGAAAAAAAGACAGCCAAATATAGACAGGTATCTTCCATTCATATTTCCTAAACACTCCACGCTAACTTTTCATTAGACTACACTGTGTAAAGATAGCATTACACCCACTCAGAGGCAGTGTCAAGGTACAGGGATTAAACTATTTTGCTTTCAAAAATCTCTCAGCAGAAAAAGCAAGTACTAAATCTATCATTACAAGCACATTTACTAGATTTGAGGAATTACAGGAAATATTTTGATTTTAAAACAGTTACCTCTCCTGTGAAGCAGAGCAACGGAGAGCAAAACTGCAAGTAGAGATGACTTCAGCCGTAGGCAGAGTAAACCATGGGGTTGTCTGAAAGAGGCAAAGATGCAGATTATTAACACTTTTGTATTTTCTTTTTCCTTCAGGAGATAAAATGATCCACTTCAGATAAATACTATGATAACTCAAATTCATCAAAACAATTCCTATCAATTAAAAATAAAGAATTAAGCTTCACAATTAGTCCTAAATGAAACTGAATTTTCCTTGATATATTTGATTTCCTTATCTATTTAGCATAAAAATGCTAATCAGCTGAACTATGAATGCCTATTGCCTAACTTCCAATATAAATACATCCTCATACATCCTTGTACTCTATGAAGACAAAGCAAAACAGTGTTCTCCAAATGACAGAGATTACATTTCTAATGACTACAGAAACAACATTACAAGAAAAAAAAAGACACATATTTAACTAACATATATTAACTATGAACTCTGCCAAATAAAACTTGTTTTCTGTCCATAAAAAACATCTGTTTACAACCTACCTAAACTTTTGTAACACAGATACACGTTAAATATTCACAGTATCTGAGTTCTGATATGTAACAAGAACTAATGGTTTTGGCAGTAGAATGTATCCCAGAAACTACATGTAGCTGAGCCAAGTGTTTTAAAAGGACTAACCAAGTAAAGCAAAGAAACAATGAAGAAGGGAACTGAGGCAGCCAGCCAAGCAATACCAAGTTACTCTATAACCAGGTGTATTGTCTTAAAGAAGTTCATAGGTAGTCCCTTAGAACTTTGGGGGGTTCCAGACACAGACAACCACTAGAGACCACCAGTGAAGCCTCTCAGAGACCTTATACGGATATGTATTTATGCTAATAGGTGTTGGGAAATGTCATGAATACGTAATTATTCATGAAAAGTGAATAATCATGTAGATACCCCTGTGTGCATTTTGGGAGCTGATTCCCAGGGCACCCAGCATGCTGTGACCGCATTGTATCAAAGAATGTCTGGCTGCTAAAACTCACAAATTGAGTCTCAGAAGTTTCTTTTAAGAGTAAATTTTAGGCAACATTCATATACTTAAGTTTTCTAAATCAACAACCAACAACAGTTTCTCTTCAAACAGGACAAGAGGAAATGGCCTCAAGCTGTGCCAGAGGAGGTTCAGGTTGGACATTGGGAAGAATTTTTCACAGAAAGGGTTGTTAAGCACTGGAATGGGCTGCTTAGGGAAGTGGGGGAGTCACCATCCCAGGAGCTGTTCAAGAAACAACTGGATGTGGCACTCACTATGGTCTAGTTGACAAGGTGGCGATCAGTCAAAGGTTGGACTCAATCTTTGAGGTCTTTTCCAACCTTAATGATTCTATGACTGGTTTTTGTTTAATGTGAAAAAAAAGTTTATTTTTCCATCTTCAGGAAAAAGAGATTAAAATTGTTACAGCAATGGTAAAAAAGTTGGAGACATCAAACTTTATTCTGATATTGGTTTAAAACTTTCATCTTTTGAGAAAATCACCTTAACAAAAACTAGCAACAATATTAAAGGCCTTTTATACAAGCAACAGTCCTGCACAATTAAAAAAAATTAAAAAACCTTAAAAACTCTCAATGTGTAAGTCTCCAATCATGCTCAACAAAAACTGGCTAAAAATTGAGGGTCCTAAGGTTAAAGAAAGTATACTTTCTAACCAATGAACCACAAAATCAGATTTCTCTCGACAGCAATAATTGAACAGAACAAGTGACTCCCTCTCTGCTTTATACTTCGCATGTGATGAGTCTTTCAATCTTTCTGCTTTAACCACTTGTGGCCAGGTTTTGGTAGTGGGGGGGGGGGCTACAGGGGTGGCTTCTGTGAGAAGCTGCAAGAAGCTTCCCCATGCCTCACAGAGCCAATGCCAGCTGGCTCCAAGATGGATGCACCGCTGGCCAAGACTGAGCCCATCAGCAATAGTGGTAGCACCTCTGGTATAATGTATTTAAGAAGGGGGAAGAAAAACCTAAAGGCTTTTGCTTCTACTAAAAATTTATATACTTCATCTAGAACAGTTCTCACCAGAAGACATACTTATTGAAGTTAGGAAAGTGCGAATACAAAAACCAGGAGGCTTTTTTCCATTTTCTTATTTCAAAATGTTTAGCTGGCAGTTGTAAATAACAAACAACAACAACAAAAATCAAAGAGAAATAATTGCAAAGCTTCTTTTGTATTAATGCTTCTCATTCTTGAAAAGGTTTGTATCTGCATGTAAAAACCAGAGCAGCTATTGCTGCTCAAAAAAAAAACTAGAGAAAAACCAAGCTAAGCTTAGTGGGTCAGAACAAAAATTCACTTAAACAACCTCATGTTCTTTCTCTGTCAAAACCATAGGAAATACCCAGGTCAAGACATTTCTACATAATGCTCTCTCATCATCCAGAAAACCCTGGTTCAAGGATTTCCTAGTAAGAGGTAGAGAATTTAATAGCACTCAAGAGATTAGGCTTCCATGAATTTGCCCAGCTGCTCTTTGGCCATACAAACAACAGTCCTCATACAACATTGGATGAGGGTGTCACATGGAAAATCAAATTAAAAAAAGAAAAAAACCCTGAAGATGGGGGACCTTTTAGATAAGGTTTATAAATACTGTCAAATATTTAAGGAAGTGATATATTCTGTATGATTTGGATGGCAAAAAATTAACTGGAAAAACATGAACAAATACGCAGAAAATACAAAAGGCAAGATGCACAAATGGCAACAATGCTTCACTACAGCTGGGATTTTGCAAAGTTGATTGCAAACCTATCGTCAGAACAAAGAGCTGTCCATGGCCTTTACACCTCAAAAATTCCCGTAAACAGTTCGTTTTCTCCTAGTAAGTCACTAGTCTTATTTGTACAATTATTTTCTTTAAAAAAAAATTAAAAATCTAAAAAAACCTATTTTGAATCAATTCTTACTGAACCAAACTCAAATGTGCTGTTTAAGCTAGCTACAAAGTTATGCTGATACAAAGAAGTATGGTCACCAAAATAAATAGTATGACTCTCTGCTTCTTCCTGCACCCCTTAAATACCTGAAGCTGGAAGGAGTGAAAAAAATGCAGTTTTGGTTTGGGTCAAGCAAAATAATCCAGTCATTTTCACACCACGTTGCCCGACAGGCTGATATGCTAGGTACAAGAAAGCAGGCAGAACAGATACACGTAGCTTTTATTTCACTCTCCTCCTAAGTGAATTAAACTTAAAGCAAACTTACACATTATGACTGAGCCATAATTACCCACAAAAGGCAGAGGGGTACACACAACAAAAAAACCCAAACAAGCCAAAAAGTTAAGACATCTGAGCAGAGTGTTCCACAAACACCAGAGGACACTATGGGAGGAAGGAGGAGTACCTGACTTCCAACAATGTCAAGCCATTACAGAGCCAGGTCCCAGCACACAATTTCAATTCTGATAAAGTCCCTCCTTGCTTTAGCTTCCGAATAGTAGGATTTCTATTGGAAACTTATTCCCTGCATGCCCTCTGCAAAAATTATTGACTCAATGAGGGCATTAGCTCACACCTTGTGTTATTGGGATCCTCCCAAAACACAGTTTTAATTACAGCCATGTACAGATACATGTGTGAAATCTTTTTCTGCAGACAGACATAGATGTGCTTCAGGAGTTTAAACCCAGATCTCTCCAAGCTTAATTTGTTGTGACTCTCTTTTTTTAACGGATGCATCAGGGCCTCTCCAGATCATAATTTATACAGAGGACATAGAGATGCTCTCAGACCCCACGGAATGGCAAAGGCCCATGAATATTGCCTTTAATATTATGGGATAGAGACAATCCTCACCTCTTACAAATCAGACTTCGCTATTGCACAGCAAAGGCAAAGGGACATGGGGTACACCACAGACCGGTTAATTCACAGGGACATGGACTTTCTCCACAGCTTGCTGGGGAATTCTACAACTTCACTCACAATTGAGCTATTTCTACAAGACTGCCTAGGAGATGAAACCGAGGAGGTGAGTATTAAATAGCCATTATCTTTTGGATGCCTTCAGAGCCATGAGGCATGCATAGCAATGCTGGCAGAGTCTGTCAATCCTATAAGGAACACATTCTCAGAAGGTAGGCAGGATCTACACTTTGTGCCACAACACTCGGAATTCCAGGGTAAGGGTAGCACTTCCCATCTTTACTTAGTAATGTCAGACTGTGTCTTCACAATAAACACTGAGCAGTTTCAGGAATGTTGGTTGCTTTCTGCTGTTCTTCTGTGGTTAAAACCCATTGCTACGACAACCCAATTGCACATACAGGGTTGGGGTGGAAGGAAAGGAAACCCCTTCCACTAGAAAGTGTCCAATAATGTCACCTGCAAACCCAAGCATGACTCTATTGCCATGTTAGAATTTGTTCTTGTCTGAGGAAAAAGAGACTAATCACACACAATAAGAAAAAGTAGCTCTCCAAGATCCCACTGAATATGGTAATACTGAACTAGACAACAGCATACTCTCAAGTCTCAGTTAACAGGAAAAAAACCAAACTCAGTTACACCTAGAAGATAAGCAAGACACATCAAATGCCACCCCACAATGAGCTAGTGCCTTCAGAAACCACAGGTACCAATACCCAATGTCCTGCACTTCCATTCTTACTTCTAAACTACTTCAACTCCTTTTACTGGCAAAAATCCAAGACACACTTCTGTTCTAGTCTTCATTCTTTGATTCCCGTTCTAAGGAAGTATCTGCAAATGTAGTTTGCTTTCAAGAATATTCCAAGTCTCTTAAATGTTCTAGTTTTATACTAGCTAAGCTAGTTTACTGTTTTTCCTGAGCAGTCAATGCTTTTGATACAGGTAAAAGAGTATCCAGGTACTTTTCCCATCACACTAAAACACATCCTAATTTTAAAACACATCAGTTGTGACAAGAAATCAAGGACTGTTATACATCTGTAAAGGAACAAAATGATGAATTTAATCATTAAATACCTCCCCACTTCACTTTTTTTGGACTTCAGAGAATGCAGTATAACAACTCACTCATAACCAAACAACTAATTCTGTGTACTTTTTGTTCTCATTTGTTAGGAATTTAATCAAGTCTCTCGCACTGTAATAAGGCACAAGAATGTATTCAGTTATGATTTTATGAAATCAGAAGGAGACAAAGCAGTAAATGTATCACATAAAATACAGTGTGTTCTCACTGATCATAGTACAAACATTTTCTGGGATACTTTAAGAGCACAAGTGATTCTAGAGATGTTGTTATCCTCTTTTAGTCAGTGCCTGAGACTGCTTCTAGAACAGTCTCCAGTTTGGTTCTCACAGTTCTCCCTTTCATCAGTTCGACTAGGAAGAAACTGGGGAGAGGCCAGAGCTACTGTCTGGGATCTAAAGCCAATCAACTATGAAGAGAGGTTGAGGACTTTTTTAATGAAGTGGAAGCTAAAGGAAGACTTCATAGACACTTAAAACTAGAAAGGCACTTACCGAGGTGACTTTCTGCTTCTTGTCAGCAGATTACACAACTAATAAACAACAATAAAGCTACATATTGCAGCTTGGAAAGTTCAATTAGAAACTTACTACTGTCTTTTACAGCACATTTGTTTTAAGAAAAACAGGAAAAACAAAGTTCTTTTGCTGAAAAGCCACAAGAACACCTTCTGAAACAAGTAATAGGAATGCTGGAGTTCACAATGATACTGATACAACACATTAGCTGGAATACTGACAGCTTCAGGAAAAGTTGGTAGTTACACTGATCTCTCCAGCCTTCTACCAACTCTTCCATGAATCTCTTTTCTAACATTGCAGTATCTGTATCAATCATGCCATGTTATACTTCTACTGAACAGTGAACCCAAAAGAACTAGTAGTATCTTGATTATTAAAGGTACTACTTAAAGCCACTAACAACTACAGTAATCACCAAAATCACGACAACAACTAATGTTAGGTATTACCACGATTTTCCAAAACCAACATATTGATTTTTCTCCATGTAAATGAACAAAGCTACCTTTAATTTGCCCAATTTAAACCACAGCAAAGAAAACAAAATAAAAACGTCTCAGCAGGAAAGAGTTAGAGGTGTTTTTTTCCCATACTGCTACTGACAGAAATAGAGGAATAGAACTTCCAAAATTTCATTTTTACAGAAATTAAACATTGAAATTAAAACCTAAGCCTGAAAAAAGCATGCAGAAGACACAAAAAACTAAAAGAACAACAAGGAACACAGGAATAAAGGACAGCAGTTAGCAAGGCTGACAATAATGTTAAGGGAAGCAAGTCAGTTCATATTAAAATTCTGAGGAGAAGAATGGCCTTTCAGGTTAAACAGTCACCAAAGTGACCAAAAACACCCAACAGAAAAACCAGGCAGTAAACAAATGAGTGGGACAATTTCAAGGACTATCTCGGATAGAACTCAGAAGAGACTGCCATGGGGTTCAGTATTGATAACATAGAAAAAGCCAAATGGATACAGAGACAACGGAAGAATATTTTTAATGTTAGTTTATAGGATGACCAATATAACAAGGTCAATCTTATTCTGTTCACTTCTTCCTAATTCATCTCGTTTTAAAAGACTTTCAAAAAGACATTGCAGAACACTTAGAACAAACTAGTGCACAACAACCGAGATGGAAATACAAGTTTCAGTCTGCCTCATGCTCTGGAACAGGTTTAAGACAATCCAGTTTAATTACAGTTAAATTCTACTTCTGATGATACAGTTGCAAAATTTTATACATAAAGCATGGGTGGCAAAACCCTTTACTATCTCATTTATACATATGACAGTAAATGCTCCTCTGCAGAAGAGTACAAGGAAAGAATGAGACAAGAAAAACAGAGAGCAATGAAAAAATTGTTGCAAGTTTCAGGAAACCAAAATCCACAGGGAACATGCTATTTGTAAAAACTCGAGTAGTTCTAATACATTATGGATGCTAATTTGAAAGCCATGTCAGACACATTACAGACTTGAATTTATCCAAGACATGGGAAGAAAGGCTCACAGAAGCATAAGCGGGAAGCAGCATCAGTACTGCATTTAGGGCCACATTCATGTATTTTACACACACTGCTGTCTCCTAAGGTAACAAACTGGAGAAACAACTCACCAGTGCTGAACTCAGTCTGCGTCTGATTAAGAGAAGACTCTGCTCTGCACAAAACCTGCTGGTTTTTAGCCTGCAATAGGAAAACAACCGCTTTTAATAAAGGCCAATACATGCTCTTGCTCGCAAAAAAACAAGTTTTGACAGTAAACGACGCAGTTTAATGACTCATATCCCTTCGATGCCTTCTCGTTAATTCTACCCAGACCGAAAACTGTTTCAAGCAGAAAGCGGGAAACAGTTCCCTGGAATTAGGTAACAGTTATTTCTTCCCAGCTCCGAGCAGACCCTTTGCCAGTGCCAGCACAGATGGTAAGGAAGGCCACACTGCACATCCCCGGGGGCAGTGCAGCAGAGAGGGCACCGCGGCGGACACTCTGCGCCGGAGCCGCGGCGGCTCGGGCAGCGCCAACGGGGGGCCGGGCGAGCAGAAATCGGGGCTGGTGCGGAGGAGGAGTACCGCCCGCCGTGAAACAGCCGCGGCTCTATGTTGGAAGCCGAAGCCGCTTTTCCCTCTCTACTGGTCCCTTCCCGGCCTCGCACGAACCGAGAACCCCCACGGCGGCGCCACCACCGCTCGCCCCGGCGCGCCGCCCAGACGTCACTACCCGGCGACGCGGGGCAGGCCCTGCCCGCACCGCGCCGTCACACGGCGGGAGGGGCGGAGCGGGGCCTCATGCGGAGGGGGCGGGGGCTGTGGCATGTAGTGACGTCACGAGGCGTCATGCGCCCAGGGGCGTTCCTGGGCCGCGAGCGCTTCCCGGAGGTTGGACATGCAGCTGGATAAACCGAGGGATACCGGGAGCTTAGAATCGCTTCGCAGACGTGCTTTGTAGGCGTTCTTGGGCGGCTGCAGCGGCGCGGGGAGGGCGAGGGCGGAAATGCGTGATATTAATGCCAATGCATAGAGCTACAAAAATTTGTATAAGACATTTAAAAATATTAAAAAATATGAAAAATAAAGTATATTTCATGCTAGCGGGTCTAACTTGAAGTGACTCGATTTTTGTTTGCTTCGGGGAGCAGCAAGCCCTAAGCCGGCCCGCCCTGCTACCGCAGCCACTGGCCTGTCCGTGCTCCCGGTGTTCCAGTGGCTTCGAACTACTGCAGTACCGCACAGGCGCTTTGTGCCACGCAAAGGCCGGAGGTTGAAGTGCCCCGTTGCCATGTCGGCAGATATCGGCAAGGGTCGCCCTGCAAAATCCTTCTTCCCAAGGTTTGCACTGGACAGCAGGTGCTGGATTGGTGACAGAAGGAACCATTCCAGCTATTCCTACAGAACAACGTAATGCTGCAGGAGATACTCTCTGAAAAACAGTGTTTCCTTCTGCGGGTTCCCTTTACTCTCTGTCCTCCCACAGCCTTCCCTGCCCTCTGCGCACCCACAGCTGCCCGCAGTGTGTCACTCCTTGAATTACCTCACTTTCCCTCATCCCTTCGCTCTTGGCAGTCCGGCCACGCCAGGCAGGACTGCCGAGAAACTGGGCATTCATCCAACACACGTACCATTTCGTGTCACATTGGGGCTCCCCCCAGGAGCTGCCCCGGCCAGGTCTGTCCCGTGCGGGGGCCCTGCCTCCTGCCGGGGTGTAGGATCCGCGAGGATATGGGGCTTATGTTTGTCCCAAACACCAATAGACGGGTGGCTGTGGAGCCAACCAAGGGCTGTTGGTAATAACATGCCTTGAGAAAGAACAAGTTCTGGCTGGAGAAGGCGGCATGCAAGTGTAGAGCAGCACTTTTCTGGGACAAACATCCTTGGTCTAGTCCACGGAGACACAACAAACAAAAGCACCAGCACAGAAGCGGCCGTGCACTATCGCCCAAAGGTCGATCTAGTAGGGGGGACAAGACTATCCAAGCCCCTCAAATCCCTCTGACCCATTTCCAAAAAAGTCTGAAAGAACGCACTGTGCTTTTCTTTCTTTCCTTCTTTCTTCCCTTCCCTTCTTCCCTTCCCTTCCCTTCCCTTCCCTTCCCTTCCCTTCCCTTCCCTTCCTTTCCCTTCCCTCCCCTTCTCCCTTTCTCTCTCTCTCCCTGCCCCTTTTTAATTCATCTTTTCTTTCATCCTACCGCTTTATCCAAATCCCACTCTCGTGTGCTTAGATAGTAAGGGACTTAACACACTGATTTCCATGCCGCGTGTAGTTCACTTACAAAACTTCGCAAGCTTTTGCGAGGGTTCTGACTTTTCCCTCTCACCACGAGCATTTACGAATTTCGGGTTCTCCCTTTCTCCTTAAGGGTGGGACATCACACGTGGCAAGAGCCACTCTTCCCGGGAGGATGGAGGGTGGGCCGCCGGGCCGCCAGGGAGCGCTGTCCGACGAGGCGGGTGCACGCGAGGCCGGTCGGGAGTGGGGGTGGTGGCGGCGGCACGTGGAGCGCCGTCCAGGGACGGTTGGAGCCGAGTCCGGCGCTTCCCGAGGGATCCCAGCGGAGCTGCCGACATGCCCAAGGCGCGGGCCGGGAAGCGCTCGGACCGCCAGAAGGGCCGCGCCGGCGGTGAGTGCTGGCCGGGCCGCGCCGGACCGGCGGGATGCCGGGAGCGGGGAGGCCGAGCACCCGCGGTAACATGGCGGTCTCTGCCCTAGGCATCCTCTTCAATACCGTGGCCGGGCAGCACATCCTGAAGAACCCCCTCGTCGTCAACAGCATCATCGAGAAGGTGAGAGGCGGCGGCGGCGGCTGCCCCGGGAACCGGGCCTGCCCAGGATCTCCGGGAACGCGCAGTCCTGGCTCCGGCCCTTCCCGGGCTCCGCTGATCCGCGATTATTGCCGCTGAACCGCGGTTATTGCCATCACGCTACCTCTTTTTGTGTGTGATTTTTTTTTTTTTTTTAGCGTGGCTGCTCCCTGGCTTTTCTGAGCCTGGCCGGCATAAGTCAGCTTTGGGACATTCCTGTTCTCCCTAATTTCCGCTCCTTTTTTAAACGACTCTCACGTTCTCCTGATACCCAGTTTAAGCTTTTTGTTACGTAAAAAGCACTTATCTTTTTTTCTGAAGTCAAATGGTTGCACGGAATCCGTTCTAGGCAAGCACCCGAAATGCTGTTTGTCCTTAGGCTGCTCTGCGCCGCACGGATGTCATTCTGGAAGTGGGCCCGGGAACCGGCAACCTGACAGTAAAGATGTTGGAAAAAGTAAAAAAAGTAAGTGCGAATTCCCGCCCACGCACGCCATCTTACCACTGACCACATTGTGGCTTAGGCTGTGGTCTTTATACACAGGATTCAAATCAGTAGAATCACTCAGTGGATATTTTTCTTAACATTTGCATAATCCCAATGAGTTTTTAGTTGTCTATGTAAATCTTTCGTTGTTTTATCAAACTACATTGCTGTTATCCATTTATGCCATAAAGTTGGCATAGGAAGGTGCATAAGCTAATAGGGAATTTTTAAGAATTATTTAAACCTACGGCAATAGATACAGGGGTGGGGTTTTTATGATTAAAATTTTAATCCCAGTTAGGAGATGTTGCGTAAAGTTGCAAATGTATGCTTTTTTCAGGTTATTGCATGTGAAATTGACCCTAGACTTGTTGGTGAACTTCAGAAGAGAGTCCAGGGCACGTAAGTATCAACTGTGGGAATAGTGAGCACTTGAAGCAGTGGAGCTGCTTGGACAAAACTTTGGCAACATGCTTCTCTGAGGATAATCACAATGTATTTTTTCCCACAGATGTCTGGCAAACAAACTTGAAATAAAGGTTGGAGATATCTTGAAAACAGACTTACCATTCTTCAATGCATGTGTAGCTAACTTGCCTTACCAGGTATGGGCTAAACATTATGGTAGAACTTTTTTTCTTTTTAAATGATAATTTCCCAGAAATTATACTAACTCTATTACTCTTTTCCTCAGATTTCTTCACCTTTTGTTTTCAAGTTATTGCTTCATAGACCTTTTTTCAGGTATGTGGAAGAGTGGAGCTCTGCATTGCCTCTTAGGAAAAAAAAATAGTTTTAAAAATATTTTCAGATCAAATTTTTTTTTGGTTCTTAAAATAGCAGTTTGATGGATCAGAGCCGCACCAAAATTTTTCTGTAATATAAACCTGATAGTGCCTGGAAATTAGTTTATGTCGATATATTAAGATAAGGAGGAGATTTAGTCTTGGCATCTAGTCCAGCTTGATGAAAAGAAGTTACACCTCTTTAGTATTATACCTAGTTGTCATTCCAGGGATAAGTAGGGCATCGTAGTGTTTCAAATGCCTTCCTACCTAAAAAAGGTAGTGTGGAAAGGGTTGGATCAAGTCACTGCCTGTTGTCTGGACTAAAAGTCTGATTGCCCAGGTATTTCTGTGTGTTATTCAGTATGTCTGCAGTTCTTGATTTCAGTCACTGAAGCACTAATGTTGGTGACATTACTGGTCTATTTTTGGAGAGTTTGAATAACAAAGGAGTTATTCAAAATGATTTGTTACAGGCAAGCAACTCGGAGACCAACCTGTGTCTTTGATCTGGATCCATTTAGCACTATTAATATTAAATTCTGTTACATCTTTGAGGAGACTTAAATGGCTTCACCAAGTTTTCTGATGACTTGGGGTTTTTTAGAGCACTCTGACTAATTAGAGCAGAGTTTGTTTATGATAAACTTTTACTACTTGTAAGTGCTGAGGCAAACTGTGTGTTTTCCAAGTGTGTTAGTTGTCTTTTGACATGAAAATTGATTATTTAGAATTAATTTTCTGATATCTGTTATTCTCAGGTGTGCAATACTTATGTTTCAAAGGGAATTTGCACTTCGTTTGGTTGCAAAACCAGGAACTAAACTGTACTGTAGACTCTCCATTAATACTCAGTTATTAGCTCGAGTGGACCACCTGATGAAGGTATGTCATTCTGCATTAGGTAACAGAGCTGTCAAAGACAGAAGAAGAGTGTTTCAAGGGATGTGAGGATTTGCTGCTTATTCACACAGCTGCCTCACTGCTCTTGACCAACAGGTTGGAAAGAACAACTTCAGGCCTCCTCCCAAAGTTGAATCCAGTGTTGTAAGAATAGAGCCAAAGAACCCACCACCACCTATCAACTTCCAGGTGACCACTGTATACTCAACATAACATACTAGTGATAATACTACTCAGTTCTATGTGCTGATTTTACTATGAAGTACCAGCTATTTACTGGAGTTTCTAAAATACATAGTCTGTTGATTAGGCTTGTGTTAGGACATTAACAGAACGTGAAACCATCAATTTGGGTACAGCTTTGTGTACAGTAATTCTGGTAAAATCAAGATCACTTGGAATACTGCGGATAATGTCTCTTTCATCGTAGTTTATATCTCTCAGAGACCCTTACAGCTGATGACTTTGTAGGTTTTGGTCAAAGGAGTATCTATGAGAAGTCTTATCTTCAGACAACTGTGTGTAATCTCAGAAGACAGGATAGCATTCTTAATTTTTAAAACACTTAAAGGCCACTTCAGCCTTGCCCAAAGTTAGCCAGATTTTCTTCAAATATCTGCTTTCTCAGCACTGACTAATAGTGCCTAGGCACAAAAAAGTACAGTTCAGTGGTTTTTGTGGGGGAAGTATTTTCTCCTCCATTTGTATTGCTTTTTCCAAGACAGGAATGGTTTTGTATTGCTTAGAAATTCATTTTCATGAAGGATTTTCAGTATGGTTGTGAAGTTGTCAGTAGTGACTGTTCTTGTTGGTAGTAGCTATATGTTCCTTTCTGTAAATTTTGAAATTTTTAATTTCAGGAGTGGGATGGTCTGGTAAGGATAGCCTTTGTTAGGAAAAACAAGACACTTTCTGCAGCTTTTAAGTAAGTAACTTCTATCAAATCTTTTCAAAATATGAAAGCCCATCTAGTTAACCATTTCTTTTAGAGGAAAACTAGGCAGCTGTTTAAAAAGAACAGCTCTGTGTAGTTGTTACAATTTTTTATAGTAAAGATTAACAATCAGTCAAAAAATGTAGTTATAGTTTAGTTTCCATTCTAAACTTTTATTTCTTTTAGGTCAAGTGCTGTAGAGCAGTTGCTGGATCATAATTACCGAATTCATTGTTCCTTACATAATACAGTAAGTTCCTTTCTAATATATTCTATTTGTGTGAAGTGTGACCTACATACTGTCTTTTAGAAGAGTAAAAAATTAATATTGAAAAGCGTAATGTGTTAAAGTTTTTCCAAGAGAGTTTGAGGGAGGGAGGAACTTGCCTTTTTTCTTAGTGAAAAATCTAAAAGGGTCACTAATTTATAGTGAAAAAGCTTAAAATCTAGTATGCCATTAAAATATTTTCTGTATATGTCTCAAGGTCTTTTTACTAATCTAATAAAACTTTTTGTGTCTTGCAATACTGTTGTGATTCATGTATAGTGAATGAGCTGAGATATAAAAATTCAGATACAATAGAATAATACAATAATGCATACAAGAAAAAGTACAACTTTTTATCACTTGAAATAAGAACTACTCTAAGAGCAGGAAAACATAGGTAATTTAAATGAACCTTTTTTGTGCTATGAGTAGAATATAATTTTTATCCTATTTTCCATTGACAGGAAATACCTGAAAACTTCAAAATTGCAGAGAAAATACAGACAGTCCTAAAAGATACAGGTTACTCTGAAAAACGAGCCCGTTCAATGGATATAGATGATTTCATTCGGTATCCTTTTTTTTTCTCTTTATACCTTCCTTTTAAGCTGCTTTAAATTCTATCTGCACCTGTACCTGTGTAGCTCAGGTTAGTGTTGGGTTGCACAGGAACAGTAGTTTCCCTCTCAGTACCAGACGCTCCTGGCTTCCAGTCCTGAATATGAACACTTAAGCCCTCTATATATTTTAAATTCCAGTTACAACATTGAGAAGCAGTTAGCTGAAGAACCCGATTTCTGGAGTTTGTGTACTAGACCCTTCTATAGCTCCTTTGAAAATGGCTTTAGTAATGTAACTGTTATTAGAATTTTCCTGGAGTCTTACACAGCCTTTTTTTGCCTTGAGGATTAGGCCATAGTCTATAGCATAATTTGAAATATGAATAATTAAATGCTATATGCTGCTTTTACTTCTGGACAGTTAATTTAAGTGGCACTATGACTCCTCTCCTAATTAGAGATAAAAGTTCATAGCTGTTTCTCAGTGTAATAACTAAGACCGCTACTGCTTTTAAAGAATCATAGTAAACCTGGTATGATCTCACATAACTGTAGTTTTTAGCAATTTTTTATTCCAGTTGACCAGTGATGGCTGCTTTCATACTGTTTTGTCAGCCAGCACATCTTAAAAATGCCTTAAGCTTAAGTATAAATTTGTAGCATTGTAACGTAAATGTTTTACTCTTTCAGATTGCTGCATGGCTTCAATTCAGAAGGCATCCATTTCTCATAGATCCTACTAGAAGAATGACAGGTGTTGCTTTTTTGTCACCAAAGTCTTACCTAAGCCAGAGCGAGTGCAATGGGACAAGGTCTTATGCTTGGGCTCTTATTAAAATGTTAGATGCGGTTGTATCACAGACAGCAGGCAAGCTGTGCTGCCTGGTATTTTAAAAGCAATGCATTCTTTCACAACTGAAGCAAGGTGCTGGACTTCCTCATGGCAGTGTATTTCTAAATATACCCAAAACTGGTTGAGGCTGCCATAATTGAAATGTGTTCTCTGATTGTGGACTTCACCTCAGTATATTCTTGCATAATACTCGACAGTACAACCCCATAACTCTGGTCTGGACAACAAAAGTGGAGTTGTGATCATTCCCTTTGTTTGTTTGTACGTGTATTTAAACACTTTGTTTTGATTTGAAATGCCTGTCTCTTCCAGTTATCCTCTGGTAACTACCCACATTCCAAGTCTGTTAGTAATCTGCCTCTCTTTGAGAAATCCCAGTAACTGTTTCTCAGGAACAAGAGCATTTATCTTGTGGACTTGGTATCACTTAAACATTGAGGTACCTGAAACCACCAGTGTAATCGTCTTTACCCTCTCATCCCCCACTGTAGTAACTAGAAGAAAACTACAGAAAGGCCACATCTCATAAGCACAGAAAAAGGGGTTATTTTGGCCAAGTGTAAATTCAAGTAGTTATTTCTGTAAGATAACTATTTCACCCTTCAATGCAAGGAGTTTTAGCTTTCAGTGAGACTTAGAGCAATGCATCCCTGTGTCCTCACAGAAAGGTACTGAAGTGTCTTTAATTTAATCTGGGTTATATATATTTGTGAGTTGTTATGGACAAGGCAGAGCTTTTCCAAGGAAGTTTGCATAAACTGCAGCACAGCTGTCAAAAACATCAGCTATTAACTGTAGCATCATGCAGGGGTGAAAGCATCACCCTGTGTATTAAATAACGTGTTATGTTTTTCAGGTATAGTGTAGTATACCTTTCCATAGGACAACACTTAAATTGAAAAGAGGCAAATTAGCAAAACCTGTAAGATAAACTTCATTTCTACACATCATTGAATCATTAGGGATGGAAAAGATCTCTTGAGTCCAACTAGCCCCACCATTGACATCCTTTCTCAGTTCTTTAAAAGTCACTGATTCAGAAATAGACTTGAATTTGCAGGCATCCTGAGCTGTTAACTTTAAAGACTGAGTTGCTCATTTATTTCACAGTTTAATAATTCAGTAATTCTCATTCTGCTTCACTGCATGCAGAACCAAATTGTGAGTTGGGTAAGTAGCCACAAGGAATATGCTCAGACTAATACAGAAGGAACAAATGCTGGAGGCTTGTGTCACACTTCATAAATGCTTTCATTTTACAGGACAGGAATTGAGGATAAGCTTGTTTAAGTCCTGTTAAAAGTAATTCCAGTCCATCATGACTATGGGCTACAGGAAGTCAGGTGCCTAACCAGCCATATCACATTATCTCAATTCTCAATGCTTTAGTATCTGTATAGATCACACATCAGGCTCTGGCACAAAGACTGGCTGTAGACACAGTTTCCACTTGCATGTGCTCCCTGACAGGACACATGTAATTACACAGCTTAGTAAAAAGCTGCTAAAAAGTGAATTCTGTCCTTCTTGTCCCCTTTGGGGAAGGAAGCCACAAGCCTGGTTGTGGCTCTACGGATGAATAGTATGGAAGCCACTGTTACTCATGTAGGATGTCTCAATCTTCAGAGGCTTTCTAGAATTCTGTAGGAGCGGTTTCAAAGGAACCCTCTGGTATTATACAATAACCTGCCTGCTAACAAAAGCCTTTTCATGGTTTCTTTTCTTTTAACTGTGATGAACGACGTTCTTAAATGTTGAGAAAGGTGTGATGCTTCTTTTAAGATCTGATGCAAAACTAAAGTTAGGACAGTGCTCTGGGGAACTTCTTCCTATATGATGAACTTGTGAAGAAGAGTTGGCTGCAGAAGTAAATACTCACTCTGAATTCAGAGTAAGTATTCTTTTCAAAAATGTAACTAATGTGCTGACAAATTTAAACCCTTCTGAAACAATAACAAAAATTCTCAGATGTAATTCATTTAATAGCTTAATTTATTAAACACATTATGTAAAATCTACATTGTTTCAGTTTTAATGTTTACACACAGGAGAACTTTTTATTTTTAACCATGATGCAACAAGAGCTTCCCCATAGCCTACCTTTTTATGGGAATACAAACATTAAACACTACAAGAAATTCTGGCTGATTTAACTCTCTTTTCATTGCCTTCCCTTTATTTCCCCCCACCGCCTGGCACAAACAAACAGGCTTGTATTGCAAAAGTAATTTTTAAACAGTTCCAAGGGAAAGTCTGCTGATAGGAATTCTTGGAAACAGGGAGAACTCCTAGAGAGATCTACAGTTCTTCATTTGACAAGAAGTTCTTACATGAAAGGTCAATATTTTTTGGATACTGACTTGCAAAAGAACTGGAGTGCCACCATCTAAAAAGTGCTGATATACATGGCGCCATTTGTGAGAATTCAGGTACTTGCAGGATTTCTATTAGCGCTAGGTAGAGGTATTGTGCAAAATCATCAAATGATGCAATTTCACCCCACTTTTCAGCTGCTGGCACTGTACAAAGGGAAAAATAGGTATTAGCTACTTCTTAAAGCAACAGAACTACTCAAACTACCTGCAGACTACAGTTACTGTACATGTAAGTTTGTCATGCATCAAAAGCCAAGTTTTTAAAACAGTATGTGAAAGGCCAGTATGGATGTATTTATCCCCAAAGTTTGACAGTTAAACTATCCATACACAGCATTATCACCACATACCATATATCTGCATTATCCTAAGGTACAACCCTCCTTAGTACTTAAACATTAGCCTTTATTACACATCAACTAATTTATATTTTTGTGGGGTTTTGTTGGTTTGTTGGTTTTTTGTTTGTTTTTTTATTACAGATAAAATGTTAGAATTATATAACCATTCTTTATGGTATTCAAATAAATCAAGATCTCAGATTTGTACAAGGAAAATGGAATGTCCAGCTGTTTGTCCACTCCTAACAGCTTGCAGTTCCTGTTCAAATGATATGGCACATCCTGTGAAATGAAACTAGCCACCAAAAAATAAGTATTAAAACATCAAAAATGTACACACACTGAAGTAATTTATATTGACGAATAAGGAATGTAGTTTTTTAAGGCTGTGCTTCAGAAAGGATGTCTAGGGTTAAGTAGCCTTCATCAAGGCACAGAATGGAAAGAGGTAAGCACAGCTGTCTGTAGAAGAGAAGTTATATAAAATCACTAGTGTGTGCATGCACGCCACAATTTTAGAACTGCACAGCTAGTCTTTGTAATAAGACAACATGGTCAGAAGGAAGTGCTGTGACTTTTTAATGGCCACAGTTTTACTTCATTATGAAAAACATGGCAAGTATCTCCAAACAAATTTCACTATTTGAATGAATGAAATATTAAAAACAAAGTGCTTCACAGATCTGAACCCTGCATGGATGTGCTGTCTGGTCTAGAAGCATTTTGTAGACATCATAGGAGCATTTCACATAAAACTGAAAATGTCATTCAGCTGAATAAGAAACAGGACATTTCCACAGACATTTCTAACGCTTTTACACTTTCAAGTAGTTGAGTTCCCCCAGCCACTGGGTTTTGTAACAAATGTGTGCTACAGCAGTACAGGTTCATGGATTCCTCTAGCAGCAAAGGCCCATTTCAAAGGGCACGTGGTCTTTTTGGGTTGATCTGTTTACTGGCCTGTTCCTCCTCTTGAAGAGCTGCCCGGAACGATTTCACTTTGTCTTTAATGAAAACAGAAGAGAATTAATACTGATGGGCCTGTGCTGAACAGATCTGGAAACCAAACCCTGATCTCTGCATCCCAGCCCTAGTGCACAACAAAGAACATTCCTTCACAAAAATAGCTGATGCTACAAACTACAAACTTAAATTCAATACTCACCATACAAACAAGTTGTTTAGCCATGTAGTCCCTTCTTGGATGCTACCTGTCTTTAGGCAGGATAGGTTTGTAACCTGCACAACTGCATGCCCAGAATGCAAACTGTTCACACTCACATTCTCCTATCTTACAGAATGTGGGGAGATACCACATGTTTACTTTTCCTTCCCAGCACCTTCCAAACCAACCTTGGAGGCATACAAAATCTTATTCAGCATACAATCAGCCTCTTCTGTACATTCAATTTCTAGTCCCCCGTTTTCCTATGAATGTGAAAAGCATTTGTGAATAAATTTTGGAACTTATTCAACTGTAAACAGTTAAATGCATCATTCATTTGTTTCATCATAATAAGAATGGGAGAAACCTGAAAAAGGAAGTGTGGCATCCTCATACTTCCATTGCTGTTCCCCTCCATTCCCCAGTAATAAGCCCAAGAGTGGGAAGAAGGAAACCAAAAGGACAGCATAAAGATGTCAGTCCCACAGTGACAGAAGTAAAAGCCAAACAATTCAGTGATCATTATGCACCGTGAGCAGAACATAGAAGATGCCAAGACAGAATTTTTGACTTAACAGGTGTTCCCTCCTGTAAAACTACATATACGTCATGCTTCCTGTAAAGATGCAAGGATCTCTTAGATAGCATTTTACCTCCAGTACCTTGTTTCAAAAACAATATCTAGTAAGTTTTTGAAGAACAGGAAGTCACCTAAACTGTGTTTTTTCACTGCTGGTGTCTCAAACTGTCTTCTGAAAAGGAAGCCCCAATTCCTAGCTAAAGCATAACTGGCATGCTTACAAGGCAAACAGGTCACATCTGATTTGCTTGATGCACTCTTCTAATTTACAGCAGATAGACTGAATAAAAAGTAAGATTTTAACTTACAGTTTTCTACCACATCAAAAAACTCCTCCCCTCAGCCCGAAACCCCACCCTTAAGCTTTTACCGATATAGCATTTCTCCTAGAGTCCAAATAATTAACAAAAAATGGAAACGAAAAACTCATCTCTGTGAGGTACCAAGATGACAAGCTGATTTTAGAAGATAAGTGGAAGAGTAAATTTTGGGCACCAAGTAAAGTAATAAATCTGCAATTTGTCTTTCAACAAAGATAAGCTGACAAAATTCTAACAGAAAGGCTGTTGAAAAAAAAAGGTAAACTACCAACCAAGATACTCAAGAGCTTGATGCCACTCATAGGCACAGTCTTAAAAAAGTGACAGCAGGCTCCCTGCTACACTACAGAATGCAACAGAGCCAGAAATTGGAGTTCCTACTACTTTTTCCTCATTGCATTGCCTTCCGGGTTTTTTCATACAGTTGGTTTAGATTTTCTTACCTTCCTTCAGTGTTTTAGAAAAAAAGGAAAAAAAAATTGCAGGATTGAGTTTATACTTCCTGGAGGTAAAGCATAGACTCTTCCTTTACGTTAGGATGATCTGAGCACAGATGTGAACCTGTTCTCAGGCAGCAGAATAAATGTTCCTTCCAAAGGACACTGCAGAGCAGCATAAGTGGGTAAAAAAGACCCTAGAATTTTTTCACACTTTTTTTTTTTCCTCCTCATTATTACTGCAAGTCTCCATGGCATATGCTAGTAATGTACAGAAAAGTGATTAAAAGCAATTTACCTCTAAGTTCGGTCAGAATATCAATTTTTTGCTCTAGAATTGCTTCAAGTTGGGTAGCATAAGAATCCACATCATAGTCTACTTCTTCTGTCATGTCAAGAAGTAGTTTTTCAACTTCCAACCATCTAATAGATTCCTAGATAAAAGTTTAAAAAATAAAAAAAAATACATCAGCAAAGTTTCAAGACAAGTGTCAAGACAAAGAGCTGATTTAGACTTTTTACCAAAATTACCATACATTTACTGTCTAGTCATCTCAATATAACAGATTTAAATCCTAAAATGAAATCTTATTCCTAATTCAGCAAAACTGTATCTTTTCTACCTTATTTTTTAATTCCAGTGCTCATACCAGCAACAGGTAAACCCCAGCTATGCCAGTACTCTTCAAATTCAAAACATTAGGTGGTCATAAAGCTAAGAAACTCAGCAAGCAGAACTTTATGTCATGGTTGTGTCCCCTTAGGCAAGTTTCAAACTTTGAAGTCAAGCTTCAATTTTAAGTATCAGCTGGTTACCACTGACTATAGTCCTAGAGTCATTACTACAGTCAAGAAGCCAAGATAATTTTGTCCAGTTTTGAGAGAAGCTGTATAGAAGATGATCTATTTAAAACTCAGTAATTGCATGATCTAACTCCACTCGCAGGACTACAGTAAAGGCTCTTTCTCAGGCATCTTTGCACTCTGAATATCACAAAAAAAAAGGATTGCAGCAAAGAAGAATTGAAAGAGAAGCTTAAATCTTACAGAACTAGGCAAAGCTGTGATCAGAACTGATCCCATTGGAAATGCTTTGATTTAAAAAAAGAAAGCAGCTGACAGTTCTAGGCATGCTGGGCCTGACACACTAAAATAAAGTCTTTCCTTCTGTGCTCAGTAACCTAAGCGAAATTGAAAATTGTTTTTTGGCTTTCAGGACAGAAGGAGCTTGCATTGGGGTAAGACTCATGTAATCTAACATAATCTTGTACATCCAAACCAGAGAAAAACCAAACATCTTTAGAGCATGTTTCCTTGTGTTGGTATAGTTTAGCCATTTTTATCAGGAAAGAATGTTTTGTATCAGTTGCTTCCAGGAAAAAGCTGATAGAAGATGACTGGTACAGCTGGTAGATTATGTATCGGGGCAGCCCAGCCACTCACACAGCATAAACTAACAAGCCATGCTGCGAACAAAGGAACCTGAGTTCAGACACATTTCCTTCCAGTGACCACTGGAAGGAGCAGTAGTCTAGAGCAGAAGGCCAGATGGTCACACAGAGGCAATAACATCTTTAACTAATGCAGTTTGTCTCTCCAGAAGTCACAAGCATTAGTAAACAGCCACAGCATATGGCATATGACTTTCACACTTCTGTATGTTTTACTTCAGGGCTAATGTTTCACAAAAACAATCTCTGCATCTGTTGTAAAATGTGTTATTCAGCATCCTACTATATTATGAACACTCATCAATGTTCCACTAAGCTAGATACATAAATTGAAGTTTAATACAGGTTTAATACAGGTTTAATACAGGTTTAATGGTCTGCTGTTCTCTGGCAAACAGCCAGCCTGCCTAAAGGCCCTTTAGGTTATGAACAGAAGCAACTCACATTTCCTTCTCAAAACTAGTAACTCATTGCCACAATTCATTTTGTGAGTGTAAAAGACTCCGAAACACTGACGAGCACTACACTGCATGGGCAGTATTCCTTTCACAAACCCTGACAAATAGTGAATGAAAACCTTTACGTAGCTGTAAAATGGAAGCTAACAGGTAGTCTGAAATGTATGTGCCTCATCTGGATCTCAGAGGGAGATGTCACAAAAGGGTACTCAGATACAATACTTGGATGGACTGTTGCAGTATCTAGAGGGAGACAATCAAACAGAAATGGAGCTGATAGAGACATTACTATTAATTGCCAGCCCTGGCAAAGGAAAATTTTGCTACATTTCTGGGATGATACAGAAATATGCTTCTCTTTCATCGTGAGGACAAAGGTTAGTGGTTATGGAATCTATAGGCTTACAATAATAGATCAATTTAGAAATCTTTGACAGATCAGAACAGCCAGACGACATCCTACATCTTCAAAAGTATGCACTTTCATTGGGAAAACCTGAATTCCTGGATTAGGATAAAAAAAAGTAGAGCTCCATCTTTTACCTGGAAGACAGTCCTGTGGTCTTCTACTACTTGCTCTTCCATTTCTACCATTTGTGACACAGCTTCATGGAAAGTAAACAACTGTGGAGAAACTTCCTCTTCCTAAAAACAATAGTTAACCGTGTTAGTCCAGAAAGAACTGTGGCTACAGAAACATATTGAATGTGATCCATTTCATCACTGAACATGGAAAGAAATATGCAGAAGGCAAAACCTGTCAAAAATAGAATTTAATACTTCTAACAAGAAAATCTCCACAAATGAGCAAAGGGGCAATAAATTCAAAACATATTAAAAATATTTACAGATTTCAATTCAGTTAATATTCACTAAAATTTTCAGTCACTAATCTTAGCAAATATTGGAAAATACGGTATTCCACATAAAAATAACAAGTTGAAAGTATGGGAAGAAGAAACCACAAAGGAAAAATTATAATTTCAAGTAGGTTTTAATGCCTACAAAAAACTCTGGTTTTCTGTCAGGGCTTTTTGTTGTGCGTGCTGCAACAGACAAGCAACAGTTTTCAAAAAAGAAGAACAGCAATTACATTCAATACATTTCAGGAAATCAAAATTAAATTAATTCTTCGGGAAAAAAGTTAAATGTGAAATGAGAAATATAAAATGTACATAGTGATTCATACTTTAGAAGAATGCACTCACGGAGGTACATACTGCGGCAAACAGGGTTTGTTTAGAAATGAATAGTTAACAATAAAAGAAGAAAGTGCTAGGTAGGCTTTAATTAATGTTTTAGCAAGACAGTACAGTTCATTATACAATGCTTTTGAAATATTTTTTAAAGCTTAATTTCATTCCACATGAGTAATGAACAAGTGTGATATGAAAGGATATCTGTCTGGAAGGACTGTCCAGTGAGAAGCTATAGGAATCACTAGCATGTTCTTATAAAACAGAGTACTGGAAGAAAAGCCAGTTATCAAAGTGAGAAATACTGCAGACACCACAAAGAAGTGGTGAAGAGAAAAATTCTGAGAAACAGAGTTTTGTGAAAAAAGTTAGGATAGTAAGGATTTTTCCTTTCTATTTTTCATCAGCATTTTCATAAATTGAGTTTTAATCCCTACTGAATATTTAAGGAACCGTGACTAGAGCTGATAATCAGCAATGAAGGAAAATGCCCGTTGGAAGATGCCTCTCAGCTCCCCCCTCCTGCAGCACAGGAAGACATGTTGGGACCATCATGTGGTTCTCTTCCCAAACAGTGCACTGGGGTTTCACCCCAGCAAAATCAGGATGTCAGGAGGAAGAATGATGGGTAGCCAGATTTCTACATGCAGAGAAAGGCAAACTTACTTGAAATGGGGTTTGCATGCAGGGAAAATAATGCTCAAGACCACAAAGAGTGTTAAATAAAAAAGACAAATGTCCCAGATACTTCTAAACTGCTGAAAAAAATGTGAAGCTATACTGGAAAAAAATGCACACTTACAGACTGCCAGAGCTAGAGCAGACCCTGCCGAGATATTAAAATCCCTAATCAGAAAGGAAGATTAAAAAAAAACCTTCAAGAAATGTTTCTGGGTTTGGTTTTTCTTTTGTATGCAAATGAACAAACAAGTGAAAAGGTGAAGAGGTATGATCTATTTACCTGAAGATCTTGCTAACAGGCTACAAATACACATTAATCTGGATTTGTTCTGCCACTGCATTTCATTATCTCTTTCCATGTAATAATGTAAACTACTCACGTTTTGTTCACAAAGCAGTTTGAGATCATCTCTCTGAGGAGAGCTTCCCACACCCCACTGTGTCTCCAAGTCATCCATCTGATTGGGAGCATGGTGTATAATGGAACGGATATCCCCTGAGGTATTAGGATCGACCGTCAGCTCCTTCACCCTACGAACAGAAAATGTTCCAGTTGTAAATTAGTAACCTCCTGTGCAAAAGAGTCACAACCAAAAATAAAGCTCTATATGTTTATGCGCAATTAATTCATTTAATAAGGAAGATGATGATGTCAGCTTCACAAATTTAATGTACTTTCAGTGACAAAAAGGTGTTAGTCTGACTTGTAAAAAGGATGGACCATTGCATTTTTACTACTTGCACATGGATTACAACCAATCTTCTAGCAAGAGGCATTTCCTGATTAAAATCTTACTACTACTTAACAGGAGGGCAAAAATCTCAAACCCCTCAACAGTAACTCCTTAACAATGAGTGATATTTGAAAGGGAAGTTCATTCAGCACCCTAAACCTGACCACCTTTCTTCTTCTGCGTACACAATTGTGCTTTAAAAAAGTTAGTCAATCAGCACACCATTAGCTGTTATAAGCAAAACAACCAAGAAATTCTGAAGAAAATAATAACTTGCAACCAAGTATTTCAGAGAATAAATAGATCCTTTAATTAATTTCAAGGTTGAAAATATTTTAATAAAATGTTATGCTCTTGCAGCATGAAAGTAGTTCAAAGATTAGTAATGCTTCTGTCAAAAAAATCCCATTTAAAAGCAAGTTTATGAAAGATGGATAAAAGTCTGAAAGTATAGCAAGTTTTAGAACATATTCTTCATTTCCTTAATGGGAAAAATGTTTTTTTCAACTAGCACTTACTTACTACAATGGAAAATATTTTTCATTTAACTTCAGGTTGATGAAAAGTTTTAATAACACACATATTTAGAAAACTTTTCAGAGATATTCAAGTTACCCTAAACACGGAATTGTTAGATTTTGTCCACTAAATGTACAAAGGTGACATCACCATTTTTTTTTTTAATGTATGAAAGAAACTAGCAAGTCTGGATATAGAATGTGGATGTTTAAGGAGCATAAACAAAATACTGGGAAGATGATTGCAGATCATGCAGAACCATCACCTGCCAAACCAAAATAAAAACAATGTATGTGTGACTCATGGCAAGGGGACTAATGAAAGGTTGATCTGTAAAACTACATAGCCAAAAAGAAAACTTAAAAATAAAGATTCCATGTATAGAATGAAGTAGACCTGGTGTTTGAAGGAGAAAAGTCGTCATACTCATAGGAAGGAGAGAGATCAGAGCGACTGCCACTACCCTGTGAGAAGGGAATGTCCGAAGGACTAATTCCAAACTCCTTTACTCTGCAGCAGCAAAATACAGTGGCAAATTAAAAGAAAATGTTCTCATAAACACATTTAAAATGGCAACTCTTTGTTTAGCATACTTCTTTAATATTTAACTACAAAATTATTTTTATACTGAAACACACGTGTGTCAACATATTTAAACTTTCTGCAAACAGTTCCGATTACTAACAAAACTGAACAAAACCAGTGCTGCTAATTTGCAGGGGACTATAATAGCAGTGTTTTCAGAAGAGTAGTTCCAGATTTGCGTTTGTATAGTTAATAAGATTTGGCTACATTCAATATTCCACTAAATGGCTCCTTTTAAAAACCAGTACAGCTACAAAACTTTAAATTCTATTCTGCCTCCTTTCTTCACTGCACACACAGTAGTGCCCAGCACCTAAAAACTAACTGTGAAAATGATGTATTGTTAGAAAAAAATAAAAAAACTATACAAACACATGAAGGAACATAACAGGGACAGGTACTCCGTAACAACATACAATTTTAACACCAAGGGGAGGAAACAATTTCAGCACAAATAATTAGTACACTAGAAATAGGTGTTTAATTAGTTTTGTAGTGACTCTTTGTAGAGTTACTTCAGCAATACAAGTTCTATAAGGGGGTAAAAGTTCCAACGAGTCTTGAACATGGACAGTCCTTTATTATGTTACTGTAAGGAGGTGAGGAGAAGCCTCCTTCTCTCCAGGAAGGAAATCACACAGACTGGTCCAAGCCAGGCAGGTTTACTCCTGGCTCCCTTGACTCAGACACAGGGACATTTAGATACCAAGAGGAGCTGGTGGTAAGCCTTCCTGGCAGGCCTTTGTGCCCAGCCAGCAACTGGCTGTGGTGGCCAGCCAAGCAGGAGCTGTTGTGATTCTGCCTTCTTTCACTGGGGCAAGCAGGCCACCACATGGTAAAAAATGGCAAAACCAGGGTACCTGATGGCCCCTGTCTGCAGCCTTCGTGCTTTGCAGCAAAACATGGGGAGTCTCTGGGTCAAGGTCTGACTGCAGGGACACACAGGACCTGATCACCCCATTTCTATTAAATGAGGGAAAACTGCAGCAGGTGAGGGCTTCTTTAAAACTCACTGGGGAGAGCTGAACACTTTCTTAGAGCAGTACAGGTCTCAAGCATCAGCATCTGCCTCTGGAGGTGCTAATTTCTCCACAGTGATCAAAAAGTCTGTTGGATTTACTGCCTTTTTATTTAGAGGTCTCAGATATTTATTTGCCTGTATTTGGGAAGCATGAAATTTCATATGAATGTATGATAGAGACTGGCAACTGTACACAATTCCACCATGGGGATGAAAAAAAAAATAACATCACAGAACTTCTAGGTAACATCCGAGGGAATCATCACAAACACTAATGCAGGAGATGGTTCCTCCAGAGCAGGGGCAAAACTAATAGTGACATCTCCCACGTATCTTGCAATCCACATCATCCATCTCTGCATTTCTGGATAATAGTGTAAATGCAATTTCTACAGTGACAACTTAAATTAAATGTGAGCCTGGATCAGTAATTTGGATCTTATTAAGAAATGCAACTACAATCAAATTATTCAAGTAGCTAAAATAATTATACATCATGGAACAACTATTTCAAATGTCAGTCATCAACAGCTGGTATAGCTATAAGAAATAATATTTTTTATACCTGTTTGCATATCTCAATGTATTTAGAGTGTTTTCACATGATGCCATCCCCGGAGAAATTGTAGCAATCTGGAGAAAACAAGCCACATGTTAATAAATTGCTTTGTACACATGAAAGGGTAGATGAACTCAAATCAACTTCATATATTTTTTTAATCTCCAGTTTCATTTGCGATCTTCTACAAAAAATGTCTGCTATGTACAGTTGTCCTTAGACAGCAATATCTCAGGGACACAGATGTCCAGTCAAAGCTTCAATTTCCTTTAACCATAAAAGGAACATCAAGAATTCACAGAAATTCTGTCAATTTCTCCAACTTCACCACCTTGGTAACATAATATGTAAATGCAAAGCTCTAACTAAAAAATAAAAGACTCCTCAAAATGGGAAATATGGAACTCAACAGAGTGTAAAACTAATATATCCTCCAAACAGTTCACAGATTATTTTTCATATATCTTTGTAGGTTGTTCTCTGTTCAAGGAGACTCTATGATGATTTTGGCCATAGTCAAAAATCATACTTATCAGTATTAAAGATGAGTTTAATTTAACTATTTTCCTAAGTAAAGACATCTACAGGTTGGACAGGTGCACTCTCTGATGGGTTAAGAACTGGCTGGATGGCCGGGCCCAGAGAGTGGTGGTGAACGGTGCTGCATCCAGTTGGCGGCTGGCCACTAGTGGTGTCCCCCAGGGATCAGTGTTGGGCCCAGTTCTATTTAATATCTTTACTGATGATCTGGATGAGGGGATTGACTGTACCATTAGCAAATTTGCAGATGACACCAAGTGGGGGGGGGCGTGTTGATTTGCTGGAAGAGGGCTCTTCAGAGGAACCTTGACAAGCTTGTGAGATGGTCTGATTCCAACGGGATGAGGTTCAACAAGGCCAAGTGCCGGGTCCTGCACTTTGGCCACAACAACCCCATGCAGCGCTACAGGCTGGGGACAGAGTGGCTGGAGAGCAGCCAGGCAGAGAGGGACCTGGGAGTTTGGATTGACAGGAATCCAAACACGAGCCAGGAGTGTGCCCAGGTGGCCAAGAAGGCTAATGGCATCCTGGCCTGTATCAGGAACAGGGTGGCCAGCAGGACCAGGGAAGTGATTCTTCCCCTGTACTCAGTGCTGGTGAGGCCACACCTGGAGTACTCTGGGCTCCTCAGTTCAGGAAGGACACTGAGGTGGTGGAGCAGGTCTAGAGAAGAGCAATGAAGCTGGTGAAGGGACTTGAGCACATGTCCTACGAGGAGAGGCTGAGGGAGCTGGGGTTGTTTAGCCTGGAGAAGAGGAAGCTCAGGGGACACCTCATCACTCTCTACAACTACCTGAAAGGAGGTTGTAGCCAGGTGGATGTCAGTCTCTTCTCCCAGGCAACCAGCAGTAGAACAAGAGGGCATGGTCTGTGCCAGGGGAGGTTTAGGTTGAATATTAGGAAAAAATTTTTTACAGAGAGAGTAATCAGACACTGGAATGAGCTGCCCAGGGAGGTGGTGGATTCACCATCCCTGAAGGTTTTTAAGATGAGACTGGATGTGGCACTTAGAGCCATGGTCTAGTAACCATGGTGGTGTTGGATCAAGGGTTGGACTTGACGATCTCTGAGGTCTTTTCCAACCCAGTTGATCCTATGATTCTATGGTATGATTCTGTGACACTTCTTCCTCAATTAGAAGTTATCTGTAAACAATATTTGACGGCAAACTTTTTATCAGATATATTTGGAATCTAAAGGTCATTCCTTTTCCAGTTAAATAAGATACTCTGAAGATAGTACCTTCTTTCCAGAACTCAGCAAAAATAAAAATTGCGATTGGGCAACAGTGGCAACATTATTTGTCCTAGTTTCTCTTAGCAGCCCAATTTTTCCACCTGTGCTCTTTTCAAGAGAGCAGTAAAGGCTCTACCCATGACAAACATCTCTATGATTCTACACAATAACATTTTTCATGGCATCACAAGAATGATGCCTCTCAGTCTCTCAGGAGACTGAAACCGATGGGGATTAGATAATCCCAATCTTCTCTTACATCCTGCTGCTGACATTCCTGTACTAAAGCAGAAGTTGTCACCCTGAGAGGAACTTCTCCTTCTGAGGAGAAAGGAAAAATATTTGTTAGAAAGCCTAAAGAGCCTGCTACCATGCAGACTTAAGTTTAAACTGCTAAGTTTACATATCGGTTACTAATGAAAACACACATCAGTTACCAATGAAAACAACAAGTGTAGATTTAAGAAGATCACACAATTGCACATCTCTTGTTCTGGGTTCTAATTAACAAAAACTTAGCCATTCCTAAAACCCTTCCTGACTTATATAATGTGAAAGATGTATGGATCTCTTCCATCAGCTCAATGTTCAGAGCATGCCACAGACAGGGATGTTTAGGGTGATGGTGTTTGTCTTCCCAAGGCATCATTGCATGTGATACAGCCCCACTTTCCTGGGCACAGCTGAACCTGCCTGACAATGGGAAGTGAATGAATTCTGGGTTTTCCTCTGCTTGTGTGCGTGTCTTTTGCTTTACCTATTTACAACAATTGCTACAATACTAGGAGACTGCTTCAACATTTTAAAGAGTATAAAGAGCATAAAGAGCAGTATACCTGCTATAGTACATATAGATAAATGCACATAGGGATGTGCCTCTGTAGGTGCTGTCAGCCATGTGGATACCCCTTTCAGGGCACATGAACCCATGCACAAGTCTTGGTATATGACATCTCCTCATGTCCCAACAAGCCCAGCCCAGGCAGGACAGGAGGACTCTGACCTCTTTGTCACTCACTTCCTCATTCTGAATTCCAAATGGGGATGGAAAAAGCTGCACTACTTACAAACAGGAGTATCTTTAAGACCTGAAATTACCATTCTTCCTATTTTGCATGTGTCTACATTGCTTATAAGCCATCACAGTGGGATCAATGGCCCTGCTGGGACACTGAAGTCTGCAGGCTCCTACTCCCACCCTGGAGGGTTGATGGGTCTGGCACTTCAGCAATGACTGCAGCACACTTAGGATGCAGCATGTCAAGGAGCAGCACTGGTTAAAAAATGAGACTATTCTATGTAGTTTGCATAGTTCATTGCAACTTTTGAATGGTGATAAATTATCCTACTAAATGGTTTCTCAAACAATTTAAGGACAAGAACAGTAAAACTGCAATGACTAATAAAGTTAAAAAAAACTTATTTATGCTGACTGCATGTCTCTGGATTTCTTTTGAAGGAAGCAGATCTTCCATGAAATATTCACAAATGTTAGTTATTCAAAGTGCAGAGAGTAACTTCCAACAGGCTAACTTTTCAAACTTCCTTCAGCAGTGTGGATACACTTGCTGGAGATGCACAATTTATTCTGATCCTGGATAGGATTTATGAAGTTATAGAATCATAAAATGATTTGGTTTGGAAAACACTCTTCAAGGTCATTTAGTTCAATCCCTCTGCAGTAAGCAGGAGCATCGTCAGCTAGGTATGTCTCAGTCGGAAAGAAAACAATCCTGTCTTTTCACCAGAAAACTGCAGAAAGGTAGGTTAAGAAATGCTATCTTATCACCATTTTCAAATTAGAGCCACAGCTAAAGGGAAGACTAGGCTGCCCTAACACCACAGCTTTAACGTTGTGGTCTGCAGACCTTTTTGGCTTCCAGACTAAGTAATTCCAAGGAGTCAGTGAAAAGTAACCAAACAAGCCTAGTAATCGGTGTGCACTGCAGAGAGTTTGCTTTCTTATAAGGAAAAAGATTAAGAATGTACAAATAAGCAAACTGGATGTCAGTGCTTTTATCTGTTCTTTCCTCCATCTGCCAGAAGAACTCTGTTTTTCAGACTGATGGAAATGCACATTTACAACTATTCAACAACATATGTATATATAATCATGTATTTTTATATCTATAGTAGCTAATAATAATTAATATTTTCAATAATTTTGATTTATATTTTATTTTATATATTATACACATATATATTTTTTACATATTTATTTACAGCTATTCATTCTATCTATCCCAGTAACTTCTCCCTCAACAGCCTGAAGCATATGCTGATGCCCTTGGTACCAACTTTTAGTCTTTGTCATTTAAAGATCATAACTCATCATAGTATTTCCAGTCTACACCACTTTTCCAAAATTCTGCATCAACAAAAAAGACTCTTCTATAACTAAGACACAATTAAAAACAAACAGACAAAATTCTAGCTTGAAGTGTTTCTAGCTGCCTGCCTAGCTAGAAAACTAAAGGAAGAAATAAGAAAGGTCAATAAAAAGTGAGACGGGAGCAAGTTATCTGAAATCACAGAATCATTTGGGTAGGAAAAGACCTCTAAAATCATTGAATCCAACCACTTACCCAACTAAGCCCACCACCATGTCCTTAAGTGGTACATCTACACATCTTTTAGATACCTCTAGGGATGGTGACTTGACCACTTTCCTGGGCAGCCTGTTTCAATGCTTGACAACTCCTTTGACGAAGAAATTTCTCCTAATGTTCAATCTCAACAATTCAGAAATGTCTCTGTTGAAATCCTCCTCCACATACAGTGTCAGTTAGGGGAGAAATTTAACTCCAACACACTGCCAGTAGCAAGCGACCAATTCGACCAATTTTAAACATAAAAGCCTAAATTCACAGTGCCTTTTCTCTTTGTTATTGTTAGAACAGTTAACCAAATCAACTTACCATACAGGTACGTGAGTTTTCTCCAATGAATGAATCTCTTAGCACCTGAGTAAGTTTACTTGCTCTGAAGGGTGTATGAGGTTTATTTCGGCCTAAGGCTCTAATGCACTCCTGAAAGAACAAAGAGGTTCTTTAACATGTGTTAAGTAAATATAACAAAAACGTAATTCAGAATCAGAAAATACATGTTTATTTTTTGCTCTCCCCCAAAATATCATTAAAATTTACCATTAAAGCTTGGATTCAGTAAGTGTTAGGCTTCCAGCTCTCTTTAAGCTCAGCAGGGAGGAAGGAACTGAAAAAGGACTTAGTAGCCTAAAAACTGAGTGTCATCCAAAATGTTTACATCTATTGTATCCAATAACAAAACAAAACACTGTTGATGTTAAATGTTCATGCTAACGATTATTCCTGATTATCAGCTACAAAAGCCTGAATGACCTACATCATCTGCCAGCAGTAGCAGCAGGGACAGGGACAGTGTTAACTATACCAATTAAAAGCAGTAGCTTTGATTCTGAATTTACCACAGACTTTCTTTAGAGCTCAGAAGAAAGCAAACTCTCTGAAAGCTTCCACCAAGTATGCATGGCTTTTTACTGATGTACTCAACATTGAAGACACTCAAAAATGTTAAGTCAATCTCTGTCTTAAAAATACTATTTAAGTGAAAAAAACAGAGATAAGGTCTCCTCTTTCATTTGCAGGGGCATGGAGCTACACTAATATTTGCAATTGGTTGGGTTCCAGTGAACAATACTCTACAGATGTAAATATTATGAAATTACTATAGAAGTTACAGCAGCAACTAGGCACAACAGTGCAAACCAAGACAGCATTACTCTAAACATCACTTCTATCCACTCAGTGCTCTAACATCATAAGTTATTTCCTAGGCAAAGAAAGTTTCATTTTAAATTTTTGTGGTTTTGTCATCATATTTTGACCATTAATTCAGATTATGCCTTTGGCTTGACACTTTGCCTACAGACACCTCTTCAGATGCAAGGTTTCCTTGGTGCACTTTTAACACATGTACACACAGAACTTCTATAAACAACCATATTCCAACTGCTTTTTAAATTAGAGCTTTGCTTTTAGCTGCACTAACAGATGGAATGACTTTTGTGTTACATGAATAGTTCTACAGAAGTTCAACTAATCCTTCAGCTGAAGACATATCCTTGTGGTCTTTTGAAATTTCCTAGAAACAGCTTCTTCCAAAAGCCAGGCTAGAAACTGTTGGATGATAGTCTGAGAAAGCATGGCAGCTGTGAAACAGCATAAAACAGAACTAAAAATGGGCTTGGAATAAAAGTTCCATTATACAGGATGAAACAAACACAAGGGAAAAATGGCTTTAACTAAAATGATTATTGAAAAACATGACCAGCTGAATTTTACAGAATGGACACAGCTCAGATAAACAGAAAGTCTGAAGCTTGTTGCATGCAAATTTCACATACAAGTGCTAAAATAGGACTGAATACTTATAGATAAGCAAGGCAGTGCATTCCTTGAATATTTGTAATTTGTACATTAATATTAAACTTGCATAAAGAGAAAAGCATGTAAGACAGGAAGAGGAGCAACAGATTTTCAACAAGTGACATTCCAAAGTAAAAAATTACAAACGTGTATGTTGAATTACTGATATGGCAATCAACAAGTTTAATTAAGATATTTTAATTTACTACAATGATTTTTAGTTTGCTTACTTCCTCTTCCCCATATAATTTTGATCAAAATCACTAGTACAGCAGCAGCAGAACCTTTTGCTATAATTAAAAAGACAACTTGTAGGAAAATTAACAAAATATGTTGTCTGAGCACTAGCCAGCACAAAATCAACAAGAAAACTGAAAAAAACCCCACCCCCGCCAAAAATAAGAAAACAACAACAACAAAAACCAAAACACAACAAAACAGCTTTATTCAATTACATTTGAAAGAACAGCAACACCAACATGTTCCCTGCATTGTTTAGTTTGATGCTAAATCAAAATAGGCCACACTTTTGGAAATGCTGCTTCCAATTTTTCAACATGCCACACAATTTTGTAATGACATACTATACATCACAATTTTGTGGTGTTTTGTGAGATCTCTTTAACCAGATACCAGTTTTCTCCCAAATATATAATGGAAATTAAAAAGTAAGCTAAGTAATTTAGGGGTTCAGATTTTTTAGATAAAACCACAGTGCTGGTGCATGGTATTTCACAGCTCTGTTGATGCATCCTGGATTGATGTACGAAAATCTGTAGTGACAGTATCAAACAATTTGCTGTGGATTTTATTTTAATGCATTTGTTAGTTCTTTCTGGACATGTTGCTGTTGTTTTGCTCTAGTGAATATATTAGCAGCAAATAAATATGTTGTCAATGTAATTTTATTTTTTATTAAAAAAAAAAGAAAGAAATATTCAGATCAGTAAGCATATTTATAATTAGTATTTCATACCCTGAGTACCAAAGTAAGTCACTTGCTTTCACATTTTAAATATATATCAGACATGTCTGCTAATTCAACTACTGGAGACTATCTGTTCAAGATGATTTTTTTGGTTGGGTTTTTGTTGGTTTTTTTCATTGACAAAAACTACATGCAATTTGGTAGGCCAATGTTTCTGCACTGTTTCTACTTGGGAATTATGAAGTGTTCCTTCAAGCATTTAGAGGAAAAATCAATATATTATTTTACCTGTCAAATCAGTAGAAAATGTAGACAAGTGAAGCCTGCAAAACCATTAATTTTAATAGTTATTGCTATCATATGTAGGCTTCCACTTACTCAAAGGCAATGGAAACATTTAAGTTACCTTGAGTGCTAAAAGGCTCTTGTTAATTTCTGCACCTTCCAGTCGGGTCTGCCTGTCTGCACTGGAAGTATCTGCTCCTCTTTCATTGCCAGCCAAATCAATCAGAGAAAATTTACCATGCAATTTTCCTTTCCTTCTGAGAATAATCTGAAATACTGCATGGCTTCGAGATGAATGTGCATTTGCAGATGTCTGGCCAGATGTCCTTTAAACGAGGGAAGAAAAGAGAAGGACATATGAATAGGCAAGGGACCACACAGGTTATACACTAACCTCACAGTGTTAGTTTTCTCAGGGCAGATTCTTGTGTTTTCGTACATGTTGACAGCATGTTTAACACTCTTGTGAACACTAGAGATAGAACACTAATAATTGGATATACATAGTACAATTATACCTCTTTTTTCATGTCTTCAATCAGAAATGGAAGATTAGTAACATTTTACCTCCCTTTTAAAAGCAAGAATAATCAGATCTTCAAATATTTCAGATTATCGGAGAGCTTAGACATAAAATGCTGACAGCACTTCTATGTGATCATGCAGTAGTCCATGCACAAGGCTAATTTTAAAAACAATGAAGCTCAAGTCTTAAAAAAAAAAGAAAAATTCTGCACTTAACCTCTGCCAGAATGCATCAAGGCCTTTTACAGATGAAGAATCTGGCAGCATTCCAGATTTTAAATCATGTGAACTTAAGTCAGTAAGCTGCTTATCTAATGCATACACATTATAATTTTCACATTCCATTGAAAAAGCAGTTTTTTCTTTTTAGGAGACAGAGAAGCTCTAAATATCTTTATTTGAAAGGTAGATAGATTCCTTACTTGCAGACAACATCATCAAAAAACTCATTGCGTATTAAAAAGGCATCACTATGAAGAGAACCCAAAAAAATCTTGTTCTGATTTTTTAATGTACAGTGAAAAACTGGTGTAAGATATGAAAGATACCTGCAGCTGTTGCCTACTTCAATAAGCTTAAGAACATCTTCAACACATTTGACTTCCCGCTCCTGCAATCCCACCACCTGGACTTGCTGTTTACCATCTTCTAACACTCTTAATTTTGTCTTCCTGTTCAACAAGTCAAAAACCTTACAGAAGGGGGAAAACAGAACAGTTAAAGAGGAGCTTTAAAAGACATCACTGTTTCAAATTCTGCATCAAAATACGTAAACCATTCCATGGAAAAACATAATTGCAAGGGGAGTGTAAAGAATTATTTTAAATATAGCTGATAGTACAAAGAGGAAAAAATATTTTATGTGACAAGCTCAAAATCTTGTTTGTGAATAAGAAATTCTTCCTTCCTTAGAGAAAGACCACGTACTTACCTTACCACTGTAGATCTCAAAAAATGTTGCATATACTTGAAGTTCTAACTTCTTATAGTTTGGCTTCTTTAGCATTAAAAAGACATCGCGAGCTGTGAATACATTTCCAGAATAAAAAGAAATCTTGTCATCTATTTTTATTTAGTGAACACTCATTCATGCGTAATGGTCTATTTTACAGCATCTCTTGTATTTTGCAAGAATAACAGAAAGGGTCAGTAAGTAGGTCTAAAACAACGCAGTTTAAACTACCACATTACACTGGAAGACTCAGAAGACCCCAAAATTATAAACTGTTATTGCATTTTTTGAAGCAGTCTATATTTACACTACTGTATAAAGGCTCCACATCTAGGAAATATCTTTGATGTTACCAAAGTTCCACTGCAGTGCAAAATATGTACACTTATGTTTGTATGAGAGGGAGTAGAAAATGTATTGATCCCAACTAATCTACCAAAAGTCAACTGATCAATAAAGTCTTACCTGCAAGCGCATATATGCCTTTAGAACAATCTTGGTTCTTTCCTGCAAAGTCACCACCCATAGTCTAAATTAAAAATAAATAAAAAAGTACATAAAAATCACAGAACTGTAACTTACATATTTCTTACTTATTAGAACTCAACTAAGTCTGTCATATGTAAAAGGAACTGTATTGCTGACACGGAGAAGAAATACTTACATGGGTTTTTCCACTGCCTGTTTGTCCATATGCAAAACAAGTGGCCATTCCCCTTTCAAATATGGTCTCCACTAAAGGTCGAGCAGTAAACCTTAAACACAAAACACAGCAGTACTCAACAAACTGGAGTACTTTAAGATGCACTACCAAAAGGATAATAAAAACGTTAAGACCAGAAGGGACAGAAATTGGTCCTGTAGTTTGAAAAGTCAAAGGACATTTATACATTAATTTCTGAACTAAAAGACTACAAGCTCTAAGGCATTAAAATTTCCCAAACAATGAAAAGCTACAAGGTCTCTCTCATTTATATCACAAAAATATTATCATCCTTTAAACCCCAAGGAAAAAGAGTTCCCTGGTTTAATGATCCAACGCACCACAATTTACTTCATGGAGTCTTGCACTCCCTACAGATGACAGAATAAGAAGACATTGAAATAGGATAGTGCAGCAGATATGAATTTTGTCAATAATAAAATTCAGCTGAAGGGGCTTTTTTTCTCCCCAAATCAACTTCCAAGATTAAATTTGAAAGACAAGTGGCCACAACATTGCACATCTTAGTATTTTGAGAACATGCATACATCGAGAAAAGGCTCATGAAAATGGATAGCCAAGTTGAATGAAAAAAATCTAGTAATTCCTGAGGTACTTCTTGCTGTGTCAAAAATTTTATCTGAATTATCATTTCTTATTTTAGAGAATTAAGTTTTACTTTAAGAAAAATGGAATTATTGTTCCTACTTCAGCTGCTTATCACCATTATTGCATTAAAAATTCCAAAAGCAAAGAGTAAACTAATGGAAGGTTACAAATGGAGATAAGAGTCTCTCTCTCTAAACTTTTTCTGGTTGTTTACACGTAAATCACCTATAAGTGACTCAAAAAGAAAAAATGGATTACAGAAACAAGGAAGTATTACATCTTTTTTTCATTCTGCTTTCAAACACAAGATCACTTACAAAAATAATATGGACAAAACTGAGCCATTCAGTAACCAAGGGTTATGCAAAAAATCTATGTCTAACAGAATCATGAATTTTCATCAAGAATATACCAGATGATTCCTGATCAGCCTTAGTCTTTTGTTTTTGCTTCTTCTAAATATATACCTCCTGTGTTATCAAGGATATTCCCATATTTTGACATTTGTTGTCTTTATTTGTAAAATAAAAAATTCCACAAAGCCTATCCACCTTAGACACATACTCCATTACTTCTGTTTGATTGAGTTTGAAATTATTTGTTTTCCTTATTTATAAAAAAAGGGACTTAATTATATCTGTTTTAAAGTAAGGCAAAACACAAACATATTTAGAGAAGTTTTCACAAAGCATCATAAAACTCCAAATTCTACTATGTCAAAACAGTCCAACTTTAATTTTACTAAGAACTTTTACTTGCAATCTTGTTCTTTCAGAAATGTAAAGTGTTTCTCCTTTAAAACATTCAAACTGGTGAGTATTTTCTAATATTAACAAAAACTTGCAACTCAGTGTTGCGATTTGTGGATTAAAAAATACTTAAAATACAAATTAAGCAAAGTAATAACAGTAATAATGGTAAAAATTGTAATAATGGTGGTAGTAATAATAATAGAGTAGTACTTCTCTATCTCAAACTGGAGAACATTTTTTCAGTATAGACATAGAGTAATTTTAGCATATTGGAGAGAACTGGCACAATTCACACAATGTTATTTTCCTCACTGTGACTCTGAAGTTCTGGTGAGAGCAGATGACGATACCTATCTTGCTCTTACTTCTGTTATTAGAGGAGACCTTGAAGCAGATTGCCCTTCAAGTAATGATCATTATTGTGCCATATGAGGGAGAAGGAGAAAGATTAAAGATTTACTGTTTCAGTATGAATAAAATCATCTTAAAATATTTTCCTCTATTGCCATTAATGTATTACATAACTAATAAAAACTGTCTGGAGAAAATTCAGTACAAAAATACAACAACATTGTATTACCAAAACCATCCCTCACATTTAAACACTTTGTTCACACAGATAAAGAACAGCAAGGAGGGAGATTATAAGAATGGATTGTCAAGAAGGAGGACAGTTATTTCACACATCACCAGCCAGCTGGCTCTTCCACAGCTCTTCAGTACCAAGGAAAGGAAAGATGCTACCAGCACTTAGCCAGCAGAGACAGAAATGTCCAAGGACACAGCTTTGCTGTTTAGAAGTCTTTTCTGAGTGTAAACTAACAGACTATGAGATTTTCCTTTCGCCATTCTTCTCTAATTACATCAAGCATAAGACAGAAGTTTTTCTTTTCACAGCTTTTTAAGAATTCTTTTATTATGAATTTTCTGTTATCCATTGACAGGATGCTAGCACTGTCAATCAGGTCACAATCCTAATTTTTACTTCCTAGTTGTGGATTAAAAACAAGAATTAAGACATTCATCTGTCAATACTCTTTAAGGCTACGGGAAGCACTTTCTAATCACAAGGAAAAATATCTTCACCAAATTCCTTTTTAATATCAATATTCCCTGCAAAATGCTTCACAGTATTTAGACTTTGTACCACCTGTTGTGGTGTCTAACCTTGCCTGCTACTGTATCTACTCCATTTAGTGACTTGTACAAGGCAAATTATTCTGTATCAGCAGTGGAAGTGAAACAGCAGAGTAAAGAAAAAAATGGAGATCCAACTACCTTGGACCTGAAAGGGGATGCGTGTCTTTGTTGCCATTGTTCTTTAAATCAGAAAGATTTGGCATTTTGAGCAAGGTAACTTACACATTTCCGTGTTACATCAGCCAGACTGCTTCCAGCAGACAAGCTAACTCAGGTATCTTGGCAATAGACCAATACAAACTCTCTCGCTTTCTTTGTACTCTTTCCCCACCCTCTACTGATTTTGTTTGCATATTTTAATTATCCTATATTCAAACTGCAAGCTCTTTGGGGCTAGGGCTGTCCTTTTCTTCCAGGTTTCCTGAAGACCAAAAGCTGTGACTCAGGTTCCTCAGGTGCTGCAAACATACTAATTACAAGACAACAATCCTGAGGCAAATGGAGAGCTCATTTCATGGCTCAAGTAATCAGCAGCTGAGGAGGAAGGCAATACTTCCAGAGCCAGGAAACCAGCGGGGCTTGGAGGCGGAATAGGAGCAGGAATGACGTCAACAGAGGTGGAGATGACATTGCAGGTGAAGAATTAGGGATAAAGAGTTAAAACAGAAGTAAACAGGCAAAAGAATGGAAGTAGCAATATAACACTCTGGTAACACAGAGAACAAGAATAAAGTCTATGACCAAGGTAAGTGCAACAATTATTAACATGGAAAAAACATGAGAAAAAAGATTCATACAAAAAAAAGCATATACACATACCTGTAAACCATTTCATTAGGAGCCGTGTCATCAAAGGCATAATCAAAACGAAAAGTTTGGTTTTCTAGGTACCTTGTTAAATCCACCTTTTGTTTTGGTTCATGTACCATCACAACATCTTTACTAGGAATTGTTATTACATCAAGGTCTTTCATTAAAGTTTCTATAAAATAAGTGAAATATATATTTAACTAACAACACATCATTATTTTTTACATTTTTCCATTGTTTACACTCCTATCTCAGATAACACAGCTCCTCCAAGAAGCAACACTGCAATGGATTTGGGCTTCTGATGCCCTGATAGTTATCTGCTAAGTAAGAGATTTCATTCTGTAAGTCTACTCATCATCTAGTCTACATCTAGTCTACCAGTTGCTAGAAATGAAAGAGAAGTTGTACAACACTGATTAGAAAAACTATATCATTAATTACGGCATTATCATTGTAGCTTGTTATGTATTCTGTAACACTTTTAATGGATTTGAGATCTTTTTCCTCAGAGATTTTATACTCTTTTACAGCTTACTGCCATACTCTTTGAGTTTTTATAATTCCCAGTGGAGAAATTAGATGCTGAAAGTCCTATACTGCTCAGACAGCAAACTTGGAAACACAAAGAAATTAATACCCTTATGATCTGTTTTACTTTAATATTATCTTTATAATTTCTCTAAATCCTGAAAGTTACAGTCATATGTCCATAGCTTTCAAAAAGAAAAATGTTGCTTTCATTCCTCACAGACAGTTTGTGTCCAGAATGCACAAACTATTTGTGCATTCTGGAATCTACAGCACACACCTTTGATATATAATTTCTCTAAAATTAAAATCCTTTCTAAAAATTACTTTATAAGCAGAAGCAGAAAAAGCTGTAAATGCTAATGATCCTATCACTGTGACTCCAACAGTGACATCCCAAGTTATAATTACTATACAGCACTACAATTTAATGCTAATTGTTGTATGAGTCAGCAAAACGGAGAACTCAGTGATCCATAATGTGCACAAAAATAAAGAATATTTATGTGTACTGTCAGGATTCAATAATGTGTCCTATTTGCATTTCTATGTAATATTTCTTAAGGCATGCAGTTCAAAAATTTGATGTGACTTTATACAATCAGATAGAAACCCTTTCATGGGTTAACATCCTAATCAAACAGTAAAATGGTTACCATTGCATTACATTACACACCAACAAAAACATCCATTCCAGTCACTGTACAAACAATTTTTCAACTGCATTTCAATTAAGTAAAATGCAATTATTCTGCAGCAATCACAGAGAAAAATAAGAAACAGTGATGAAAAAAGTATGATGGACAATCCTTTGCAGCAAAAACTTTCTAGTTTAACCAGTCAAAAGATGATTTTTCTTAAACAATTGTTTGGAATAAGACAGGTACCTGCTTCCAGCTATTTGGTATGAGAACCTGCATTCCTTGTTGATGAAAATTAGAAATAGTGTCTCTGAAACCCACCATACATTTCACAATTATAAATATATGTCACTGATATAAAATCTTGAAATGTCATTCTGAACACCTACTTCCCGAAAAGTCAATCCACAGAATAATTGTTGCTGAGAACACTTAAAGTTTTTGGTGATAATTCTGTGTTTGTGAGTTCACAAAACAAATTATTTTATTTTTTCTATTCATAAGGTTACAGTCTAGTATCTTTACTTATTTCATACTTTTCTACAATTCTATGAGAAATCCTGTTTCTTATGAAGTGAGTGTTTTCAGAAGATTGTATCATGCAAGTACTAGATTATCATCCTCTGCATATCGATTATTTAATTAATACATTTTTTACCATAGTTTATTCTTAGAAATGCAAAATGGCTTTCATGCCAACCTCATTTTCACTTAGACATTCATCTTTCTACAAACACCTCTGATCTACTTTTTTAATAGCTCCAAATCACTAATACCTAAGACACGCAACTATCCCAAAATCAAATCCTACTTGTGAATCCCAACTCATATCTAAAGACAACTTGTTCTTATTTACTGTAATGCCCCTTTGTACCTTTAGCACAGGTAGAAGGTGACATTTGTCCCAAATGTCCAAGAAAAAAGTAAAAGTAAAAATGGAAAAAAAACCAGAAGCAGCAATGTGAAGGGTAAAAGTAAAACAAAACCTAACTGTATACGAGTATCAACTTATGTATGAGAAAGGGAAAACAATTCTCCCATTTTTTTCATAGTTCTGACAGTACAAAAATAGTAAATGCATCCCATGTTGATTCAGCATCAGAGCAATGCTCTTTTGAGTCCTTCAGCTAAACGGAATATGAGAGACAGAGAAAGAAAGAAACATCTTTCAGCACTGGATTCCAACAGGCTGCAATTCAGGAGCATTTGAGTTCTTTAATTCCCACTGACAGTAAAGAACTTCCTAGGAAAATTGAGATTTAACTGGAATTGAAACCTGAACAGATTATTGGGTTTTTTTAAGAACACAGACTCCAGTATGATTAGCAAGCAGTAAGAAAAATAGTTGTACTACTCATTATGCACCAAAAAAAAGCCACTAGGGAGTTATTTTAGTACCTAATAGCTTTTCTTTAGTGGTATTTGATATGCTCTAAGGTATGTTTGCCCAGCCCTGAGCAGCAGCTATAGGTTATACAAGTCTCCTGTTGTCTGTAATCCACTAGCCCTGTAAGGATGTCTGGGATGTATTTGGGCACCTACCATTCATAAGACACCAGCATCTGAATAGCTCTCTTGATGTCTGATTCAAGACCACTTGAAAGTATAAAAACATATGTACAAAAATGTGTATGAAAGTTTTCACTGTGTAACTCTCTACTCAGATCACTTGAAGGATACTTTAAAATAACAATGATCCTAACAAGTTGTAAGAATACAGAAAAAATTACAGTAGAATTAATTTCCAGACCAACTAAATACATTCTAGATGTCCCTGGAAAAAAACTGCAGTCTCTCTGTGCCTCAGCTCCCAATCCATAAAATTGTGATAGTCAAACTATTTTTCTTCCCATCTCTATCCAGGTTACGACACCTCTATGAATTTCCTAGGTCTATCACACATACTATCTAGTATAACAGTTTCACCTCTGATCAGTATTTCTAGAGCTCTTTAACACAAATAATATCACTATCAGAAGCAGCTTTTCAGATAAATAAGTCAGCAGAATCTTCAGTAATCATACCTTTTTTATTGAGTGGTCGTTTTCGTACACAAACACAAATCCTGTGCTCATCGATCTGCAAAGGAAACTTTTTCAGTGAACTATACTACTATTCCATTTTTAAGACATTTTACTTCTATTCTTGAATTAATTAACCAATCATTTAAACAAAGAGAAATTTCCAAGACACTGAGTCATCTGAACATGTAAAAGCCCCTTGTGTCTGCACAATAGCCAAGAATCCAAAAAGGAGAAGTATGCATTAACAAAACTCCCTGCAGACAGTGATCTAACCCTACAGAGTACCAGATACATCTTGGACTATTGCAAGCGAATCTAGCTTTAGTGGGGTATATATGCTACTGACAGAAATTGTCACAATCTCTGATTTCCACAGACATTTGACAATCTTCATCATTTAAGGACTGCTCCTCTGATTTCTCTGCAAACCAAAGGCCTGTATCACCTTCAAAGATCAAATGTTTATCTTTATGCTAAACAGGGCTTTTCAGAGAAGTTTAATGGTTTTGTGTACACATTCTCTAGCATCCCAGGAAAATTTACGATACAAAGGCTGACTGACTACTTAGTACATACTGGCATTATTTAATAACAAAAAGATACTTAACTAACATAATTAACAATAATTTTGTAACCTAAGACTCTCAGCCTACTATTTGCAATATCATCAAACTACTGGAAAAATAAACCCACATTATATTGAATACTATTATATATTAAAATACGTATTTTTCAAATTTACAGACAGAAGTATAAATAAAAAAAAACAAAACAAAAACACAGCAAAGCCACAGAAGGGTAAAATATTTCCATGTTGCTGGTGTACTTACAGGATCTGCAGTTGTCAGTGGTCTGTAATCCAAGCTTCCCCTGAAATCTCTTATCATACACATAATTTCATAATTTGGGTTTGTAGCATCAACATCCTAAGGAAAAGTAAGGAACAGAATTTCTACTATACTCTTTGTTTTCTAAAATGGACTAAGTTTAGTATCTTTTTTCTCCAAAATGCCAGAAATGTCTCTAGCAAGTTTAATGTACATTTAATGCCTTTTTCCATTCTAGTGTAGCTAATTAACTGACCATAAAGCAAAGGAATTACATGCTTCCTATTTCATGTTTTTGGTTGGCATGCAATAGAAAACATTTTTTAATTGAGGACTCATTTCTCAAGAGAATTACTCCCACCTATGTCAGAACCTTCACACAAAAAAACATACAGTCAACACTTCTTAATCTCAGATATTGCACTTGGACAGATGCACATATACATTCCACTACACAGGCAGAACACATATCACAGAAGACAGTACAGGCAACCCAACTGCTCTAAATACAATCCTGCTAGATCCAAGTCAGTTAAAGGAGCTCGGTCCTAGTACTGGTCCTGTGTTAATCCCTACTCAGATGCATTAAAAACTCATCTAATGGTCCCAAACCCCCAAAAACACAGACGCAATCCCAAGAATACACAGTAGGCTACAGTCAGGCTGTGCTGATTCTGGCCAGGATAGAGTTAATTTTCTCCATAGAAGAATATGGTATGCAGCTCTGTTTTGGATTTGTGCTCGAAACAGGGTTGATAATACTCAGATGTTTTACCAGTTGCTGAGCAGTGCTTACACAGCAAAGGCCTTTTCTGTCCCTCACCCCACCCCACCCCACCAGCAAGGAGGCCAACACAGCCAGGACAGCTGACCCATGACACAGGCTCAGACCTCCCTTCCTTAAACCTGGAGCCATCAGTACCAGAATGAATGGACACATTAAGAGGCCATGCAAGGAGCACCACCAAGCCTTGCTAAGCCTCAGCCTACTGTGAGATGAACTGGTTCTCTGCAGAACTGATTAAACAATCCTCCTGTCACTTCTCCCTGCAACTACCTGTTTTACACCACTTTGAGACATGCTGCTCATGCCATACATAGCCAGGTCTGTGCTCAGACCTTACTAAGGTTTTGATGGCTACCCCCACATGGTATAAAACTCCTGGATCAGCTGTTTGTGGATATAGTGTAGGCACTTTCAGAAAGCACTGCATAGGAGTTAGTAAGCTGAAAGGGAGCCAGCTCATTCTTTGCACCCGAGACACAGCCAATCCTCACCTAAGACAAAACCATGTCCTAATAATCAGAAGCTGAATGTACTTTGATGTCATTCACTCTGATTACAGTGAACTAAAAACTGCTGACAATAAATCCTCACAAAATGTATTCCTGCTGAAATGTTTCCTTTTAACATTCAGAAAGAAGTATTGCTTATTGTGGAAAAAGCATTTGCTTAATATTCTGCAAGCCCTGTTTAAAGGTCTTGCACATTAGAAGTCAGTGCTTGGTCAAGTACTGCTGCATTTCACAACAACTTCCTCATACAGAAGTTTAAGACTCAGATGCAAATAAAAGCAATAAAAAGAAGATTTCAGAAGTAACACCACTTCAAAATATTTTAATATATAAAGCCAAAAATGGTTGTTCCTCACACATAAAGACATAGTAATGTTTTGTATTTGCGTAAATGAACATAAAATAGAGAAGACAAATTTAACATAGGTGATTTAAGTCAACTTGGAAACATCATTAAACCACGAGAAGTAAACTGTCTGAATTATTTACTTGGTGGTAGTAACTCTTACGTCAGCAGTGGGTTGGTAATATCTCTTTAGAGACTAACACATACGCACAGGGCTGCCAACAAGATTACGCTTCTAGTTTTGCTAAAGCTTTTACACCACTGCGACAGAAAGTCACTTAATATTAAGAGATTTTTGTCAAAGGATTAGCAACTTCATTTCTTTCACACAAGTTTTTAACAACTTGCTGCCAAGCTGCTTGCATGATGAAATTGTAAAAGCATAGATTAGTTTAAAGAAAGTTTAAGAACTGTTTATACTTGAGCCTCAAATAGATCTATAAAGCATCAAAGATCATAAAAAACAATTTATCATAATGTTGTATTACCTCCTGTAGAATAACAGACCTTTCTAAAAGTCAAAAGGTTGATTATTTTCAACAATACATTTTCCCTAAGAAATAGCTATCATCAGTAGTCACTCTTTGAAGAACATGCAGCAAGACAGTGATTGAAAGCAATTATTTCTGTAGGAAGAAAAAGAGGGGGAAAACTATCTAGAGTAGTAGTTATGAGAGTAATGCTACCAAACACCAAAATATTTATAAAACTTGTATACAGGATGACAACATTACATTTCAAGATTATCACAGTTCATAAAAATTATTAAAGACTGAAAAAAGCATAACGATTTTGTAAACTTCTCTTGCTGACATATATTTCCTATCTGAGCTAAAAGTACTAACCTGAGCCCTTTTTTCTCTAAGTTCCTGCTGCTGCAACCTTCTTTTTTCACGCTTCTCTTGCAATTTTTCAACCTCTTTTACACAGTTAGATTTTCTACGTGCTTAAAGAAAAAGATGTCATTTTAAGTATGAATTTAGTATTTACAGTGTACACTTCAATTACATTAATTTATCAACAATTACAATCATATTTTCAAGTAAATCACTATTAATAAAGAATAATTGTAGCATTTTAGCCTCTAAAATTCATAAAATTTGTTAGAAAAAAGACATGGGAATGGAAAATAATTACACAATCAAAAATATATGGACAATGACCCTCAAAAAATATTTGGACAGACACACGTGATCTCTTGGTTTGAATCAAAAGAAAGCCCAGACAAATCAAACAAAAAAAAAAAAACAAAACAATACCACCATGGTCCAAAGAAGATAAAGAAAAAACAAATTCCAAATAGTAGTGCGATTACGACAAAAATGAACGTGTTTAGCCACAGCTCTCTGAAAAAGCTTCTCAAGGAAGCTCACCAACAACTGAGCATATAGACCATTTATCATTTATGGACAACAACATAATCCAAGAAAATGTATATTTAATGCCCAGAATGAATGAGTCCTTGATACACGGTTTACATACAAGGGGGTCCAAATTCCTTTTTTGCAGCTTGAACTGGAGATATATCTGAAACAGTACCATTCTGTTGAGAGGAGGAAGACTGCTCAGGAAGCTGAGTAGGTCGCGCACGTGCAGAACCAACCACTGCAAAAAAAAAGCACTAAGCTCATCTGGACATGGAAGAGCAACAGTAACAGTTCCACCGGCTTCTGAAATGCTTTGTTATGACAAGATAAAATGAGGCCCCTTTCCAGACACAACAATTTACTGGTGGTTAGGAGGAGCCACACTCATAGAAAGTCTATTAATAAAGACATCTGGTATGTAGACTTTTTTATCCTAGCACTGTACACCAACACAACATAATTATTAAGTACCAATGCTGCACATGCGTATTTTTTAATACTGCAGAATTAGTACAACTTACTATGCGCACACAATGAAGAGAGTACTTGGAGATATGCAGACCTGAAGCTTAAAGTGCTGCAATTTCATTTATATTGTGATTATATGCACAAAAACTAGTAAGACAAAAAGCCCTACTGTTTCACATTCTCTAGATGTTACAAAATGCTCCAACCTCACTGAGCCTACGATCTCCAGAGGAGCAAAGCAATAGAAATGAGAGCCAGCAAAGTGCAGCTCAACCTGCGAGTGGAAGAAACAAACCCTTTTGACTCTATACCAGAAGGGATACAGATATATTCAATATGTGTAAACTTGATTCTAAAAGTGCTAAAGATGCCAGTTTCTGAAGATGCTGTGATGTCTGTTCCCAGCGAATGCAGTGGGAGTGATGAGCATGCAAGCCTCTTTGATAGAGCTGAATGCTTTAAATTGTTTTACATATAGTTGTTTCAAGCAGCTCTGCTTCAGCTGGCCCACTTCCTTTACACACTTCTAACAGAGTCTGCTAGAAGAGTACAAAAGTGAAGGTATCAGCTTTGATTAGAAGCCAGAGATGACACTTCAAAAGAAGACCATCTCACTGTGTAACAGGGAGACAACTATAGAAACAGGTTTTGAACAGAACAGACAAGACAAATGGTCAGATCATTCCAGGTATCATAGGAGATCTAGCTTATAGCACAAATTCTCAGTGTGCTCAGAAGAGCTGAATTACAAGGCCAAAAAAGAAAAATATTTAGTCCAACAGTGAATAGTAAGAGGCATGGTACCTATTAAAACACAAGTTACAGGGTAATTCCATACTAAACAGGTCATTTACTACAAATGACAACATGTATGGATGTGAGGACAGTCCACCAGTTAAATGTCTCATATTTAAACCATATCAGTTTGAAAAAAAATATACGCTCCTCAAGAGATTTTCCATTTGTTTAATACCCTCAGAGGCAAATGGCACAAGGGTAAAAGTGGTCTCAACCCTCCACCAGAAGAGTCTGATCACTTGCAAGGATATGCAAGCCCATTTGTTTTCCAAGTTTAAACAGATGGACTGGAATCTCATTTGAATTAATGACAGTAGATTAATGTTTGGAAGAAGAATCATTACCATCATCAGTACAAGTTAGTTAAGTTGGACTCAGGAGAGAAAATGAAAACAATAACCAGTAACTATTCTTTCACATGTTATAGACACATAACATCTGTATTCACCCAATATCTACTTTTCACCTATCTTCCTGTGGTATTTCAGCACTTTTTTTCCAGATTTTTCGCTATTAATTGTAAAGTGAGAAAAAAACCTGTAGGGCCTAAGTACTCTTTGAATAACGGTTCACACAAAGGCTGCTACAAAAGCAAGTGACAAAATTGAAAGTATAAGAATTTTAAGGGCACTACTGAGTGTGTATTGAAACATTCAAATAAGCTGAGGATGCTCAGTCCTCACATGAAAAGTCCACACCTCATTTACTGTTGCATAATTAATTATCTTCAAATTTTTGCACCTTCAGTTCATTCAGCTTAACTTTCATAATGCTGTATTGCTTAAACTTGTATATAAATGTTATTTGTACAGTATGAACTCCTAGACATACAGAGGAATAATTCCAGGAATTATGTACCACGTCTTTTACATGTCACAAGCACACATACCAAATGAGAAATGTAAAACTATTACGGAATATTAGATGAACAGGAGGTTAAAATGTTCCCATATTTTTTTTCTTCCTTGAAATGGAAAGAGATAACATTTACCTCTATTATCTCTGGTAGGAGGGTCATTCTTAGAAGGGAACACAGTTCGTCGAGTCTATAAAGAAAGAAATCTGACTTATTTGATCAGCATATTACTGAAAACATAAGCTGCAGACCCACCTCTGACTTTTTCCAGTTAAGGAAAATAACATGACATGAGCAATACAGATGAGATTGCTGCCAAATCCCTCCCTGAAGAGTGAAGGGGTGAAGACTGATTGAACTATATGTACGGTTTCAAAATAACCTCCAAAACTTTTTCTATATATTTCATTGGGATATATTTATATAAATATTAGTTTCCAACTGCCCCTTTGCCAAGCCTGTTCTTAAAAAATTTTAGAAATCCCTATTCACCATAAGAAAAAGAAAGGAACACTGCTATCAAATAGCACAACAGAAACAGAAGTTAAAAATTCCAGCATGACATCATATATAGAATTACTGTATGGCTATCATGAACATGTTGCATAGATATTACAAACCTTCACGATTTTGTTTACTTTGGATGATGCAGCAGGTGGTGGTAGTGTCTCTGGACCAGGTTCAATATCTTCATCAGGTGCAAGATCTGGGTTAAGTGAAAATATGCTCTCTAAATCAATCTGTGTAAAAGAACATAAAACATGTCTATTAGACTTAAAACATAATAAACCCTCTCTATTTCTCCTGTTACATTTGACAATAAACAGTAAATATATTTAGTGGTTTTAGCCCACAATTTTTTAATTCTAAGACCTGAATTATCTTGTTTTATGTTTGCTAAAAACAGTCTAAGCTTTGGTCTTTGTATTATTTGAAGACATATCAGTCAGAAAAGGGACAAATTAAAAATGACCAATACATAGTCGTAATTTTGTAAAGTGATTAAACTAAAACAGAATTGGCTAGTATTACTGTGTCATTCTTCCTCTTAAAAATTTGATTTTTCTATTTGTAAAAAGAGGATAACAAGGTCAGACTTTGTAATCTGGTTCTAAATCAATAGATGAAAATAACAACTTAAAAGCTACGACCCTGAGCTCAGGAAGTCAAATTTACTACAAGAGAAACCAGAATTTGCTCAGCACTTCCTGTGCAAAATAGGCTGTAACCAAAGAATCATCAAGTAAATTAAGATTTATGTATCATTTTTGTTTCCAGCAAAGATTCAAAGTAATATTCATGTAGATTACATGTTTTTTAAAAGAGAAAAGTTCTAAATAATTAAGCTTACTTCTTTCCCTTTAGTATCTCCATTTTCAATCCATTCTACAGTTACACTTTCATTATCTTCATTTAGGGATGTTACCATAGCTTGGTGAATTCGGCCTAGAAAGCAAACACAGATGATCATTTATTGACTAGTGGAAAAAATTTCAATAACTTATTTTCATCCCTGCACTGAGACATGCAGAAAGAGGTAGGAAGAAGAGGGCTGAAAAAAGTTAGCTGATCAAATAGGTGATTCCAGGCCACACATTGTGAAATGGCTCAGACCTAATCCACCAGTGGAGGCTGTAATGGGACAGTCAGCATTCAAGTGAAAAGGGTGATGAACAGAAAACTGAGTGGTACTTAAGCAGAACACCACATGAAAGCCATGCCACTTAGACTCTCTTTCCTTGGAGAAGAAAAGTCAAATACCACAGGACTCCCACAGGTGCTGAAGTCCTCTGAGGTGCACTCCCCAAAGGCTTGTTTGTACCCCTTCTAGGCTTCAAGATTACACATCTCAACACAGAACTGAAGCCCTTTGAAATTGTATTCTGATATCCCTTTTTTATGGGCATCCAATCAGTTGGTAGTCTGACTAAAATTAAACTGCCTGGAACAATAATGCAAACTATTATTTTAGAAAGAGCAACTTACACAGGCTGCTGAGCTTGAGTTAAGGTGCTTTTGCTTTGACATCTCCCGTGAAAGAGACAAAGGTAGCGAGCCCCCATAAAGTACAAAAACCCCAGTAAATTTTCAGTAGGAATAAGGATTTTTCTTCTAAAATGTATAGTGCACTGCCATTTTTTTATGTTCTATTTCCTATGCACAGTAGAGAAAAGCAATTGGAAGAGCAGAACAGCCATGCACTGACACAAAAGGATCAAGGTGTCACATTGATTTCACATCCATGCTTTGCCCTAAGAGTACCAAGAACTGAGGTTTCTAAAGAACACAAGTCCAATGCAATGGCTCCTCTCACACCCTCCTTTAATGAGGTATAATATGAAGAAGCAATTCCTCATTTCACTCCCTAAGGCCAGGGGCAGCTCTCCAAGCATGAGTGACTGACCTGGAGCAGTTGTGCATATACTGTTGCTGCTGCCGCTGTTGGGCACCTGCTTGGGGTGAAACACAGCACAGTCCATACACATCTGCTCCAGTGTGTTCACAGTTTCCTCCTCCGCTGATTGTTTCAAACTTTTGTTTTAGCCACTTCAGTCACAATTTAACAGTTTTCCAAAAACATAAAGATTAAAGTTTTTATACAGTCTAAGCCTTCTAGGGCCCATTGATGGACAGAAAGAAAGAAAAACCTTGAGTGATATCCCAAATTACCTCACCTAACAGTGCAAGTAACAAATATATTCCATTAAATTTTTTTTATTACAAAGGCTGTTTAAACATTCGCATCTAGTTAAGATTCAGCAAGAAGAGAGAATAAGGGGAAGCATCGTGGAATGTAAGAGCAGCTCCCTGTACTCTAACACAATGTGTGGAGGAAGAGGTTGACAGCAATCCGGGCGAAGAACAGCACTCAGGGAACTCACAGAGCAGCTGGCAGCCCTGGGCACCACTGCCTTCACATCTGTGGCATTCATCTCAACAGCAACGTACATCATGTATGCATTTAAAACCTCCATGCTTCTCTTTGTCCAAAGCAGAACATTCGCTCCACTACTGAAGAAGGTTAAGCAGTTTTTAACATTAAAAGAAAAAAGTCTCCCCTTTTGCTTCACTTGGTTCCTGTCCTCTGGTACTCACTTTTTTATTTCCCTGAGCCACACTTTGTCTGAACAAACCCCTCCATTTGTGCTCTCTGAGAACCATTCTTGCCATCCTGAATAACCTCTCCCTTAGTATTTCAGCATTTAATAACCCCTACGGACTTAATTTTGTGCAAGAACACTCTGTTGTAGAACTGTTTCAATAAGCTACCTGGTCCTTCAGCAAAGCAGCAACAGAAGCTGCTGCCTTCCTGTAGCAATGCCACTCCTGCCTCTTCTGGGGAGCGTGCTGCGACCAGACCGCAAGGACACACAAACTCTGGGAAGTGGAAACTCAAGCTTACATTGGAATAATATGCTGCTGCTGTTTTAAGGTCTGACCCACCTATCAATCCAGAATCAAGAGAAAAACAATATATGAAAAATATAAGTTTACCAAAATACAATCTATACAATATTACAATAATATTCAGTGTTACTAAATTTTATAAATTTTGAAGAAAATTACTAGTCACAGCTGAAACCTGTGACACTGTATTAGTCACAGAGCCATCACATTAAGTCCTGCTTCTGTGCCCTGTTACTTTTGATAGAGAACAATTAATAATTAAAAAAGGGTTAATTTTTGCCATAACAAGCAAAAAGAGATCAAAGCAGATTGATGAATGAACAGAAAATACCCCACTCTCTCAAAAGCACAGTAAGCCAGTATGTCGTAATAAAAAAATCACAATAAATCTTCCATCTCTGTGCCAGATTTCACCTGTTGCCTGGCCAACAAAGTCAGGACTGAATAAAAACCACAAAAAACCCCAACACTGACAAAAAAAAAATTATGTCCATTTTCCAAATATTCTCAGCTTAAACAGAAAATGTTCACTACAATGTTTAAATCGTCAGTGTACTCACACAGTTTGTTCCTAAAAATTCTTTGTGTTACTAAAATTTTACATGTTATGGAAATGCCAGATAGCACATTTACATCTTTACAATTGCTTCTTGCTCTCTGCAAACAATATTCCATTATATTTTTCTAGTACACAGCTGAATACAGCAGCTGGAAATTCAGGAATGCCAGCAACCAATTAGGCTGGCATAAACCTCGTCCAGCATATAAAGCAAGACCAAGCTACAAATGTTAAAGCATGAGAGCCAAATCAATCTGCACAGAGTGGTTCAACGCAATATCCCTAATTTCTGGTGCACTTTCTAGAGCTGGTACAAAATGTGACATGTAAGCATGTCCATGTAAAAATGAACACGCATGATGACAAACTGAAAAAGAAACCAGTGATTCAAAGAAGCCCATCTTCATACACACCTCAAAAACAAAAGAAGAAAGTAAAGCTGATACAACAATTACTCCCTCGGCATTCCATTAATTTCTAGTGCCTCTCCTCACATGATTAGAATTCACATCACAAGCAACTTTTTTTCTGGGAAGTTGTTCCATTGCTATAGGGATCCCCAGAGAAGTGGTCACAGCACCAAGCCTGTCTGAGTCCAAGAAGCATTTGGACAATGCTTTCAGGCACATGGTGTGATTCTTTGGGTGTCCTGTGCAGGGCCAGGAGTTGGACTCGATGATCCTGAGGGGTCACTTCCAACTCACCATATTCTATAGGGCTCACAACTAGTGGAGAAGTTATTTGAAAAAGAATATTTGTGTAAATATGTTCTGTCATTTAGTATGTGACATCTCACTTATCTCCTGCTGACTAGAGCATGCAGAAAATACTGCTGCCAACACAGCAATACAACACAGAACTGTGCGAAGCCAACACTCTAAAATTACCTTAATACACATACATTACAATATCTCACGGGACCCCTGGTGGCCTAGTGGTTAGCATGCGGGACTCTCACCACTGCGACCCAGGTTCGAATCCCAGTCCCCCCGGGCAGATGGAGCCCTGTGAGGGCAGTTAGCCCTGTGAGGCCATCCATCTATGAGAAGGTCACTCTAAACAAACCTACGTCCTGAGGACCTCACTGCCATTG
>NW_020925744.1:6142216-6239405 GCF_003984885.1 Neopelma chrysocephalum
TGAAGGTCACTCTAAACAAACCTACGTCCTGAGGACCTCACTGCCATTGTCCAAGCTCGCTTGGCCCCGGCAGATGAACCTGAGGATTAAAGGGTGGGCTCAGTTCAGCACAGGCTGTGTCTCACCTAAAAAATCCATTGCACAGGCTGGAAAGGTAAAAGACCTTTCCCCAAATCTTCGTTCGCGAAGACTGGCCATTATTATTTACAATATCTCACACTAATCAATAGAAGTGAAAAATAACTCTCCTTTCGCTTTCTTCCTAGTCATTCTGATGAACATTTGACAAACAGAAGGCAGCAAGCATACTGATCTGACCTGCTGACATATCAGATAAATATCCACTTCTGTAAGAGCTATTAGGGCAACTAGTGGTGCACAAAAATGTTCAGGATGAGCAGCAAAAGCAAATTACCAGGGCTAAATCAAACATTTTAACTAACCCCCAACCTAGGTAGCAGTGCCAACTGATTGCAAATAGCAAGCTGTACATATATCCTTACCTCTAAGCAAACTGAACATTTTCTGCCTACAAAACTTCTCCAAACCACCAAAATTTTGAGGCAGCGATCAATGACAATACTAAAACCACAGCCTTTTTCATCTTCCCTCTACTTCTCAGAAACATAAATTACCAGTGTGAAATATGGGTTGGTGTTTTCCAAATTACAGTCTGGGCTATGGCACTGGCTGACGTGTGACTGAAACCCCTTTTTGCTCTCTCAAGTGACTCAAGAAATAAAGCTGGACCACTTCCATGTAATTGAAGTCTGCCTGCCACAAAAGGCACTGTACTCATACATTACATGCAAAAGTTTTGTGAAGTCTTAAAAATACCTTTGAGCCATAATAATTAAAAATTTACACTCAGGCTCTGGATTGGGCTCTGGAGAAGAGAGGTTCATAACTTTCACTATGACCATCTCATTCCACCCCCAAAACCAGTAGCAGGACCCTACCCAGCAGCGTTACATTATGATTATCATACAGTTGTTTAAGCCTTGTCAGCTCAAAACCAGGCAACTATTTTTAGCGGAACCAGATTATGGCAACATTAATAGACCTTCAGTAAAGGAAATTCTGTACTTGCCACATCTTCAGGAGCACAAATGTGTTCTATTAGTTCAGGCAGTGGATTATCAGACTTAGCTTTTCTAAGTGCATCAGCAGTACATGTTGGTGAATGTAAAAATATACTACAACTTCACATCTGCTATAGTCTTGCTGAGGATGACCACTGCAACAGAAGGTATTCATCCCTTAAAACAGTATAATACACATTTGTGAAATAGCCATGATTTTCCTATTCTAGTTCATGAGGGACTAATATGAATGTTACCTCATCTAGAGACACCTGGACATGACTGACCTTCACCCTCTGTCACTTGATAGTCAAAAATTAAAATTGTGAAAAGTACGATTTTCTTCAGTCTCTTTTAAAAGCAATATAAACCCCAAGTTACGTATAAAAAAAAAGTTTATGAGAAACATGAGGCTGCAAATCCAGAAGCAGCACTCACCAGAATTACTGGGGTCCAGAAAATTGTCTTCTGTGCTACAGGCTGCACTCCTTGCAACTATGGTGGAAGGGCTTTCCTGCTCTCATAGAGCTCAGAGAGGTGAAAAAAAATCCTCTACTCACCAAATAATGCCTTTAGCAAACCTTAACGTAAAAATCCCAAAGAAAAAGAGAATTTCAGGCTTGGTGTCTTCAGCAGTGTCAAACGTGGGGATGTCCCTATTTAGACAATCAGCATTTGTTATGGTCTTCCCTGCACTGCACAGACAGTCCTGCTGCTAATCCCCCAAGGAAAAACCATCAGTTACTTTCTCCACAACACTAAACATATTTGATTTTATTTTATTTCAAAGTTTCATTTATCCACAAACAAGTAGCCTTTTATTTTCTTTGTATTTACCACAGTTACACCAGTTTTGTTTTAATCATAGGGATTTATTTTGGGTTTTCCAGCCTTCCTTATTGTCCTGTCTGTTACCACAGTTACAGTGTTATCACACTGTCAAATGAAGCATTAGATATGCACAACACCTACAATATTTCTAAAGTGAGTTCTTAAATAATAAAAAAATATACTTCTAATTAAATACATATTCTAATATTAATTTTTCTGAATGATCCTTAGCTGCTACCAACTCATTTTGCTGTATTATCTAAATTATCACAGGAATACACAAGACCTTCATATGACATGCATGTTACAAACACATTTTATCATCTCTGTAAACCTCTACAAAGTAACAGACAGGGATTTTGAGAACATAACATAAAGCAGTATTACCCAAATCAAGTTTCCCACTTCTGCCTATATATTTCAGCTTTGAATTAAAATCCAACTTAATCTACTCTTGCCTCTGCATAGAACACTACCAAACTCAGAAATATCCCAAGCTGAGATATGTATGTAATTTACGTACAAGTACCAATCAAACACCAGTGTTTTAGAAAAATCGAGTTCACAGATCTTACTGACAGTCCATTAAGGAAAGAGAAGGGGAGAAATAAGCAACACACAGACATGTCACTGAACTAATTGTGTATGATATTTAGATTGAAAATACAGTATACTTAATATCCCCCATACAGCAAACAGGACATAAGGAACTTTTTCACTCCCTTTGCATTTAAGCCCCTCCACTCTGAATCACTAAATTAAAATTCACCATGCTCAGCCTAGCTGAACTTGTTAGATGTCCATACTGAAGTAGCTTCTTTGAAGTTACCAAGAGCTGCATCCCCATGTTGCTGCCATGAGTTTTTGCTTCTCTAATAACTGTTAAATCTTCAATCTTTTCATGCTGTGATTTGTTGGCTTTTTCTGCTAGTGCTTCATTTTGCAAGCTGATCTCTAAAATTTCCCTTTATATTCAAAACAAGTTTCCTGTGGTTTCCCCAGTCAATGGAACACTTTGGTTTTTACTTCCCTGCAAGGTAAGTCTGTCTCTTTTAGGGGTGGGGACCTAATACTCTTTTAAGCACATTTCAAAGGGCATTATTTTACATTTACTCCTGGTAAAACATCTTCCCTTTCTTTGCTTTCAGAAGCTTCAATTGCCAGTTAAATCAATGGCACTCATCCCACCGGCTTCCCAAAGGGTTTTCAATAGCATCTCACCACTGCAGCATTCAGAAGTTACATTTGCATATTGCCTCTGGAGGTGTCAGTGTCAGGGAGAGGAGACATGTTTCTAAAGCATCTGAATTCATAACAAAGTGTCATACCATGATGGTCAACAGATGCACTGATATACAGATATTTACCAGCAAGTTATCTCAGCTGTACCAAGCCAGTCATCCTATAATTTTTAAGTTCTCTACTTACATACTAACTCACCCACAGAAAAAGGTATATGGAAGGAAGCACCTGTCTGGTCATATCTAACACATACTATCATAAGTCCCCTAGAAAACTTTCAATGAACTGAATACATTTCACTTTTATGTTATTAAGTAGTGCCTTTGCTATTCACCCAAAAAGCTGCACTAGCACCTGGCTGTCAATATACACAAATATTTTTACAGACTGCATGTGTTCGCGGTCATTTAGTACTCTGTGCTTTTCTTCATGGCTTGTACAAACACACCCATCCAAGAACTAACTCTACCTGTTTCAGTCTTTTAGGAGTATCTGCTTTCCCAAAACTGTTAAGGAGGAGGTGCAATATCCCAGAAAAGCTCCAGATCACTTTCCACCGGAGCACTCAATGACAAATTACAATAATTCGGAAATGGCACTCACTTTTCCTCTTGGCACCGCACCCTGTAGTCCACACCTACTTTATGATTAGCTAGAATATCAAAGTTTTAGGCCTGCCATTTACAGTTTATGATGTCCTAATCTACAGCAAAAGCACATTCACTTTGCACCACTTTCTACCCCAGCTGTTTCATTCCATACTTCCTCATCTTCCTTCAAGACATACATCTCCACAGAGGTGATAACCACACACTAACATGGTAATGAAGTTTCCCAACACAATGTTACTTTCTCAGGAATTAATAACTTTAACGGATGGAAAAAAAGAGGTAGACAGTTTCAAAATTGATCCCAGAAGGTATGCTGCTAGTTAAAAATTACTAGGTATGTTATCATCCCCTATCTGAAACACGTTACCTTTCTCGTGTTAAGCTTCACCAAAATAATTTTTCATACTCTACTGAACAGTTTATTGAAATTCAGAGATACAATGCTGCACAAAGTCCCTCCCATACTGACCCTGGCAGGGCCAAGCTTTGGTCAGGTCACCCCACACTCAGCTCCAGAATTCAACATCATGTTTACCTACTCCATCTCTAGCACATAGAGACTAGAAGCACTTTAGCATTTGTCCTCCACTGTTTGCTACTTCTTTTTGTCAAGGCACTATACGTTCCCAGAATGATTTGATTAGATTTGTAATTTTTCCATTTGCTTTAGAGCAAAATCAAACAGGATGAACTGTAATCACTTCTGAAATGGATGTCAGTGTGATGGACATGACACAAAATGGACATGACACAAAATCTTTTTATTCACTCCTGTTGGCTTTGTTGTTGGGGTACCACAATGGTCCTTCTCTTTGTGATGGGGAAGGGAAGAAAATCCTACAAGGATCTAGCACTTGCTGTCAAGGTAGACTGTGCCACACTCTTATTACTGAGCCATGGCATAATCCATGAACAACCTCCCCATTATCAAGCAGCAGGTAGTATGAGGTTGTAACAGAAAGTCCTGGAGGTCACCTCTGTGCCTTTTTTTCAGACCACACTATGGACAGAAACCCTAAGACAACTGATATGGGGTTGCTTCATGCCCACAACTTCCGTGGGACAGCATCATTCATGGCACATTGTTTGAATGTGCAGCGCTTTAGCGCTCAGCCCAGGCTCCACAGCTCTGCCTATGGCAGTGAGTAGCACAGTGCTGCAATAGGAGCAGAGCAAAGCAGGTGGTGCTGGGGATCAGACATTCATAACGTGTTTTGTAAGGGACTGGGAGGGTCTAGCACCACAGTGTGAACATCCTTTTTCAGAGGACATCATATACATATCTTGAGTGTACCCTCCAGCTACATTTCATACAAAAGGAATTTGGTGTGCTCCATGGCTACTTCCACAGTGAACTAAAGAATAGCACGAGGAAGTAAAAGATGATCAGAAAATACATGTCCAAAGCCCATTTTTCATATGAACTGAAATCTCTGTTACAGGTGCAACCCTGTGGTCCCAAATGGCATGCCTAGAGCACCAAGACCTCTTAATTTGCCTTGACCTACACAAAATTGATAAAACTGCATTGCAGCCTCCCACTATGATGCTTTTAGGAGCATGAATAGGAGCATGTGCTGCGCACCCAAGGACAGGCACAAGAATATAAAAGTATGATGCTTACTAAAATACAGAAGGATTGTTCAAATAGTGATAGACAAAAGGTGCAGTTCAGGTCTAGTTTTGAGAACCAATCAAAGAAGTTCAGGCTACTGGTAGGAGGTAGGTCATCTGGTTCACTCAGATGTGAGTCTGAAAGTGAACTAGCACATGTGCACTGAGAATGATCATGCTACCAGGACACTAGACTAAAATGAGGTGCAAGATAAATTCCCAATCAGAACAGTGGAAATCATAAAATACTTTAATCCTCTATACAAGAAGATTACATGCAAACAAGTACTAATAAAGGAGGGCATTGGGAAAATGAAGCAGTGTTTTCTTTTATTATATAAGCCTTTCAAAACTGTAGCTACAAACTTACACATCATCTTCCAGCTTGGTGTTTAGTTACACTCTGAATTACACTAAATCTGCCATCTAATCCTTTGGCAAGACAGCTTTTGGGGTAGTCAGATGACATGACTTCCAAAGGCCCTCCCAAAAATAAGGCAGTACAGAAAAAGATGGCAGATGAGCTTCAACATCGACAAACACAAGGTAACACACCAAGAGAAAACAAATCTAAATTATGGGTACATGATGCTGAAACTGCAACTAGAAGTTACAACTCAAGAGCTCCTTAAGTTGACACAGTTCTCTGAAAACATCATTGACTAAACATGCAGCTGCAACGACAAAAAAAGCTGGTAAAACTTAAAGGCAAGTATTATTTTCAAAGTATAAATAAAACTTAGGTACACCCACATCTCAAGTACCGTGACACTAGCCTTCACACCACAAAAAACATGCAGTGAAATTAAAGGAGGCTAAGAGAAGGACAAATAAGAAGACAAAGAGAATTACAATATTAAGGCAAGTAACTGCTCACTTTAGAGGGGAAAACTGGGGGTGGAATTGGTTGCACTTAACAACCATAACGGACAAAATGAGTGGAAACAGCTATTCATCTCATCCTGCAACACTAAAGCTGGGAGAAGTCTCTTAAGGCACAGATAAAAGTGGTAATGTACTTTTCTATGCAGCAAGCAGTGAAGAACTTCTCAATCTTGTTTCTGCAAGAGACAGTGTAAGTTTGGTAACAAAGGTATTCAATACATTCACAGACAATAGGTCTCTAAATGGTTATTTAATAGGACTAGGCAGAGTTGTACTTATAATATCCTAGATATAATTTTGAATAGCATAGGAAGACAAAGACTGGACAGTGGCAAGGCTGACCTGCTTTCCCTAAATAGTCTCTCCAACAGCTGTTGCGTTAGATGAACCATCCATCTGATCCATTAGGATAGTTCTTATAGTAGTGGTGAGCTTCTTTGTAAGTACTATAAGTAGTAAGGAGATGGAGGAACCTCCAAAAAGACAAAAACACTTCACGAAGTTTAGAAAACCACAAGGTGCTTCAACTTCAGTAGGAATCTTCTAAGGAGAGAAGGAAAAAGTTTTCATTCACTTTTCAAAAAGTAATCTTAATTTTGCCATATATTCACATACCAATATCCCTTCCAAAGTGTAAAAAAAAAGCTCAAACGAAAACAACAATAATCTACCCATTTTCAAAATTCCTGCAAGGTTTTCCAATGCCTGCTGGTCCCTTCCATAGCCCACATGAATCCCCTGCAGTTCTCATATTTAAGAAAGATTAAGCAATGAGAGATGCAAACTTTATTCAAATGGGAACAAGACATTAATGTATAACGCAACCGTATTTTCTGTCCTCTATCTCATTTTTCTTTTACTGGCATAAGTGAAGGTTTTCATTCAGCTCCTGGTAATGACATTCCCACTGTCTCATGAGTTTACAACTTGTAAATTAATTGCAGGAATACTTCAATGTCTTGTATAAATTTTTTTAGAGTTTTGTAAAACTAAATATAAATTGACATCTTTTTGCAGTTCCTTGGAGTTCTTTAGGACAATTATGCAGGCAGCTTCTGTAAATCTTTAAAACTGCTTCTCAAAGTTACTCTCCAGAATACTTTGTTAAATATTTTTGCAGATCCAGGCCCTCTGAGTTCAGCATAAATTTTAATACATTTATGATGTCTAGGAGCAAAATTAGATTCAGTCCAAGTATGTCCTTGTATGGTATTGGCTGGGATAGTTATTTTTCTTCCAAGTAGCCAGTACGCTGCTGAGTTTTGGATTTAATAAAAGAATAATGTTGATAACACAGTGATGTTTTGGTTGTTGCTAATCTGTGCTTACTCTAAATCAAGGGCTTTTCGGTTTTCTGTGTTCTGGGAGGAAGAATGGCCAGGAGAGCTGACCGAAACTGGCCACAGGGATATTTCATGCTTTTACCATTTGCCTTTTACGACCCACATGTTTGTTGTTTGCTGGGGCTTTTTTTCCTCCCTTTTTTTAAAAAATATTATATTTAGTAAGAACATTTGCCGTAAATCAATTCATTACAGAGCTGCCAACTGTTGCTCCTGGTTAAAACTGAGACAACTTTATTCTCGTGCAAATTTAAAGCTTGTACTTTAGCTTAACAAAGTTCTAAAAGTTTAAACGAACAAGAAACCTTTAAGCAATGTTTTAATTCTTCTGTGTTTGATGAAAGCTAATTGTAACTTAAAAATCACCTGGCTGTGATTAATATTCACCTCGCTCATCATCACCTGAATTCCTATCATACTAAAATGTCAAAATCGACTGTGAAGTTCAAATAATAAAAATACAGAAGTACAAGCAAACACCACCAAAAACTGGATCTGAAATTTTGAGTATTCAAAAATCTAAGTGTGCATGTGCTTTTCAAACTGAATTTATTTCTAGTGCCACCTTCCTGGAGCCTGAGATCCTCATCAGCACATCACTATGCAATGCACATCACTATGCAATGCCTGCATCTCTAGCAAACACTTTTATACATCAGTCGGAAATATTCCTCAAACTCCATATGCAGTTCAGTCATCCTGACTGCAAAATGTGCAGCCCTGTGCAACAAAATTTCCAAAGCCAAACTCCGCAAAGGCACAAGTATGCTACATACCTTGCTTCTAAAGATTAAGTTTCAAACAAAGACCACCTTTCATCTCCCTCCACTCAGTGTGTTCATCCATTGAAGGCAACTCTCAGAACAATCCTGTAATTAACAGAAGCAACTGACAATACTCACACTTCTGATATCTGGAATTACACAAGAGCTGTGAGTGCCTGATAGGAGTCATGAGAACATCAAACTTGCACTTGGCAAAGCTGCAATCGGATTATTGATAACTTGAAAGCAAGTAACATTCCCCTAACTGAAAAGCACTACCACACTCATAAAAATGAAAACAAAGTAAAAGACTTTTTTGTTATCTGCAAGTTACCTGCAAGTCACTTTCTTACTGACTGGGATTGATCAATTAGTTTTGCAGGGTGTCACTGTTACACCAGCAGCAGGGAATACAACAGAGAGTCCCCTTTACAAGCCTGGGAAACCCAAAAGCCACTTATGCCTGATGCAACACGAACTGCTCCTAGTAAAAACAATAAGCTACTCTGAAAGCATATTTATATGACTAAAGCAAAATAAAAAACTCTACTACCACACTGAAGCCTTTAAGCAACAAAGTCCCTTGTTCATCTTTCAAGAGTCAAAATATAGTATCAGACTCAATGTTGTCAAACAAGACCCAATTAAAAAAAAAAAAAACAAAAAAAAAACTGATCAAGTGGCTTAATTACTAAATCTAACTGCTAACTCACATTTTTGAAAAAGGTCATCAAAAGTCTTGGTTAGACACACAATACAGAGTTGTCTTCAAGAACTCCTACCTACTCCTTTAAACTAAGCAATTCTAAAATTCACTTTGGTTTCAAGCAACATGAAACAACTGAATTTAGGCAGTAATAGTAGGGTTACCAGAAGTCTTTTATGCATGTACTGCTCATGTAAACGATTCAGTGCACTACACACATTAAAAAAAAAACCATAAGCATAGCTTAATTAATTCATTCTCTCTTCCAGGAAAGGAAAATCTCACATAATTTTTCACACAGCTTTATTGCCTTTTGTCTAACAGATGTTAAAATCTAAGTTTAACATATTTAGCAATGACCAAATACAAATACAGCAATATTAGCCCTGCGGAACACTTTTTAACAGGGAAATGGCAATATCATCTTTGTAGCACTCTCCTTGAGAACTACTACTTGTGGCTGCACCGTTTCCTAGGAACAATTACCAGAAAAGGTGAAGAGTGGCACAAGAGACAAATATCAGACCCTCTGTTCTACCTCCAAAGGGGGCTCCATTTCAGAAAAGCATTTAACATGGCAGATGAATTACCCAAATCTGAACAGAATGACTTCTGGTAAATCAACGGTTTATGGATGTTCTAAGCCACAACTGACTGTTAATCATGGTATCTTCTGGCGATATGAACAAAGCACGTTTCCAGGTTATTGGACACAGTCAGCACCATCTTATGGCTAAACACTACAGAATTCAACACAACAGGCCATTATAGAGATCGGGTGAAAAGAACAATTATTTTACCTTTTAAATGGAAACAAAGGATAGATTCCCCCACAACATGATTAGTGTGGGGAAATACATGCAATATAAGCTGTGTGATTCCAGTTGCCACATACAGCTCTGTATGTAATGCTGTATTAAACATATTTATGGAACAAAAATGAGAAGATTCTCTGAAGATTAGGATTCAACTCTTGTCATTCAAAAAAACTATTTATACAAAATACAGAAGGCCTACATAAATATCTGAGAATCTGTGAGTTACTGTGAAAATTCACTTACTGCTTAATGAAAGCTGAATGCTAAAAAGCGATTTCAAATACGACACAGAAAATTTAACATACCCTCCTGGTCGATTCTTCTGAGGGAACAATCTCCAGAAACTCTGGATGTAACAATCAGAACCTACACCAGACAAGTAAGCCTAAATGCTGGACCAGGAACAGTAGACTTGAAACCCTGGGTGTGTTCTGGCTACTATGAAAGCACAAAGACACATTGTGTCTGTATGGCTTACGTAGGAATTAGGCAATTGAGTTAAATGATTTAAATGCGGTAATGGAAAAGTATTAATCACAGGGAACAAACAGATGTATGTCACCAAAGGAAAGAGTAAAAGCACATTACCCTTTAAATCTCTCCCCATGAGCTTGTAAAATAGGGTGATTACCCAAATCTGAACAGAATTTTTATAGCATCATTAAACCTTCTATCCTGCTATAAAATTGTTCTTGCTACTGGGAGTTGTACCTGAAGATCACATCATACAGGATTATCCAGAAGAGAGAGGATGCTGTGGACCTCTCAACTCTGAGAAACACAAGTTTCATAGTAGTCGGATTTTAAAGAAAAAAATTACAGCTCTGACTGTTGCAAAAATGTAGTCTCATTTGTGCTTGAAGGTGAAAACAGCTACTATGATGTTTTGGCAAGATGAAGGAGAGAGGAGCTGCCAGTAGGTTTTTAGACTGGATGGATTATCCTTGACTGTGACCAATTCCAGCTTCTTGAGACAAATGAAGAAAATTCTTAAGCAGGCAATTAAAAATAACACAGCCACAGGCAAGATTTCTTCCTATCTCACATCACTTAGATGTTATTTAAACTACAGACTCAGGAAGAACAGATACTATTGTTTACAGTTGCTGGTGTATATTTTTCTAGCTTTTAGTGCAAAACTCGATATTCCTACCATTCTTCTTAAAATTCTATTATGCTTCTAGATTCAATCTCCTCTGGTGACAAGCTCCATGGAATAATACTTAATCTTTTCTCCTTTAACAATTTTATTTCCTTTTCAAACACTGACAGCTCTGCTGTTCTTGTATTATGAAAAACATGGGCACAAAGTCATGATACTTCTTTGTTACACCATTTGATGGTTAATCTTTGAAAATACAGCATTTTTCCTTTATCTTTAAAGTTCAGTCAAATCTTCAGTCACTCTTCCAATTACAAGAATGTCCCTTCTTCTCATGCCTGTACATTATTTCTGAAACAGTGAGACCAGAACTGTATTTGCCCCTCTCTCCCCCCATCCCACTTTCAAAATGAGCAAATATATAATTAATTTTCTGTCTTTCTAAGTAGTATTTCAGATATGCAAAGACAGATAGAATAGGAACAGTCTGAGGGGAAATGGACAGAACAAAGCAGGACTGAAAAAGTAATGACAAAACATTAATCAGCCTGCTGAAGGGCTGCAGGGCAAAAGGAATTTATTTTATTTCAGCAAAAGACTGAATTTACAAGTAAAAAAATGTGAAAGATTTTTTCTCCAAGTAGTTACATAGGTCTTTGTCATCATTAATCATTAATGGGATAAAGCACAAGAGGTGTAGATACAGATCTAAGTTCACACACAAACAAGCAGAGTATTATTATTTGAGGAAAGGGAATTCGTCAACAAATGCCCATATTCAGACTTCAACAAGGAGTATCTTCTGGACAGGATCATTAGAGTGGGTCCGGTGGGTGCCTTCTGGCTTCCCTCCCACCTCCCTAGCTTCCATGTGATAAGATATATTTTTCAAATGTGGAAATGCAGTCCATTCTTAGCAATTTGCAACCTAAGCTGAAGAAGTTCTTTCCCGTTTCCAAGACAGACTACCAACGTACATTTCAAGCAACCTACTGAAATTTCAGTATCAGAAGTTATTAAAAAAAACCAAACTAGCTGACCACTCAATACACTCTTACAATACATGAACATAAATAGTTATTTATATCCACTTATATATAATTATAAGTGGAAATATTATCAGCAACTCTAGGCAACATTTATATCAATGTTTACCCACTGAGAAAAAACACAGATACACAGCAAGCAGCTCTGCAGCATCAGTGCTTGAAAATGTTGGGTTTTATCCGAACACTGGTTTTCATGTGTTTTTGGCCATGACTTCTAAAAATGCCTTTCTTTTGTACAACAATATTTTCTGTTCAGTCCTAGAATAAATCTCTCATGAAACACTTAAAGCTAATTAGAACTTATCAAAAGGACAGAATGACTTTTCTTTCTAGAATGTTCTGGTCTTACTTGTAACATTCACGTTTCTCCGAAAGTGTGTGTTTCTTTAAGCTTTCCTTTTTACTTAAAGAAAAACAGTTATCTGGAATCAATAAAACTCTGTATTCAGAAAAGTGTTTAACATAACTGGCAGATAGAAAAAAATGCATACTTTTTCATTGACCCCACTAACAGAGTAAAACTTTATTCTTCTCTGGATGCAGCAAATAGGTAAATAAAGAAAATTTAAAGAATACTATACCTACCTCTCAAAATAATATTTAGTTTTAAAAAAGGATTCCCTATAGATAAGACAACATGTAAAACAAAAGCTCATACAAACACATCCCTCTTTCCAAAAGTTTCTTAAATCGTTTTAATTGTGCTTTCTCAGCCAAAAGTTTTCCACTGTGTTTAGTGAATCAAATCATCAATTAATGTATTATATCATCAGAAGAAAAAAAATCATTAGCGACATTGGATAGGAGAGAGTTTGCAGGAACACTACAGCTGACAGAGGCACAGGCAGCAAGACCCTCCTCTTGTTTAGCAGCAGCAAGATCAATTTCAACCACCTATGCAACCACAGCTGAGGTTAGAAAACTACCCTCTAAAAGGCAATGCAATCTAGTGCTAGCTGTCCTTCCATATCTTTCTCAAAATACTCCCTTTCACATACCTAGGACAGTTTCTCCTATAGTTTAATGGGAAGAGGATGACACATAGCTGCAGTAGCCTAAGCCAGAATGGGGCATCTCCTCCAGCCCCAGTGAAAAACAAGGACACCTCTTAGTAACCAGAACCCATCATCTGGTATGACACTGCAGTCTTGCTCACACAAGGACCAACTTAACACAAATACTCAAAACCCTATAGTTTGAGCAACTGGCGTGAGAGCATCCCCCTAGTATATATTACTGATGTGTAATATACTTAATGAGCTGCACCACATGTGTAAGTGATGCGGCAAAATATGTAAACCACCAAGAGTGATGAAAATAAGTATTGTTATATTCAAAACTTACCAAACTCCCTTCTGACATTAAAAAATGTGCATCCCGTAGAGGGGAAAAAACAAGAGCAGCAAAGCATTTTCATGCCTTGTTTTCCAAAGGTATACTAACCAAACAGTAACATTTCTCAGAAGTTCATACAGACCTCACAAAAACAGTTTTATGAGTTGCTACTGTGAGGTTTTCTGAAAACAAAAACTGAGATCCTCAGGAGTTATGCAGTGTCCAGCAAACGCCAACCATTATTTTATCGTAGGATTGAACTGCAGCATGGGACACAAGAAAGACAAGCTGTATAAAGCTTGTTGGCTGCTTTTTTCCTGTCTCATGACAAAACCATACTAACTTTAGGACCTTTGACCTTCAGATCTTTCTTCCCTTAGAAACATCTGCTTACTCTTTAGCAAGCTCCTGGACCCGAGGGAGAAAAAAAAAAATCTTCCAGAAAATCCCAGCAGAACCCCATCCCAGTTTAGCAGGCTTCGCAGACCTCACAGAGGCTGAGAATAGATGACATATTCCCACTCAAATCCAAGAGCTGAAGTCATGAGTGACCTGTCGTTGACTCAGCCACTCAGTTCTCCTACCATACAGAATCACAGAATTGTTAGGGTTGGAAGGGACCTCTGGAGATGATCTAGTCCAACCCTGCTGCCAGGTCAGGGTCAGTGAGAGCAGGTGACACAGGAATGCATGCAGGTGGGGTTTGAATGTCTCCAGAGACAAATATGAAGACCCTAAACCTGCCACACACGCCTCCTTGATTCATGTGTCTTTCCAGACAGCACCACACATCCTCCGGCCAGGAGATGCTGGGCAAGATGGGGTACACTGGGTCCCCAATGGAGAAATTACAAGTCACCGGCATAAATAGCAAGCACTCTTCTTACATTTTAATCACAAAGAACATCTGAAATAATAACATCATGCTTTCTGCCAAGTGATGGAAGTATCCAAAGGCATTCCTGCCAGGGCAGCACCGTTGTGTCATTTTCCAGAGGACGGGGAGCAGACAAGAAGTTACCTCTTCACACCCAAGGCCTCTCCTCCCTTCCTCCTTCCCTCCATCACCTCATCCCTTCCCCGAAGGCCCTCCCACCTCCCTGCCAAAAGCTCCTCGGATCTCCTCCCACCCACCCACGTCCCGAACGCCCCCCCCACACACCCCCCACACCCACCCCCGGCCCCCCGCACGTCCCCGTGTCCCCCCAGCCCCGCCCGCGCTCCCTTGACAACCGCAGCGCGCGCCGGGCGCGGCCCCGCCCCAGCCCCGCGTACACAATGGGCCCCGGGGCGCGCGGCCGCGCCCGCCCCGCGCGCCCCCGAGCGCGGCCCCGCCCGGACGGGATAGGGGGGTGGGAGGGAGGGGGAGAGGATAGGGGGGTCCGCGGCCGCCGCCACCCCCGCCCTGGCCCCGCTCACCATCGCTGCGCTTGATCTCCACGTAGATTCCTATCTGGATCTTGCCGAAGTTGGCCGCTGCCATCGCTTCATGGGGCGTAAGAGGGGAGATGAGAGGCGCTGCCGGCCGGGCACACGGAGGGGAGGGAAGGGACGGGAGGGAGGAGAGGCCGCGCAGGGTAGGGGCGGCGGCGGCTCTGGGCGGGCGGGACGGGCGGGCGGGAGGAGGAGGAGGAGGCGGGAGGAGAAAAAAGGCGACAGCCGGATACAACAGGCGCTGCGGCCGCTGTTGCGCCTGCGCGGCCGTCGCCGCGTCACGGCGGCTCCGGCCCGCGGGAGGGGGCGGGGGAGCTGTGCGGCCTCCTTCCTCAACCCCTCACCCACTGCACAACCCGCACCACCCCCGGGAAGGGCCGTTCCCGCCCGCCCTGCGCGGCCTAGCCGCTGGCCGCTGTGCCAGCCTCCACCTCCGGGACCTGTCCCTGCAGCTTAGGGACACACGCACACCCACAGCCGCACCCGCCCATTTGGCATCAGATGGTGTCCGAGCTGCTCCGAAATGTTAATGTAATAGCTCTGCCTGCTGTCTGCTCATGCGCCGCCCATGTGCCAGGCAGAACGGCTTAGGAGCAGTGTTCCTGTTCCCCAACCCGCCAACAGCGCTTGGGTCCGAGAAAGGCCCGTGGTGTGACTCTTGAGGGTGTCCTGTGCAGGGCTAAATGTTGGACTTGATGATCCTTGTGGGACCATTCCAACTCAGAATGTTTTGTGATTCTATGAAGGCCACCCCATCAACAGCATCCATCCATCTAGGGAGCCTACGGGAAAGCTGGAGAGGGACTCTTGATCCGGAACTGTAGTGATAGGACAAGGAGTAATGCATGCAAACTGAAAGAGGGGAAATACAGGTTAAATAATAGAAAGAAATTCTTCTTTGTGAGAGTGATGAGACACTGGAACAGGTTGCCTAGGGAGGTTGTGGATGATGCCACAAACCTTGCAGTCTTCAAAGCCAGGCTGGATAAGGCCTTGTGGGAGGTGTCCCTGCCATGGCAGGACAGGTTGGGACTAGATGATCTTTAACGTCCATTCTAACCCCTTAACATTCTATGATACTATGACCTTTGCCTCATCACTGCCCCATGCCTTTATACAGCTCAAATAAAAATAAACGACACTTCATGTTCCACAATTCACTATCGTGACTCCTGTACCCCAGACCGCATTACACATCACCCCTTGGGTTTCTCCTGCAAGGATGGTTCCTGGCATGATGAAGCTGCCTGGTTTAAAATTGTCCTTCCTGCACAACTTCTGGTGACCTTGAGCAGCATCACAATAAACTCCCTAAATACTTGCCTAGCAAAAACTAGTCTAGTAAAAATAATCCCCCAATCCACACATCAGCGGGTAATATGGAATGACAGTTGACACAGTGCCACCTCCCTGAGAGATTTGCCCTTCCAGCCAGCCTGTCACCGTACTTCTATCACCTCTTCTCCCTGCCTCCCCACTGTCAGTTTCATATTGAAATCAGTATGACTCCTGGAAAGTCAAAGTCAAGAAATCAGGGCTCCCAATTCCTACAGCCTTTATATATATAGCTGTGGTGGTACAACTTCCACCCTGGGCCACACTATGATCTCAGAAATGCTTGTTAGGCCTTGACAAACAGCAACTGTGCTAAGCTACTCTTGAGCTTATCAGAAACACTGTCTGTTGTCAGGAACTTATGTTGTCTAATAAGCTCCTGGTTTTTAACCAGTGGTCTTGGAAACTTTTTTTTCTTGCTGAATAACAACCCAAGTGGAACAACATTTTTGTTATTGAACTTTCAGAGAAAGTTACAGGCCTGAATTGTGGCCAGGATGGAAAATTGCTATGACTAAAGCCCACTCTCTTGCAACCCTATACACGGTGGTCCTTTGAGCTCTTCTGGACTGTTTTACTTATTATCAGTTTGATTAAACCTTCCCTGATGTTTTTATGTAATGTAAAAAGAAAAACACTCAGATACTCAGGTTAGATGCAGAGTAATTGAAAAGCACCTCATTTGAAATAGTTAAATAAGAAACAATAAATTGTTTTTCATGTTATTTGATCTGTGTATTCCATAAATGTTAAACTGAAAAATTTGAGAGGTAAATTATGTATAATTTTCTGGAAAATTATTTTACTCCTGTCACTGCAGAAATAGATGGCTACTTTTATATATATTATTAATGGAAATTATGAAATCATTCCACTGAGCTAACAAAGGTGTCTCTTAGAAACATATACACAACCATAAGTATTTACAAAATGAGATTCTACTCTAAAATAAAATAGGTCTTAAGTACACATAAATCTGGAGTTAACCCTGAAATCTTTTGAAACACTTTGGCCTTAGTGCAGCAAATCATTTTAGAATGTCCTAAACTTTAAACACAAATTTTAAGCTGACTTACAAAAATGACTCATAATATATAATTGGTTTGCTGTATGCTCTTTGATAACTGAGATTTTTTGTTATTGTCATAAAGTACATGTGGAAGCTTTCATAGAGCACGTCAGTCATGTCCAGAAAACTGCTTGTGTGTGCCTGGAAAATGAACAGTGTTAATAGTAAATAAATCCAAAATATTTTTAAAATATGACAAAGCATTGTAGGAAGCTTTCTTATGGGATAAAGATCCCTAATTGGTTGGGGTTTTTAAGCACATGTTGGGTTTTTTTCTAAGCAAAAGCTTTCAAAACTGTACTCCTGAGTACCAGGTCTTTCTGACCTAGTATTCTAAATATATGTCTCTTCACAATTTCTGTTAATAATATATATGCAATCCAGCATTTAAATAGAAGATTGAAAGTTCTGAGTTCCCAAATTTAGTTACACATTTTTAATTGAAGTACAGGAAAATATTATTATGTAGACTATTCCATTTTATTGGCCCCCAACATAGACTTTCTCTGATCATTTTTTAGAAAGCATATTCATGGCTTCTAAAATAATGTTTACAAAATTCTCAGAGTGGTATGTGTCTACTTTTTATGTGTCCATACATGCTGCTTTTGGCAATACAGAGAAATAATACAATTACTGAAGCTTTGGCATTCAGTTCAAAACTTTGGCTGCTGTTGGATTAGTAATCCAAAATAGTGGAAAATTATCTTGCACCAGTTATATTTCAGCTGTTATAAGGGATTCTTCAGTCTTCAACAGACACTGTCATCTGCTTGTATTTCACACAGACACAATCATATTAATTAAAAATTTTAATTTACTGTATTTCAATGTAAAAATTGAGTTATTAATATGACTCTACCTCCTTGATAACTTAAAAAACCATCACTCCACATAGGCCAGTTTTGGTACACTTCTACTGGTTTGAATGTTCAGCCTAAAGTGTGGAGAAAAGCAATTACTTTTCCCTAAGCAAAGTTGTCCCTAAGGCAAATGCAACTATACAATAAAATGGTTATTTTGCTTACTGCATCATTATTCCAGATTGAGCTGCACTCCTAAAAAGCTGAATCAAAAAGTGGAGAAGATTGTGAATGTATTCCAATCTCTTCAAAGCAGGTGACATGAGAGAAACAAAGTCCTTTTGGGAAAAGCACACCTCCATCTCTTACCCTGCCCTTCATTCCAGCTCTGCATCTGTAGTAGTGGTGGCAACATCTTTTGCTTTTCCCTGTATTCATAGCTACTTGTGCACCTTAGCTGGATTAGTTATAATATGTCCTTAAGGTTAAAATGACAGTCCAGAAAAAACTACACTAGTTCAAAAGTTGAAAATAATAGAGGAAGCAGATATGGAAATCTAGGAAAGTTAGATATGCTCATTGCAGTAGACAGAGGTGTTGTCATTATGACCCTGGCACATAAGGCATTATGGGGTCGTATTTCATTATGGTTCCCTATTGATTGTATTAAACACATGTAGAATTCCTGCTAAATAGCAAACTGCTTCATAAAAAAACATGAGGAAAAGAAGATGAAACTCTGTCCAAGCCACTTGCTCCGTACAGGTAAGCCCAGAACAACTGTACTGTGGATATTTAATCTTCATACTCCTCTTCCTTCTTCCTGTTCTCTCTTTTCACTCCTCTCTAAGTCTTCAAAGGAAATCTCAGAGAAATTGTGGAAAAACAGCATTCCGGTCAGGTAATTGGACTGAGTGATAAACACACATTTCCTACATCGTTCTACTATCTATGTCGTTTCTGACAGAAGGAAGTATCCTGTGTCATATTACCCGTAAAAATAATTTTAGCATGAATGCACCTACCTTACAGCTTAATCTAACATTTTCATCCAATTTTTGCACCACCAGTAAAGCTTCTGCAGCAAATCATGTAGATCTATTCTGCTTTGTAAAAACTGAAGGGTTTCTTTGCTTGTACATAGAAGTTATTCTATAGCTGTCTGTAGATGTCTGCATTACTAGCACACGGTATTAGCAAAACCAGGTATTCACACATGAAGTATTTTTGTCTAAACATACAGTTCTTCAGAACATTTTTATGTTGAAATTTGAATGAATGTAAGATTGTCAGCATGCTTGTTTTGTGGTTTCACCCATTTTTAATCCCCTTTCATATGTCCAGTGTAACATTTGAACAACTAGCTGGAACTGCATTGCATAATACTATGGCAAAACCCAAACAGACACTGGGCTTGAAAATATGCCCAGAGGACATGGAACTCAGTCCTGAATATGCCTGTTCCTCAACATACAACACAGAGATGAAAAAAGTACAAAAAGAGCTACTTGCAGTTCCTCAACCATGAGATAGTCAGGACTTGAATTCAAGCTAAAAGGATATTTCTTCTAAAGGAAGACATGCAGTGGATTTGGTTACACAAATTCTGGCAAACAGAAAACACTGAAATGAGTATGATGATACAGCAATCCCAAGGTTCCTTCTAAGGACTAGCACAGATTTCTGACAGTAGATATGTTTCTGATAGTACCCTGATTGTGCATCTGGAGCACATTTGTAACTATAACAATGCATACTTTTTGGAACTAAAAATCGTGAGACAACTTTTTTTTTTTAAAATCAAAATAATTAAAACTGTTCTTTTGACCCCTACCCTCCTACAAGACAGAATTTGGTGCAGTCAGGTTCATTTTATTTCTGAGTTTTTCCGTAGAACAAACTTGCATCAAATATTAGAAAAAAACCCCTCTTTTAGCAATTTAGATATCTAATAAAGCAAAAGATCCTTTATTAAAAAAATCACTGCTACATAAAATTATTTTCTTAAAACACATTTGTTGTCTAATAATTTGACAGATTCATTGGAAAAATTAATAAATTTGTGTGCAAATGGATTCATGTATGTTTTTATCTTCATTAATGTCAGAGAAAAAAATAAATTTGAAAAGATTTATCAACTTTTATATGCTTGCAAATCTCACTGTATTTCCTACCCATTCACCTTGGAAACTAGACAGAAATTATACATACAGACTATTCAGATAAGTTGTGCATTTGACAAATTAAGTTGCATGTATTTATCAGAATGAAGATCTTTAAAGGTATTTTAACAAAGGCTATTTATGTTTAGCGAGCTCTTATGAGTTATAAGCATAGCAAACATAATTTTTGTCCATGAGTAAAAAAAAAAAATAAAAATTTTAGACATTGTAACCACTTACTGTAATAACCAGAAAAGCTAAAAGTTATTAATTCCCCTTTTTTGTAAAACAGCCATTATGGTATTTTCCAGTATTAAAGGGTATAGTCAAACTATGTTCCTCTTTCCTGGGTTTCAGAAATGGTGAAACATAAAATTGAACAACCCTACTGTCTTCCAGTCCCTAAAAATATGTCTTACTGCTTCTTAGTTTCCCAAAGCAATGAGAACGAAGTATTACATTTGGAAAAAATTATTGCAGGAACTTCCCAGTCAAAGCAGATGTTGGTTCAGTTTCAGCTGAACTGCTACTTTGAGATTATTTGAAAACAAGGATTCCTTTACATTCAATGTGTAGGAGAGCAACTCAAGACCACAGGCATTCTATGGCAAGTGACATGGATAAAAATCCTACACACTTTTAAGAAATTAGCTGTGCTGGAATAGATTCTGTGGCATAGACAACTCTGTGTAAAGGGGGTGAGGTTGCACTTCGGTGTGGAAGGGCTCTGGCAGGCATCAGTGATTGGGCAAGCCTTTTTCTGTTCAGAGAAGGTGGCAGGAAGTCTGGGTTTCTCTGAACTGGAGGCATAAAATCTGTCATACTGAGTTGTGGACAGAGACACCTATGAAGAAGATAAAAGTGTCTGGCTGAAAGGCATGGCATGGCTACGGTCACAGCTGCTGTGGAGCAAAGGAGTGGAGTTATTTGGAAATACCAGCATGATTCAATACCCTGTGAATCTAGTATAAAGTTTTTTCACTTGAATGTTCATAATTGAATTCAAATGTTTTCAAGCTCAACAGATCAAGTTCATGAAGAAATACTTAGAATATTTTGCATCCACCTACTGGAATAGATTTAAATACCTTTAAGCTTTTTATACTTGTACTAAGTACTACACAGATAGTGAAAGTATACTGGGGAAAAACTGTTTTTTATGTTTTGCTCTGAAAATAGGTAGGAAATGTTTTGAAGCTGTTCTTTCAGCTTAAAGAAATGTATTCATATTAATTTCTGCTTACTAAACTTCTGGATCTATACCTGTGGAGCATTGTAAAGTATCATCTGAGTCCCAGCATGTTCCCTAAGAAAGACTATTTCTTATTTTTCTTATCTCCTGTGGCAAAAACATGACTGAATTTCTCCTTTTTAGTGCAGCACTGATGAAAATTCAGGCAAATGGCAGAAAGGCATATGAAAGATAAGCAAGTTTCATTTTTTTCCCCCTTGGACTTGCTGACAATGGTACTGTGTAGAGTTCCCAAAAGAGCCCACCCAAGAGACCTTTTTTTGCCAAGTTTCATTTTAAAAGAAATAATTTTTCTTCTTCTTAACATGCTCTTAGAAAAGAGGAAATGATTCAGAGAGTCATACAAATGTAGATAGTATTGTAATGAACTCAAAAAAGGAACCTCAAAGAGCAGCTTTGTCAAACACAACTTCTTACATGAGCTGAAAACAGGGTACATGGATGGTGTCAGCTGGCCTGGGAGGCACACTGGTCCAGCACAAGCAGCCTGTTGATATAGTGGGCATGTGCAAGAAAGTTACAATTCCCAAAAATTATTATATATACAAGATTAAATGTGAAAATGAAAATGTTAAATCCACAAATGAGAAATCAGTAGTGCTTTGATTTATACAATAACCATGCTTAAGACAACCTGGTGTCAAACTACTATTGCAGACGCAGCAGTTGGTTCAGGCTGGAGTACACTATAGAAAAAAGAAAGACCTTTCCGTTTAAGCATAGTTAAGCCCTGGATCAGATTGTATAGGGTGTTTGTCATAATTCAAGAAGAGATTAAGTACCTCTTAGAGATGGTATACACCCAGTCTCCGAGCAAGAGGACGGGCTAGATGACCTCTTTCAGATCCTTGATCTTACATTTCTATTGTAATCATGATAAATTGTTTTTTGCCTGCTTAAACCTTCTCCCCACCTGGATTAACAGATTTCATTTGAACTTCATGTCTGTTTTAGCAATGAGTTTAATGCTGTGTATTCAACCACCACCTAAATGATTTACCTGGTTACATGGGCATGCCTGTACAAAGGAATCTGAAGAAAGAATCCCTGACTTTCAATATGCTGGCAGAAGAGGTGGAGGCTTTTTTTCTGAATAATTATGTATAAAAACAACTGAAGTGCCCTTAAGGGGCATTGAAATGAAGTTACTTAGAGGTTGTTAGAGTTACTATCATTTTTCATTTCTAATTCTGAGGTTATAACCTCATCTAAGAAAACGAGAAGCAACAGACAGAATCAGGCAAACCCAGACAATTCTAGGATATGCAGCACATGTACCCCTATATTAGAAACTGTCCTGACAAGTTGTTTTCTGTTGCTCAGAGGTCAACAATTATCAGAACCAAAACAAACAGAAAGGCAACAGGACTCAGTTATGGTGAAAAGAAGATCCCTATCCTGTAACTTTCCTGCCTTCATAACTTAACAAATTCTTTATATTAACATCCTTCTAAAAGAAGTTTACACAAAGAGGTGAATTTTACGGAAATTGATCATCCTCAGAGTAAAATAAATTAGTGAAATAACCCTACACATTGAGAAACAATGAAATGGGGGACATCCAGGTTTTCATTCTACATCCAACCCATGAAGCTGCCACACATTTTAGAGAATGGTGTTTAATTCCCAGTAGTTAGCTTATAGGAATTGTAACTTTTTTGTTCTCAGCTGTGATTACTTATTTTAAGTAAATATCTTAGAAGAATTTAATTTTGTGTGTCTTAGGAAGGCAACTGTGGTAACTCCGAGAATGTGTATTCAATTTATGTGCCCCAGAGTTAAAAGATCATTGCATAACTTCATTGTGTTAATATCTTATAGACTGTCACATATTTATTAAGCCATCTTCCCACGATGTTCCAGTGTTCAGCAAGCAAGAGTCAAACAGAATGACTCTCTATGATCACGGCACTTAGCAGACCCCTGGTAAACAATGAACAGCTTTTTTTGAACAAAGTTTTAGTGTTTTCACAGAAATCTGTTTTAGTTGTAATAATCATTTATAGTGACTTGTCCCTGCACACGCAAGCGTAAAGTATTTGCATTAGAATAATTTTAAAGAAAACTTGCATCACTGCAAAATACCTGCCACACAGGAAGACTGTGATAATGACAATGTAAGACTATGGGAAAAGCTTACTTTGAATAAGCAACAAAATGACAGATTGAAGAAAATTTTGTCAAAAGGATGGCTCAGCACCACCATGTCCAGGAAGCTGCCTGGTAGATAAGCCTGAATATTATTGCTGTGTGGAAACAGTGTGTTCACTAGGCATGGCTAAAATATGATATTAAGATATTCTCAGTATTAAGATATCCTCTATAAAGTTGATTTTTACTTAGACACCCTCAGCAGTGTTAGGACATCAGGACTGTTCAGAGTCCCCACTTAAACCATCAACATTCAGCAGACCTCCATGAAGACAAACGCAAGACCATTAACACTAGTGTTGTCTCTGCTGTCCTAGTCCTGCTAGAAAAAACTTGCCTTTCTAGCCTAAATTAGTATTTGGAAAAACAGCACAAATTATTGAATTTGTTTCTGTGGTCCAAATTTAATTCTTGTATCCCATGAAACCTGAGGCATAAGAAGTTCTCCAATCTAAATCATCAAATAATAAAAAAATACAAGTACATGCCAGTGTTTCACATGTTCTGTAGTCTATGGGGGGTTGTCCCGAGGACTGAATGTCTTAGTTTAACAAGATTACAACTTGAAAATTAAGAGGCTTCAGGTGGAACTGTGGAAAAGGAAAAGAAACAGCTTTTTATTAACAAAATCTGAATAAACAATAAATGGTGCAATCAAAAACTTTCAGAAGAAACAAAACGAAGTCCCAAATCCCTCCGGGGGGGAGGGGGGGAAGAAACCCGCGGCAACTGGGGAGGTGGGGAGGGAATGCAGGACTGCCCTTGGCAATTCAAAAGCCGCTCACAGCCACGTGTGCTCGCAGCCAGCAATGAAAAAAAAACAAGTCCTTTTCCCACAGGCAGTCTTGAAAGCAGAATACCTCACTCTGAGATGAGTCAGTCTCTCTCTCTCAGTCGTCCTCCGCGAGGTGTCCCGTGGGGAAGAAACTTCCTCTCAGGAAAAGAGAACGGGGCGGCCAGAAACCGGGCTCCTGCTTTGTCCGGTCGCGGACCAAACCCCCAAAAGCCCCCCCAAAAAGGACTTCCAGGCCTCCCCGCGCTGCCGAGCGTGTGCGGCTTCGCTCCGCCCCCACCCCCATCCCGGAAGAAACAGTTGGAGGGGGGGCATGACATTGGGAAAAAATTCCAACATCTCTTTTCAAACCTGTGACACTGAACAACCATAGAAATTCATCTACCAGTCGATATGTCTTTTGGTGTGGAATTGTTGTTACATATAAAGCTGAGTGTTAAAGACTGATGATCCTAGTGACCATATAAGCTAGTGTTGTTGCTCAGTCAATAATAGAAATAGTACAGTGCAGTGCTGTTTGCTGAGAAAAATACTCATGTATCATAGTCTAGTACTTTTGTAAGGAATTTCACTAATTCTAGTGGAGAAACATGGTACCTGTGTTGATCCAAGGCTGTGTTATATTACCTGTGAGGTTTTCCACATTTTTCTCTCTTCTTTATGCCATTTACAAAGTTCAGCAGTTTGTACTGAGTATTGCCATATTATATAACTGAGGTAAGATAAGATCATCCCTTTTAATGAAATTCTATCAACATTTCAAAGATTTCTCTAAAAAATGTATTTCTACCAGATTGCGATTTCTGACGTTCTTTCTCAGCTTTTATGGATATAAATCTTCAACTTGATCCTCATCTGAGCTTTCTCCTTGTGGATTTCGTTTTTCTCACCACTTCTAGAGTACATCGACAGGAATGCATTTTCAAATTATGTCACTTCTCTACTGAAGATGTAGATTTCAACCAGAAAGAAAAATAATGGGATTTCTCCCTCCTAAAAAAGCTCTTGTCTTAGCTCCTTTAGCCCAAAACTCAGTTACTAACACAACAGGTGACCTGAAGAGGACAGTAACTTGTTTGCACAACTGGCTCAGGAACAGATTTTTAAAAATCACTGAGGAAATTATGTAAAAGCACTGCAGGGAAGATGATGGAAGGAGCTATTGTCATCTGAAGATTAAAGAATCACAAGCTTGATTTTTTTTTTCCCAAGGAAAAATAAGTGATTTACCAGAATGGTATTATCTTTGCCACTATTCTCTCTTTATATGTACACCTGGTTTATTCCTAAAACAAACTGTATCCTTTTCTAGGAAATATTCTAAAACAGTCCTTAAGAAACTAGCTTTCTTATTACATCTTTCTTTATATTTTCTGTGAAATAGTCTCAAAACTAAATTAACTTCAGGGCTATCAACTTTTTGACTTTATTTTAATTGTGACTATCACACATAGGATTTTCCTTATAAGCTCATTTCCTGGACTTATGTATTTAAAGAAAAAATATTAAAATAGCATATGACAATTCCTCACAAGAGGAAGTGGAGAGGCAGGTGCTGATCTTTTCTCTCTGGTGACCAGTTACAGGACCCAAGGGAATGGCCTGAAGCTGTATCAGAGGAGATTCAGGCTGGATATCAGGAAAAGGTTCCTTACCCAGAGGGTGGTTGGGCACTGGAACAGGCTCTCCAGGGAAGTGGTCACAGCACCAAGCCTAACAGAGTTCAAGAGGTGTTTTAACAACACTCTCGGGCACATGGAGTGATTCTTGGGACTGCCCTGACAGGGCAGGAGTTGGACTCTGATGATACTTGTGTATCCCTTACAACTCAGGATATTCTATTATTCTATTAGACGTTGATCCCCTACTTTTAAATTTGTACTTACTACTTAGTGTTTTTAAAGAATCATAAGTATCTAAGGTCAGGTATAAACATTTATCAACTCTTACAAAGCCACTTGGATAGGAGAATGAATTATTTATGGAATAGCACTAATAAAACTGGAAAATATAGAGATTGGTGATATGCATCTAACAGATGAAAACATAGGGTTGGAAATTCAGTACATATGACTTCTCAGTTCTTAGTTTCACGTCTGTGACCTTACAAGGTTGTTGCAGTGTGAAGTGCAACAGGCTTACCCTCATCCTGACGTATCCTGAAGTGCCCTGTCCAGAAGTCACACCAACCATTTTCTGTGAAGCCAGGAACAGCACTGGAGTGACTAGTGTGCATAGTGTGCACACTGGCTGTAGGCCAGCTCAGCGTTTTCCACTTCAGAAGCAGAACTCTCCTTTCCAGAACTTACCAGGTGGCTTTGGCTCCCTGTTACCACAATGGACCTGTACACAATAAAGCTTGTTCTGGGGGGCCTGCAGCATTGTCTGTTCTCCTGTCTTCATAGAATTATACAGTATTTGGGTTGTGAGGGATGTTTAAAGGTCATTTAGTCTAACTCCCCTAAAATGAACAGGGACATCTTCAATTAGATCAGGTTGCTCAAAGCCCTGTCCAACTTGCCCCAGGGATGGGGCATCTACCACTTCTCTGGGAAACCTGTTCCAGTGTTTCACCACCTGCATTGTAAAAAAATTCTTCCATATATCTAGCCTGAATCTGCCCTCTTTTAGTTTAAAACCATGAACCCTTTTTTTTTTGCAATAGACCCTTCTAGAAAGTCTGTCCCCATCTGTCTTATAAGCCCCCTTCAAGTATTTGGGTGATGGTGATGACAGTGGGTACATCAGCCATGTATCACATTCAAAAGGGAGTTTTACAATCAGAAAGAATTGTCTAGTTCCCAGGATCAATCAGAATTCATAGGCTTTTTCAAGACAGGTTTCCTGTATGACTGCATATTTCTGAAACACCTTAAACTGGTTCCTAAAGGATGTATGTGGAGAAATGTATTTCTAGTATTTCTCATGGATTCTCTTGAATTAGATTGGAAAATGCTCATAATATAAGTAAGCATGCATAGAAAGCAATGCAAGATTTGCTGCCATATGTGGAATTTTCCTGATAATATTTTTGAAACTGGGTCACTTTTATGTGAAGTGCTAAATATTTAAATTCAAACTTAATCCTTGAAGTGTGCTAATTCTGTCTTTTCAAGAATTTGATAGTATTTGCAGGAAACCTCTAAGGACTATTAAAGCTAGCAACTATCAAAATTAAAAAAAAAGAACATGTATCTCTTAATATAAAAATAAACAGGAATTTTGCCAAACTGAATAGCATATTTTCACTCCAGAATAGAGTTACACTCAATCCATACCAATAGCTTCATGTTTAAAATCAACAGTGAATTCCATGCATAAGGAGGGATGAAGGATGAATTGTTGCAGTTCTCCAGTTTAAACCAGTAACATGTTCATAATTAAACATTCCTTTTTTTCTTTCTGAAAAGTGTTTAGATTTGACTTCAGAATACTATAAAATTTGAAATCACAGTAATTGAGGACAGTTTATCTCTGTGTTACATACCATTTTTCTGTCACTAACAGACAAAAATCATGGAAGGATGGTGACAGGGGCTGGAAGAGGAACAAAAATAATTCACAGCAAGTACAGCAGAATTAGGGCCCTTGTTATACAGTCTATGGCAATAATTTTGTTTAATAGAGAGGTGATATAGTGATAACCAATATAAAAGGCATAAACAGGTGAGAGACGTAGAAAAAGAGTTTACAGAATGTATTTCTAAGCAGTCTAAGGAAATTAATAAAAATTCAGGATCTTCAAAAATTATTGATCTTTAATATTTTAAAAGTTTAAAATGTTTAAATTGCAATATATTCACTTGACCAAAGTGATAACATTTATCACTGATGTGATAAATTTTGACGAAATGCCACTCCTAAGTGCGGATGCCAGTTCTCCTTTCATTTGGCAAAAATATTTGGAAGCAATGTAATTTTGTAAGACATGATTCAGAGAACCTTAAGACAGTCCACTTACTAGTTAATATTTTAGAGAAGTATTTGAGCGTTTTATTCTTTTTTTATAAGAGAAAGCTGTTGAGTTTTAAAGCTGAAAAGTAGGGTATCATCTTAGATACATGAAAAGAAATCCTCTTTCATAGATGGAGAAGAAACTGTCATTGCCTCATAGCTTAAACTTACTCTTGTGCCCTAGATTTTTCCTCAACACTTGGTACATGTTTTGAGATTAAAGTTGTTCTTTATGATAATCAGAAATAATGAATGTATGTACATTCATGGAATGTAATTGTACTAGTTTTGGCAGTACTTTGGAACTCCAAACATCAAAACCAATCAAAAAAATAGGAAAAAATACCACGAAAAGTACATGCAAAGATGCCTTTCTTCACTTTGTATTTTGCCTGACAATGGGCTGCACAGGCTTTGTTTTGTTTACTTCTCTACAAGAATGGTATGTGTATACAAAACATAATTATTTGTACCTGGAAATTAATTATTGCTGTAACAGTCTTTATGGGGCTTGTCCCCACAATGACACCTAGAATCCTGTGCTAGCCACCCATTTTTCCTGCCTCCCTCAGAAAGTCAACATAAGGTTTTCAGCTCAGGACAACATGCTGAGCAGGGAGCCTCCTGGGCTGGGTGGTTATGCCAGTGGTGTTTCTGGCAGGCACTCTGCAGAGCACCTTGGTGAGTACCCCAGAGAGAAACCCCTGTTACTCCAGGGTTTAGCGGTGAACCTGGCTCATAGCCACCCTCACTGAGACAGAGGGAGTGTGCTTAAACTGCTCCCTTGCTGGAGGCCAAGATTAGTATCAAGGCAAGCTTTTTCATAGAGTCCCTCAGGACACCTACATTTTTGAGATGTCATGAGGATCTTGTTAAATAAAATGATCACTGTAACAGAAAGGCGTATTCACTTTTAATCCATGCAAACCAGCACTGACTAGCCTGTCCATTTTATGTACAAATCCCGTCTATTTTAAAGGTCTTTATGCTCACTAGTACCTAAAATCTATGCCATTCACTAATGGATGTTATTTTTATATGTTTTATAAAAATACAAACAAACTTGGAAATTCACAGTGTGTGTAAAATGCAGTCATATTGGTACGTCACTGTCACAACTTACCAAATACCAGCCAAGGGCCAGTCACTACTTTTCCAACAAAGTTGCATAAAAGTGCATAATAGATTAAGTGAACGTTTTATTTGAATGTGATTCTTTAAACTAAGTGACAATTATGTCACAATAATAAATGGATTACACATAAGGGTACATTAAAAAAAGGTATTTCTTTTCTAAATTTCTTTTTACTGACCTTTAACAGATTTGGAGCAGGCCTTTGGAGTACATATATCATTAAAGTTTTAAAAAAAGCTTTTGATGTGCTGTGATGCCAACAGCTTTTCTATTGCTAAATTATGGGTTTTTCTAACAGCCCTGTAATGGGCCTTGGTGTCTTCATGGTGCCTGCAAGCAGGCATGTATATCCTAGACAACTTTTTTTGCAGATAAACCTTTCAGCAGAGATACAATTCTACTGTAGCTAAAGTAGGTTTCTAATCGCTTTCTCTGAGGAATGATGTCAACTGTAGGGGCTGTCACTATTGCCCAAATCAAGCATAGAAGATTATTCTTTGCTGAAGAGAAGTTCAAGGAAGCTATGAGGCTTTCAGAAATTCTAAAAATGGTGTTTTGTTGTGGAAAGTATTATATTTTCATCTCATCAGAACAGATCTTACTTGGTTGCGTTGATAGATGAACATCATGAACTTTACCAGTGTAACCAAGTACAGAACCTGACACAAAATCCATAAAGCCATTGCATTGCTGGGGTCTGCTGAAGATCAGGTTTACTGTAAGTAAATGATGTTGATGTGCCTAATATCAAATATTTCAAGTTTGGCACTGAAGACACTATACAGGTTTTGAGATAAAGTTGCTTCCGTAAAAGACTAAATGGTGCAACTTAGATAAGGGAAAAAGGAGGTTGCTGGGAGGTATGAAAGGTTGCTGGAACAGGGAAAGTAGAAATGCAGAAATTGTTTGGATCTCTTCTAGCACTTCTGCAGACCGAATTTTAGCAGTTTGTTGTCCCCAGAGGACAACAACCAAAAAAGCACATGTTGAAGTCTGATGCTTATTTTTATGAGAAGCCACAAAAAGTGTCTTTGATGTTTACAGTGGGAATAAAGATCAGAGTGGATCAGACAGATGCTGACAAGCTCCCCCAAAAGCACAGCACAATGAGGTTGCTATAGTCAAGAGTGTATTTTTGTTTCTCTTAGAATGAATCTAATTGATTTTCTACAATATTAGGAGAAAAATCTTCAAAATAGAGCCTTGAAAGTTACATTTCCTGCTTTCCGCCCTTGGTTAGATATCTCATAATAATAAGTAAAAATACTTGTGGATAAATAACTATCTCTCCAATATACTGTGAATTTATTTATCAGAAATTACAGCTTATTGAGGCATAATAAAGAATTTTCTGAGAAGCTTGCTTCTATTAGTCTTTGCCTATGGTAAAAAAGGAAAATTAAACAAGGAGCCTATAAAAGCAGAAGAACACTTTGAAAGTTTCCCCATCCCTTCTTTTTCTAAAGCTCAGCTGACACAATTTCATAACAATTGAAAAAGTACGCAAACCAAGTATCTGTGTATGAGTTGCATTTCCTGTGTTGCAATAGGTCTAATATTAGTGTATTTGTGCTCAGTTAGATGCTGCTATTTTTTGGTCTGTGGTTGGCCCAACCACCTGTGAGAATTTATTCTTTTCCTGCCAAGTTATGAGAAAACAAGCACTGATAAACTAGAACTTCGTTCTTGAAGGGAGCATCTTGTATAAACTATACTTACTTAGTACCTCTCTATTGGTTGACGGCCTTTCAAGGGCACTTGAAGAGGAAAGTGAAGAGGAGGGTGATGAAGTACACCCCCAGACTCATTTAGGAAAGACCCCCTGAGGTATAGCGCGCAAGCGCGGGGAGAATTCCAAAGTACACACGCGTGCGCAGAAGGGGCACCACTTGCATAACGGAGAGAGGGACTGAAGGCCTCTAGCTGGGCGGTGCTGGCCACACCTGCCCAGGTAGACATCACCAATTAATTGTATAAAAAGCAGATAGCTCATGCTGGGTGGCGCAAGCTTCACATCAAAGGACAACGTTGCCTTTTGTAGGGATGCCCGCTATTTTGTGAGCCTGCTGACTCTCCGAGAACGCAGCTTCTGCTGTGGGCAATTCTAGGCATTCTGGGCCAGTAAGATAACTTCATAAGCAACTTCTGGATGAGTGGGGGAGTCGTACTGAGGGCTTATTTTTCTCCTCCTTCTTCTCTCTTGGTTTTTTTTCGTTTTGTTGGTCACCTCTTGGTAATAAATACTGTTTTTTGTTGAGCTTTCAACGGTTGATGGTTTCAGTTTCAGCATCTTTCTGAACTTTCCCTATTACAATTAGTCAAAACCTAATCTTTTTGTAGGATATGAAAAAAAATTAATATTTACCCTTTTCAGCTTTTCAGCTTAGGAATTACACAATGTTGGTCCACAGATTTTGAAACATGCAGGGACAAGTGTCTGGAGAAAGATGGACCTGCTGCAAAATTCTGGAGCTTTTTAGGGTAAGAATGTTCTCTTATAACCACACGGTAAATAGTAGACACAGGAGTTATTCCAATGTGTTTTGATGCAAGTGAAAGCCATTACAGTGACAGAGCAATGTCAGTAATGCATAATGCATCACTTTTGATAATTCATTTGTTTTTTGAAAAACGCTACTTTATCCCTTTCAACTTCGAAAAACATAATTTATTATTCAAAAGTATCAGCTATAAAACCTTCATACCTCATGCATAGAAAAAAAAGGACCTTCCTATAGCTGCTGAAACACTGTTGTGCCAGGAAGAACTTGGATTTCACTTTCATCTTTCTTGATACATGTGATTTCTGAATCAACTGGTGCATGGCAAGAAAAAAGAGTACTGGAATAAACGACAGTTGTTAGTGTTCAACAACTAACTAAAGGGACACTAAATTTTGAGTAAGATTTGCAGACATATTTGCTGTTAAGCACCTGCATAAAGAGATGGAAGAAGTATAGAACTGGCCCCATTTACCAGATGGATTTTTGCAATGACTTTTCTGTTTCATGTTCATTCAGTTAGAATATTTAAACCTGGCAGGTGTTCCTTAGGCTAAGAATTACAAAAATATGTCTCTGTGCTCATATACCAGTACATTTTTATTGACCAAGAAGCTTCTAATTAAAAAGCCTTTATTTTCTGCTGTGATAGTGATTTTTGTTGTTTTTTTTTTCACTCAAAAGTCTGTAGCATTCTTGAATTTCTGTAGGAATGAAGCTTGACAATATCTGTTTAAATATAGCCTTATAAACATGGAATTCAGACTGTTGAAATGATGATCCTTTCAAATTCTTGATAAAAACATATAGAATGAAGTGATAGAAGGTGTTTTGGCAACTGCAGCAGTAGCATTTGAAGCATCTTCATAATTAGTGTTATCTACAGCTTATTTACTATTTAGACCAACTGAAATTTGCTGAAAAATTAACAGGTTTTGTTCTCACTGGACTTTTAAAATAACATTGTTCGGCACACCATTTTATTTCCAACTTGCCTCTGTTCTATTTTTTAATATATTTAATGAGTCTGATTATTTGCCTATGCCTTTCATTCTCTTTTTCTGGTGCACTGTAATTTTTTTTCATAGTTAAAAGGAAAATGTATACAGATTTGGGATTAATACAGAAAGCGTCCACAATCATGAATAAGTATAGGCATATGAAGAAGAAATCTACAGTGCTTAATCTGTATGTGAAGTATACTATTGTTGCCTCTCTTGACCTGAGCTGTTACCTGATAGTTGAGGCAATCTGCTAGGAGACATTAATGATGCAGGAAACTACATTTATTATCACAGGGAGAGTCAGAATATTTTTTTTTTTAGTAAACGGAGACTTAGCTTTTGAAGAGGGGTGTCTAAATTTTCACTTGGCTCCCTGCCAAGTCCCCAGACCCAGCACACAAAAAAGCCTTTGGCAGAGAGTTAAGAAAAAAACTATGAAAAATCCAAACTAGCTGAACTGTATTAAAATAAATGTATTTACGTATATTACAGTTACATACAGTTGAAACACTATGTACAATTCCAAAAGGAAAAGGGAAAGGGAAGGGCGAAGGGAAAAAAAACCTGAAAAAACCAAAAAACAAAATAGATATACACACAATCAAAAAACTCAGGATCTAGCAAACTAAAGAACTAGCAAAAGAATATCTCACTACTCTCCTTGGGACAGCACAATTGCCCAAACTCCGCTGCCACGCCACTGGACTCCAAATCAGCAGAAAACAACAGGCCCCCTAGGCTGAGCCAGGCCCCAGTTCCCCCACAGAAGTGGGACTGACTGCGGGGATCTGCTGTCTCCAAACCTTGCTGGAAGGGAAGAGAGGAAGAAGCTTCTCTCTCCATCTATTTATATGTTTGGGTTACATAAAGGAATAGGATGGAATACTTCCTTCCTTCCTTCCTAGTGACCAGGAAGGCCTAATACTTAAAACCATTACATTCTCCACCCCTTATTCCATACTATTTCTTTACGTAACATCTGTATCTCGTGCATATATATACATATATATATATAGTCCTTGTTTGTCTTTCGGAGCAGTTGTCTTGTCGTTGAAAATCAACACCAACATCAGTTCAGTTAGGATCTGTGGCCTCCTTGGTCACAATCACAGTTCTGGTTTTAGGGCTGGTTCATCATTCTGGGCTGTCTCCTCATTGGATACCGACATCAGCTTAGTTTAGGTCTTTCTCATCTGGTGACTGGCTTCCTGTAAAACACAACTCAAGGCACAGAATTAGTTTTCCCCAAGGTTAAATTTCCTTGAGGCACACACTGGATCTCTCCGTCCTTCCTCATTACCCACCAGGTATATCCTGGCCCCTGAGCAAAGACAATCCCACGAATGTGTTTGTCTTGGCCTGAGGCAGGGGTAACCCAAACAGCTTTCCCTAGCATACCTCTCTAGTGGATGGCTGGAACTTTGTCTCCATCTACAATGTGGAGGGATTCTGCTTGTGCAGGGCCAGCTCGATTGACAGAACCCCTAGTGTTCACTAACCATGTGGCTTTTGCTAGGTTTTGATCCCAATTCTTGGAAGTTCCCCCACCTAGTGCTTTCAAAGTAGTTTTTAACAGTCCATTACACCTCTCAACCTTCCCAGCAGCTCGTGCATGATATGGAATGTGGTATACCCATTGAATACCATGTTCCCTTGCCCAAGTAGTAACTAAATCATTTTTGAAATGAATCCCATTGTCTGACTCAATGTGTTCTGGAGTCCCATGTCGCCACAGGACTCATGCCCATCTATAGGTGGCGTCTCAGCCCTGATGGCCTGAAGCATCCTGGGCCCATTGAGCTAGGAACAATTCTCCCTTCTGCTGCCAGTTTAGGTGTACTTGTGACACCTCGACCTGTGCAGCTCGGTCTGCTTGTCTATTGTTATCATGTTCTTCATTAGCTCGACTCTTGGGTACATGGGCATCTGCATGGCAGACTCTCATATTCAGTTTCTTTGCTCTAGCAGCGATGGCCTGCCACAAGTCAGCAGCCCAGATGGGTTTTCCTCTACGCCTCCAGTTCATCTTCTTTCATCGGTCTAACCATCCCCGTAGGGCATTGACTATCATTCATGAGTCAGTGCAGAGGTAGAGCCTTGGCCATCCTTCTCGTTCAGCAATATCCAGGGCCAATTGGACAGCTTTGAGTTCTGTAAAGTGACTCGATTAGCCTTTACCTTTGGCAGCTTCTGCCATTCGTTGGGTGAGACTCCAAACGGCTGCTTTCCACTTCCGGTTCCTTCCTACAATATGGCAAGAACTATCAGTGGAAAGGGCATAACGCGTCTCTTCATCTGGCAGCTGATTATATGGCGGAGCTTCTTCAGCTCAACTCACTGGCTTTTCTTCTTCTTCCTCATCTGCCAGACTGAAGTTCCCACCTTCAGGCCAATTCGTTATAATCTCCAGAATTCCAGGGCGATTCAAGCTTCCCATTCATACATGCTGCATAATCAAAGCAATCCACTTGCTCCACATAGCATCTGTGGCATGATGGGTAGGGGGCACCTTCCCTTTGAACATCCAAATCAGGATTGGTAGTCAGGGTGCTAGGAAGAGCTGTGTTTCAGTGCCAACCACCTCTGAGGCTGCTTGTATGCCTTCATAGGCCGCCAGAATTTCCTTCTCCATAGGGGTGTAGTTGGCTTCAGAAGTCCTGTCGCTTTGGCTCCAGAAACCAAGTGGTCACCCTCATGTCTCACCAGGCACCTTTTGCCAGAGGCTCCAGGAGGGACCTTTATCTCCAGCTGCAGAATAAAGTACGTTCTTCACGTCTGGTCCTGTCCAAACTGGTCCAAGAGCCACGGCATGTGCAATCTCTTGCTTGATCTGTTTGAACACTTGCTGCTGTTCGGGACCCCATTGAAAGCTAATCTTTTTACGGGTCATGAAGTAAAGAGGGCTCACAATCTGGCTGTACTCAGGGATGTGCATTCTCCAAAAGCCTATGGTCCCCAGGAAAGCTTGTGTCTCTTTCTTGTTGGTCGGCAGCGCCATGGTTACAATCTTATTGATGACATCTGTTGGTGTCTGTCATCATCCATCTTGCCATTTCACCCCTAGGAACTGGATCTCTCTGCAGGTCCCTTGACCTTACTCTTCTTGATGGCAAAACCGGCTTTGAGAAGAATCTGGATGATTTTCTCTCCTTTCTCAAAAACTTCTTCTGCTGTGTCCCCCCATACAATGATGTCATCAATGTACTGGAGATGTTCTGGGGCCTTGCCCTTCTCTAGTGTGGCCTGAATCAGTCCATGGCAAATGGTGGGACTGTGCTTCCACCCCTATGGCAGCCAGTTCCACATGTACTGCACGCCCCTTCCACGTGAAAGCAAACTGCAGCCTGCACTCTGCTGTTAAGGGAATGGAGAAAAACACATTTGTGATGTCAATCGTGGTGTACCACTTCACTGTCTTGGACTCCAGCTCGTACTGGAACTCCAGCATGTCTGGCACAGCAGCACTCAATGGCACTGTGACTTCATTCAAACCACGACAGTCCATAGTCAATCTCCATTCTCCATCAGATTTATGTACAGGCCAAATGGGGCTATTGAAGGGTGAGTGTTTTCTACTGACCACCCCTTGGCTTTCCAGTTTCTGGATCGTCTTATGGATGGGAATCACGCATCTTGACTCGTCCAGTACTGTCGCCTATGCACTGTCGCAGTGGCTGTCGGCACTCGCTTGTCTTCGACTCGCAATAATCCTACAACATAAGGATCTTCTGAGAAGCCAGGCAGGGCAGATAATCGTTTGGATTCCTCTTCGGTCACCCCGGCTACACCAAAAGCCCATTGGTACCCCTTTGGGTCCTTGAAGTATCCTCTTCTGATACTTCTCTTGCTGAGAATGCAAGGGGCTTCTGGCCCCGTCACAATGGGATGCTTTTCCCATTGGTCTCCTGTCAAGCTTATTTCGGCCTCTACCACTGACAGTTCTTGAAACCCTCCTGTCACCCCAGAAACGGAAACAGTCTCTGTGCCCACATGTCCTGAGGGCATTAACGTACACTGTGCACCAGTATCTATTAAAGCTTGGTATCTCTGCGGATCCAATGTGCCAGGCCATCGAACCCATGCAGCCCAGTAAACTCTGTTATCTTTCTCGTCCCTCTCCTTCTCCTGGCAGAAGGCAGGGCTCCTCTATTGGTTCTGGTTGGAACATTCACCGTTGGATCTTTGCTTTGGCTTATCAGAGGCTTTCTTGTCACCCCAGAAACGGACCTCAGTCTTCCTGCGTCTTGGAGATCACAGTTCTCTTTTTAGGACATCTGCATCTACCACCTAGACAACTTTCTTATTGGCTTCCTTGCGTCTTAGTTCTCTCACTCTGGCTTCAAGTTTGGAAGTAGATTCACCATCCCACTTCCTCATGTTTCCTCCCTGGGCACGCAGAGAAGACCACAGTTCACTATGTGATCTACACTTAGGGCTTTCTCTCTTTCTGTGTGTGATGGAAGGAGATCGCAAGCGGGACCGGGACCAAAATCAAGATTGTGGTCGAGACTGTTCTGCTGATCTCTCTCTGTAGTGTCTGTCTCTATAGTCTCCGTAGTCATCCTCATATTCAGAGTGCTCATAAGGCCCCTCTCTCGCAGGTGTTCATCAGTAACTGGAATCAAAATTGTCTCTAGAAAATGCATTCCTGGATTCTGCTGTTTCTTCCATATGTCGTAACACAGTACACAGTATGCCCACAAGCATTGCTTCCATGTTTGGAAGCATCACTGCTGCCGAGACATGAACATATGATGCAGGAGCACCTTGAATTATCTTTCTTCACATAGGCATTGTACAAGTGACACCTTCTGGTTCATCAACGACGCAATCGTATTGAGAGTCATCATACATAAGTTCCAACAATGCCAATTCTCTTAAGTACTGGATGGCTTCTTCTACCTTAGTCTACTTTCTTGGGGGGCACGTTAAATATTCTTTGACTGGATACTTTTCTCTCACACTTGTGACAAGCCGCACCCAAAGATTGATTTCAGGTTTCCTTTCTGCAAGTAATTGATCAAGTTCATGATTTCTGGTGATGGATTGCCTCGGCCCGCGGGGGAAGGGAATGGGGACGCGGCACTGCAATAAGGGTTCGGACACAGATGAAGGTTGATGAAGCAATGCCGATTTATTAAGGGAAAGCAGGGACTTAAATAAGGTAGGTCTGAGGGGAGGATTCAGAACTGGGGAGGAGCTTGGGACTGACAGCCCAGGGAAAGTGAGGATTGGGAGATAAGGGAGAGGTAGGTGTAACTCTGGGGTATCCAGGGGAAAGGGCCAATGGGAGCTCACTCTGCACTGCGGCAAATCTCAGCCAATCAGTGTCAGAGGAGCGGGAAAGCAGGGGAGAACAGGGGAGTAAACAACTTTAGGCGGGAAAGTCTGAGGGAGAAGAAGGGCTAACATGGTGGTACATTAAAATTTCATGAAAAACCAGTAACAGACAGGGGTACAACAGTAAGAACAAATAACACAATATAACGGGGGGAAATAACAGTCAGTCCATGGTAAGAGGTCCATTTAGTGTATTCAGAGTTCATAGTTCGTTCAGTTTCCATAAAGTTCTCTCCACGCCTTATATCGTTCCCAGTCCGACATTTGATTCTCCACATCTCCCCCTTCTTTGTTTAACGACACAACGTTGGCGTTGATGGATTTCAAAAACAGCTGGCGAAAACAAACAAAAAGACAGGGCAAGCAAGTGCACAAGGTAAAAAGACCGCACACAGAAATTAGGGCCATGATTAGTATTTTTCTGAGCCAATTGGGGATCGAGGGGAATTTAAGCCAATCGAAGAGTCCGTCTAATCCCTCACTGTGGGATTGACGGATATCTTGAACTAAATTTTTTAGTCGATCGATGCTTTGATGAATCGATTGCGCATGATCTGAAAAATTCATGCAGCACATGCCCTCGAACTCCTGGCACCCATGCCCGTGTGCCAGGAGTAGGAAGTCAATGGCTGCACGATTCTGCAAACTAACCTCTTTTAATTTCTGAGTGTCTGCTAACAATCCCTCTATCGCTGTTGTAGTTGCATTTGCTTCCTTTGTGAGCCAACAACCGAGATGAGTGAGAAGGGATAGTGCGTGAGCTGTTCCTATTCCTGCAAAAGGGAAGGAAGCCCAGAAATTTTTTATGCGGGGCCAAATGTAAATGTGGGAATCGCAGTCCTCGGGAAAGGGTAGGGGTGGTGGAGCGGTCCAAGAGGGTGGAGCAAGAAGAGGAGGTGTTTTAGGAGCTGGAGCGGCAAGAGGTACTGGGGGTTTTGGAGGTGTGGGACGAGTGGTTTGTTTTGGGAGGACTGGGCGTTCATATAAAACAAATGTTCTTTTGGTCCTACTAATTTTTGACGGAGGAGAATTTGAAGTTTGGTCTTGCGGGGAGGAGGTTTGATCTGGTAGCTGAAATTTGGCCGGATTGAAAAGGGCTAATTTTCCTACTGTGCAGGGACCACCCTCTGGGTATGCAGGAATCCCCTGCCAAGCCCGATCCCCGCACAGAAGGAAGAACCCTTGAGGGAGTCTCCTCCATCTCGGTATTGTCTCCGTGGTTACCGCAGTGATAACAGAATGGTTGCACCACGAGGAAGGAAGTTCTCGGTAGATGGGCTTGTTAGCAGACACATTGAAGGGGGTAAACAATTTGGGTTCTGTGTAGCGGTGAAATAGAATACAAGTGTTAGTGGGGACAGAACCAAAAAGATCAATTTCTTGTGGAGGATCAGGGGAAAGGTGAGTGCGAGAAACAGCCTGAGCAAGAGCAGCAGAACTGAAAGGAAGGGGGTCTGTGATTCGGGTTTGTGGTAGGAACGTATTCCAGTCATTAACAGAGGAAATAGGAACGCCTACCAGGCAGGTTTGGAAGGGATTGCCAGCACCTGACTGGGCCAGACACAGGGTGTCCGTTCCAGTGGCTTTGGCCAACGTTACCCACAGATTGTCGGTGGGTTGTTGCATCCAGTCCTTCAGGGGGAAAGACGTGGAGATGTCGGTGAGTCTTAAGGTGATGACGAAGAAGGCGGAGAAGTAGATGGTCCACATGTTGCTTGTTGATCTTGGAATATCTTTACTCGTCTTGTCGGGACCCACTTCGGTCCTGTTACTCCTGAAATACATGCGTACCCTTTCCCCCATGTGATCAGGGAGAAAGGGCCCGTCCACGATTCTGTTATCGGATCTCTATACATGATTTTCGCTTTCTGATTACTTGGTACCGTCTCTGATTTAAAATGTTTGTCAATGGGACTTCTGTCTGTATGAGTTTCGTGTTCCTCTATTAAATTTAAAAAATTTAAAACGTACATCACTTTTTCCAATCTTTCTTGAGGAGTTAGGCCAATACTCCCCCTTTTTTGTTTATTAAGTAAATTTTTGATGTTTTGGTGGGCCCGCTCTACTATACCTTGTCCCGTGGGGTTGTGAGGGATTCCAGTGGTATGGTGAATTCCCCAATCATCAAAAAACTTTTTTGTGTCTGCTGATACATAGGATGGTCCATTATCAGTTTTTATTTGTTTGGGGACTCCCATCCTAGCAAAAGCAGACAAGAAGTGTTTTTTGACATCTCTGCTTTTTTCACCAGAATGTGCGGTGGCTACAATCATTTTTGAAAATGTATCTACAGATACATGGACATATTTTAATTTGCCGAATTCTGGTACATGTGTAACATCTGACTGCCAGATTTCTAGTGCTGTCAGCCCCCTGGGATTTGTCCCCTCTGGAACCAGTGGGGCAATTTTTTGGCAGTCAGGGCATGCTTTTAGAATTTCTTTCGCTTGTGTTAATTTGAGGCCAAATTGTTTTTTTAGCGATCGCGCATTCTGGTGAAAAAATTCGTGAGAAATTTTTGCTTGTTGGTAAAGATTAGGGGTAACAGCCATACCTGCTAGATGGTCGGCGATCTGGTTTCCCTCAGCCACAGGACCTGGTAGAGTAGTGTGGGACCTCGTGTGGACAATGTAGTATCTAAACTCTCTGATTTCTATTAGAAATAATAATTTTTTCAATAGGTTAGATAATTTTTCATTAGATACTTCTTTTAAATATGAATTTTCAATTCGTTTTACAGTGCCCACAACGTAAGCCGAATCTGAAACGATGTTAATAGGTTCTTTATCAAAAATCTGGAAGGCGCGAACAACTGCTGATAATTCCACAATCTGTGGGGAACCTTGTACTTTATGAATATCTTGATGCCAATTATTCTTTTCTTTCCAAACGATTACCGCATTTCCGGTTCTCCCTGAACCATCGGTAAAAATAGTTTTTGCATTTTTAATTGGTAGATCTGATTGCATAACTTTTAATTTTAATGGGATTGGGATTAGTCTCTGTAAAAACGGGCACGCCGGGAGGTGAAATTTTATTTCTCCCGGGTAACCCCCGATGGCGATTTGAAAGTCAATGGAATTTTGCAGCAGTTGTTCCAAATGTTCAGAAGTCAGCGGGAGGTAAATGTAGTTCGGTTCTTCCCCACTGAGTTCTAAACACCTGGTGCGTCCTTTGAAAATTAGTTTGCCAATCATCTCTGCTGTTGTTATAATTGTTTTTGAGAATTGGTGAGGGAGGAACAACCACTCCCACAGACAGAAGTCTTTTTTATCTGTCGTAAATTGTCCTAGCAGGGCCAACGGTTGATTTTTTTCTTTAATGATGACCAGTGAGGATGGCAGTCCCTCCATCCTCCGATTTGATTGTCTCTCGGATATTTTGGTTTCAACAGTGGCAAGGGCTTTTCTAGCATCTGATGTTAAAAATCTGGGGGAGGACAGATCTGCATCTCCTTTCAGTAGTTCGAACAGTGGGTGCAGATCACCGGTTGTGATCCCCAGCACAGGTCTGATCCAATTGATCGCTCCCAGTAATTTTTGGAGGTCGTTTAAAGTTCGGACTTTTTTGTCAATCACAACTGATTGAGGTTTTATGGTTTTTGTATTAATTTGGAGTCCGAGGTACCTCCAAGGTGCTTCCCTCTGTACTTTTTCAGGGGATATCTCCAATCCTTTTGAATTTAGGGCCGCAATTGTAGCATCCAATGTTTGTCTGACTGTTAATTTTGTCTTTGCGCAGATCAATACATCATCCATATAATGGAAGATGATTGATTGCGGGAATTTTTTCCTGATTGGTTCCAACACTTTTGCCACAAACATCTGACAAAGTGTTGGGGAATTTTTCATCCCCTGGGGAAGCACTTTCCACTGAAACCTGCGATGGGGTTCACAGGCGTTGATGGCTGGGACTGAGAATGCGAATTTGGCCGAATCAGCCGGATTTAAATATATGTGAAAGAAGCAGTCCTTAATGTCAATTACCACTAGGGGCCATTCAGCAGGGAGCATAGATGGAGAAGGCATTCCCTGCTGGAGGGCTCCCATTGGTTCGAGGACTTCATTAACTTTGCGCAGGTCCTGGAGAAATCTCCAGGAACCTGAGGATTTTTTGATCACGAACACTGGAGTGTTCCAGGGACTGGTGGAAGGCTCCAGGTGTCCTTTAGCCAATTCTTGATTTACCAAATCGTTTAGAATTTGCAGCTTTTGGGTAGGTAGGGGCCACTGATCTACCCAAACCGGTGTCTCTGTTTTCCAGACCAGTTTGGGCAGCTGCACTTGTTCAGTGACCCCTCCTAAAAATTTTCTTCTGTCCCAAGTGTCAACTGCCACTGTGCCATTGCATCTCTTCCCCACAATGTGATTGGGATGTTCAGTACATACGGTTGGAGAGATGCAGGTCTATCCTCCGGCCCGTATACCGTTACTATTTCACGACTCCTGACAGGGTATTGAACTCCTCCCACACCGCTGACTCTTGTGTCCGTTGTGTGGGCTGGCCAACTATGTGGCCAGTCCTTGGAGGCGACGATGGTAACATCCGCTCCCGTGTCCAAAAGTCCCTCCACCATCACTTTCTGTGGGTGTCTAGACAGGGGGAAATGAACACGACACGTTAGTAAGGGTCGAGAGGTCCTCACTGAGGTTGCCCAGTGGACTTCCGTCAGCGAGTCATCCCTCTGTTCTTCTTTCCATGACACCGCACAGAGAAGGTCATCGGTGGGGATCATTTTGGCTACCGGGAAGCGGTCCTCCAGCTGTATAGGCGGAAGATGGACAGTTAGACAAATTGCAATGTTGGAACTCGTCAGCCCTGTCAAGAGCGTGGGGACTACAAAAATGCCCCTTGCCACCGCTGAAAGATGAGAGACTATAAGGTACATTGTGTCTGGGTTTACTTCACTAGATGGCACAACTTTAATTATTTGTTCACTCCGATTTAAAGAGGTTAATGGGTGCGTGACAGAAAGGGTTATCCAATTCAGGGAAATACATTGGTTTTGGGAAGAAACGGGGTCTGCCGGAGGTTCTCTTTTTACGGGGTGACTGGGCGCGGTGTTTGGTGCAGGATGGAACGCAATTGAGGGGTTGCTTGTGTCCTCGCGCCCCCCTGAGCGCTCTGCTCCCCGTTTCCCGAGTGCTCACAAGAGCACTGGCGTAAGTCGGGTAAGGAGTTGAAGGTGACCTTTCTTTTTATTCCAGGAGATTTCCTGGGGGGAAGGGGTTCACCATTTATGTTGGTCACTGACCTACAGGCTGAGGACCAGTGAAAACCCTTCCCACACCTCCGGCAGAGGGACTTGGGTAGATTGGATAGGTTAGGTTCTGAGGTAGATTTAGGGCAGTGTTTCTTGAAATGACCTTTCTGTCCGCAGTTAAAACAGGTCTGGGGTCCAGTAAAAGCAGCAGCTAATAGGTGTGCTTTATGGGAGTTAGAGCCAATGTTTTTGCAGGCCTCGATCATTTCAACCAGAGAGGGATCTTTTAGCATTTTTAGCGCTTTCTGACAATCTTCATTTGCTTTTTCAATGACTAATTTATTGAATAGAATTTCTTGACCTTCTTTCTGATTTACTTGTCTTTTAATTGCTTCCTTTAATCTTGTGATAAAATCTATGAAAGGTTCTTTTGGGCCTTGATTGATTAGAGTGAAAGAGGGTGTCTGGACATATGCATCCGCCACCCTCTTTACAGCTTCCAGTGCCAATTCTTTAGAAATTTCTAGAAATTTGGGTTCAATTCTTGATTGATCTCCTCTGGTTGAATAGCTGCCCTCACCATAAAGCATGTCTATTGCTTGCTTTACTGGAATTCCCCTTCTCTCCATCTTTTCATTTACATACGTCATGATCAATTTTTTCCATTCAGCTTCAAATACTGAAGACTGAATGGTTGTGAACAGTCCATTAATTACGGCTCTTATGTCATATGGTATTAATAGGTATGCCAAGAAAAAGGACTCCAAAAGGCCGATGGTGTATGGAGCTCCCAATCCATATTCAACCATTGCTTTTTTGATATCTTTTAGCATGGGGTATGAAATTGGTCTCCATTCTGGAGCCTTTCCTTCTTCCAGGAAAATTGGGAAAGCCTTTAGAAATTCTGTATCATTAGCTTGCGCTGCTTCTTCCCTGAAAGGCTTCCAGATGTTAGGCATCTCGTTTCGCCTTTCAGGGGAGCGCTGGGTAAGGTCCGTGTCATTGTCAGTATCGATATTTTGGTACCGGCAAGCAGGGTAGGCCTTGGTGTTGTGGGCCTTATGGGCGCGGCCATGTTGCCGGAAGCCGGCTCTGGCCTTTGCCCTGACCCCACCCCTCGCCCCCTTTTCACCCCCGGAAGGTGACCTCTCCGGGGAGGAGGCGGAACTGGAGGGAGTGGACGAGCACGTGGGTGACTCAGGGGATGGGTCTCTGACGCGCGCAGGAGGGGGTGGAGGTGGTCTGGAGGGTGGTGCTATGGGGGCCCGCCCCCTCTTTTCCCGCGCTGATGGTTCCCGCGGTGTCTTTTCGCGCCTCCGCTCCGCGCATCTCCCGTCTCCCTCCTCCTTGCCGCCATTTTGTGCTCGTCGTGACGATCTCTTCTCCCTCCCGCCATCTTGTGTGTGCCGCGATGAGTGTGACGCAGTTGATTTATCTTGGATTGTGGCTAGATCGTGGAGGCTGCCATTCTGGTTCATCATCTGGTGCTGTAGCACCATCAGAACAAGCCTCCAGGCAATGAGCGCCTCTTTTGCCGTTCGGTCCCCCCTGTCATTATCACGCCACAGGCTATAGCCGATTACCTGCCACTCTTCGGCAGTGGTGTTATCAGTTAATTTGTGGCTTTTATTATCTAGCCATTTGGCGAGCGCTTTGGCGGATTTTTTATCTAGGGGGTGACCATGTTCGATAATAAAGTCTTTGAGGCGTCTATACACAAATTTCTGGGAGGTGGACAGTGTGAGTCCCATCTCGATGTTACTAAGATCCTCCCTTTTCTGTTTCGTGTGTTGGGGTGTTGGTGTTGGGGTGGGTGAGGAATGTCCCCAGCTGCTCACCTTCTCCGGTGTGTCGACCCGTGCAGCTCTGCAGCCCACAGTCGTCCGTCCAGCTGGGGGGACCGGCGGGACGATCACCTCTCCCGGCGATGTCTGAACCCAAATGGAGACGCAGGAGTTCTCTCAATATGAGAGACCTTCAACTGTGCCCCACGTTGGGCGCCACTTGCCTCGGCCCGCGGGGGAAGGGAATGGGGACGCGGCACTGCAATAAGGGTTCGGACACAGATGAAGGTTGATGAAGCAATGCCGATTTATTAAGGGAAAGCAGGGACTTAAATAAGGTAGGTCTGAGGGGAGGATTCAGAACTGGGGAGGAGCTTGGGACTGACAGCCCAGGGAAAGTGAGGATTGGGAGATAAGGGAGAGGTAGGTGTAACTCCGGGGTATCCAGGGGAAAGGGCCAATGGGAGCTCAACTCTGCACTGCGGCAAATCTCAGCCAATCAGTGTCAGAGGAGCGGGAAAGCAGGGGAGAACAGGGGAGTAAACAACTTTAGGTGGGAAAGTCTGAGGGAGAAGAAGGGCTAACATGGTGGTACATTAAAATTTCATGAAAAACCAGTAACAGACAGGGGTACAACAGTAAGAACAAATAACACAATATAACGGGGGGAAATAACAGTCAGTCCATGGTAAGAGGTCCATTTAGTGTATTCAGAGTTCATAGTTCGTTCAGTTTCCATAAAGTTCTCTCCACGCCTTATATCGTTCCCAGTCCGACATTTGATTCTCCACAATGGATCCTAGTTGTTGTGCTTCATGACCTACTAACATGTGAGCTCTAGCCCCAGTGTCTTGGCATCAGAGCAGCCACGATAGAATTCGTTCACCAGGCTGACGAGTGTAATCTTTTCTCAAGTCTCGGAGTTCTGCTGGGGTCATTGATCACAAAACTTCACTTTCCATTTTTGGGGGGTTTAGTAAAGTTCTGGCACTGGTATCAGTATCGGGCCCCTCCTCATTATCATCTGACTTGCTTTGATCTCCCATTGGTTGTAGACTTTTGCTGTCAGGCTTCAATATCCATGACTTCCTTGTCACTACAGGGGCAAGAAGGTATCTCAGGTGGTGTAGTTTGAGTCCCACTGGTCTCAGGTAGCATAGTTTGAGTTTCTGCCTCAGCCTTAGCCTTCCAAGAGTAGTCAATGGCAGCTCGATAGGCACTCGCCAGGCCCCAGTACAAAGCAAAAAACTGCATATTTGGATCCTCATAAGAAAAACACCCTTCCGCTAGACGACGTGCAATCTCATCAGGATCAAACACTTGTTCTGGCATGAAGTCCCAAATAATGGGAGGTGTCACACGTACTACCAATTTGCCAAAGTTTGCCCACATTCCTTGCCATCCAGAAACTGGCTTTTTCAAGGCCCTTCTCAAAGTTCCAGCAAATTGTCTCAAGGTTCGACCTTTCCTACAACAAGGAAAGCAGTACGACACCAATGTTAAATAACATTTCCATGTCCTTTATCAATAATAGCACCATTGCTAAACAATTTAGGTAAGGATTGGGGCCAATTCTAATCCTAGGGACCTCCGTTACTAGGCCCTTGATGTTGCAATTAAGGAAAGGTAGGAATTGGTATATGCCTTCTGGGTGACTTCTCACAGGATATCCAGAAACATGTATAAAAACGGCTAGGATGACCAAAATAATGAATAAAAAGACCATGTTTTTATATTCTTTCTCTTTGTTCCCAAACAATAAGTATGTTTATATAAACAAAATTGTACTTGGCAGATCTCCCGGTAGTGTCCCCAAACAATGGTCAATGTTTACAAAACAAAATGGCTCTTGGCAGCTTTCCTGGCCAACGCACCAGATAAAACTGTCTACGTTTTTACTTGGCTCCCCGCCAAGTCCCCAGACCCAGCACACAAAAAAACCTCTGGCAGAGAGCTAAGAAAAAATCTATGAAAAATCCAAACTAGCTGAATGAGGTGTTGTTTAAGGCACTAACCCCCCGGTGCCAGAGCAGAACTGAGGTTTATTTCAAAACACTTGGGTTTAAATACAGTGCTTAAACATGTCACATGATCTTTCAACTAATGACAATCAAGTATTGATTGAGCATGCGTGAGAACCTGGAAAACTACAATTCCCGTGATTCCTTGTCACATTCTTCCTGCCACATCTCCCCCCCCTATATAATTAACAAGTTGTGAAACAATAAATTTTTAAACATTCTTATCATAACCAATCTTATTTCAACTATTTATAAAAACCAGGGCCTATCGTCACAAGGCCTTTATTGAACTGTTTACAACTTTATTGGTTCGTGCAATATTCAAGCAACCTCAAATTACCCAGGGTTTGTAGATGTGTATAACCTTTTATCTGAGGGTGATTTTATGTAATGGCATCATCTTTATTTAAAAGGGAAATGTGTTGGGTTGTAGATGTTGTTTTTGAGGTGGTGTTGTTTGAGGTAGTATTTAAAATGTCTTGCTATAAAGTATATTTGCATTCACACACACATACATATGTCCACTCAACTTTCTCATTCATATTTCGGTGGCCACCGTTTCATTCTCTCCTCACACATGCATTCTTAAACTCTTTATTGTGTTTGAATCATGGAGTTTTGGTTGGTTACTGTTTGTGTGTTTCTTTTGGTTCTGTTGTATTATTTATTGCTTCTTTGTGATTGTTCCTGTTTTGAAGAAGTGTTAATGTAGATTTACACACATAGGGACTAGATCCATATCTCTTTCCCCCCCTCTTTTTGTGTTTTATAGTATGTTTCTCAATGTGTGGTGTGTTCCTTTTACTATTGTTGGTTGTGTTTCTTCAAATCCAATTTCTTCACTCATTTTTTCTGATGATTGCTTCTGTTGTAGAGGAGGGCTAATATAAGGCCTGATACATTTAGAAGGAATCCTTTGTAATTTGGTACATTTTGATACACAGGCATATATCTTTCCTCAAGTTATGAGATCTACTGGTCTTGATCATTGCCTAGATATTAGATTTTTAATCATAACTGGTGTTTAGGAAGATGAAAGTATTTTAGTTTTATGTTGGTATTCATACCTGCTATGGTTTGTCTCATCACAGTTTAAGAAATTTAGAACACATGATGTTTTCTATAAACGTTCCTGGGGGCTATATACTAATCCCCTTCTTTTTTGCCTTTGAAGCATTTTTTGTGTGTAGTTGTATTATTCTATTTGGAGTGTGTGTGAATGGATGTGTCTTATGTAAGAGTTAGATTTTGTGTGATTAACAAGTAATCATGTGGTGTGTATTTTTCCAGGTAAATGAGGGTTAGTGAAATCTCAAAGAAAGGAGGCTTCGAGATGTGAAAGTAACTCTGTAACATAGCATGAATCAATTATAACATTCATAGCCTAATTACAAAACAACTTAAATGTGCTTAGTACATGAGTAAGTTGTAACACTTGTATAGAACCTGGTCCAAGGTTAGTACCTTATTGTTCAATTGTCTTTCTTTATTTGTCCAGACGCAGATGGTCTCAGTGTCTTGTTCATTTCTTGTAGTTGTTCTTTATCCTTAAAAACAATCTTGGCAAACATGTTAATAACAGTTCAGTCTATTTCAGATGAAAGGTGGGCAGGAATAGATGTGAGGATCAGGTGAATCTGTAGTTTTTGAAGTAATAGTGGTGAGCTACTCTATGTTATAGTGTCTTTTGCTTTTTGGCTGAAGGCTTTCAAGATAATCTTTCGTTGTGTAGTTTTCTTTGGAGATTTCATTGTTGGTCCTGTTAAATTTTTCTGGAACGTTTTACAGTCTCCATGTCTTAATAATATTAGTTAGAACAACTGTAACCAGTTTTAATTCAGTCTCTTAGGTAGTTAAGATTTTCCAGCAGCTATTTTGCACTCTTGTTGACATTATGTATGTTGTTTTGTGATAACAAAATGTTTTGAGAATGTTTGAATGTAACAAATATGGGAATGTTTAAGATTCTATACTTATTATTTGAATAACATTATTGTGATAATTGCATGTATGTGGATGTATTTGAGAATTCAATAACTTATAATAACTTATTTTTAAAGTTACTGTGAAATTAATGGAAAAATAGGGAAAAATTTTAAAGCTGTGGTGTTCTGGTTTTGTGGAGATAAACTTAAATGTTCTTGGTTAAAATGACACTAATTTACATAGTGAAAGATAATTACAAAGGCTTTTAGGCAACAAGGAGAATTCTTCTCTCTTTTTATACTATGAAACAGAAGGTTTCATATCCTTTTCTTTATCTTGAGTTCAGCAATTGATTGGTAATCAGCATGCAATTTATGCTGAAACAGTCTGTATGTGAATTTTTTTAGTTCAAATTTAACTCCTTAGTAAATTGCTTATATTGCTTCAGTTTTTGTAATATGTGTAGCAATTTTGTTTGCTGATTGATAAAAGGTTTATCTTGCATACTTTATCATAGCTAGAAAAACATGAAACTGCTGAACTTAATTAAAGTTTTGCATCAGCCAGTATTATATTTAAAAAATATGAATTAATGAATATATTGGGCTTTAAGATGGTGAGATGTTAAATTTCATTCCATGTGTAAATGTTTTTAAACTATTTTCTGCCCTTTATTTCTATTGTTAAGAAAACAATTTACACTACTTTTAAGAAAACTGATTCGAAAACAAAAAACTGCAAATGTTACAAGTAAAATTTATATTTTCTTGACAATGTAAAATGCAGTGGTATGAGCAAATAGTTAGTAAAGTTTTAGTTCGCTATGTTTTGTTTTCTTTTTCCATATTATGTAAGAAAGGAGATTCTGAGTGAGAGATGAGAGGGGCTTGGTTGTTGTTTTCCTCCCCCAAAGGCAAGTCACTTGTTTGTTTAGCCAAGGAGTTAGTAGGAAAGTTTTTATAGGAAAAGGAATAGTGGTGGAAAAAGACAAAATCTAATTCCATCCAGTTGTTAAACAGTAAACCATTGTTATTATGTTTAAGGGGCAACACATTATTTCCTTTTTTGCAAAGGCAATCATGCAAGAAGTGTTTTTTACCCTTTTCTTTAACTAAAAAGTAAGTTATAAAATCTCGGTTTTCAAAAACTTCATTCTTTTCTAACTCTGAGATAGGGGTAAAAGGCATGAAAACCCATCTTTCTTTAGGTTTGAGAGATTGATAGATTAGTGAAAAGATTTTTGTACATAGTGAGGCTGTGTTTATATGGTTTGTTAGTAGTGTATGTAAATGCATTACTTCTGTTTTAAGGAAAGGCCACTGTATCACGGATTTAGGGCTATTTGTTTCTTGAGTCAATTGTAGGTTTCACTGTGATAAAGCTGCCTTTGGGAAAAATCTGCTGTTAATTGACTTCCTCTTTGACTGAGGCAGTCTCTGTTCTACAGAACAAGTGATTTCAGTGGGTCCAATGGAAACAGAGTTAATATGTGGGTTATTGCTGGTTATAATGTCTCTGTTTTGCTTTGGGGATGCTAGTTCAAGAAAACTTGTTAAATAGGTTTGGATGCTTTTTAAGGTCCATTGTGAGGTTATATCTGTTCTGCTGCTAAAAATGTTTGATATTTCTATCTTTGCCTCCCATTCTAATTGTTTAATTTGGGTATAGGCCAATTTATGCATGTTTGTGTTTTGAGTGGATTTGGAAGTGTGTAATGCTGTATGTTGCAACTTTGTGGAGCATCTTTGGGCTTGTGTTGTATGAAGGTTTTGTTTGTTTTGCTTTATCAAGGCTCTTGCAGTGACTGTGTATAAAGGGTTATGTGTTTCCGCAGTTGAAATTGTAACTCGTTGTTTCTTTGCTACTTTTTTAGGTTTGACTTTCCATGTTGTGTATGGTGTATTGTCTAACAACATTTTAAAATAGTGAGAAGTAAATACTCCACCTGGGGCCCCTCCTATTATTACTATTCTTCCCCCCTGTAACACAAAAGAACTTTTTATAATAGCAGATAATCTGTCAATTAGTAAAGTTGTCCTTTTGTGACTTAGAAAATTAAACATGGTAGCTGATAGCTGTACGTCTGCTGTCTTTTGCAGTGTTACCTCTAGATTGTTGGTTCTGTCAGCAGGTGGATCATGTTGTCCTAGCTGAAATTCTTGCAGTACAATACCAACAGCTGTCATCGCCAGCAACGCAGTCAGTACACATAACTGTCCACTTCAACGTCGGTAGCTTTGCTGATGGTCTTGGGCAGGCATATGTTCTCTGTGCTTTCCCAGTCTGCATTCTCTTCCTCGAGCTGAAGTAGTAGCTGTAGCCACGTTTGCTGTTCTTCCTCTTTTGCAGGATCCAAAACTGCTTGTCTTTTTTCTGGTTCCCTTGTCTCACTGAGTTCAGTTTGCCACAGCTCGGCTAAGCTTTCTAGGGCGTCAATTTCTCTTCTTCCTCCTCCATCAGGCCGTCTTCGGCATAGAAGCTGTTCTGAGGCTGGCGAGGGCTGTGGGTTGGTTTCTTGGTAGGAGAGCCACGGGGATGCTTTAACTGTTGTGCATTTGTTGTGAGTTGGTTGAACTGGTGGTGACGGAAGAGGCACTTTCACTTCCGCCTCACGGCCGGAGTAAGCTGGCTGTGTCCCTGTTGCTGCTTGGTTGTTCTGCAACGGCCTCATGACCGCTGCGCAGCCAAAGGGTGTTAGTGGACCGCCCTGATCTCCGCAACAGCAGCCCGTCCGTTGCTCTTCCATCGCAGCCCCCGCTGCTGTTGGTGCCCTAGCCCCGAGCCCCGGCTGCCCGGCCGCGTCCCCACACTCTCTCCGCGGTGGTCTCACGGCCGCCGCATAGCTACAGGGAGCTAGCAGATTCCCTTGACCCCTGCAATAGCAGCTCGCCTGTTGCCCCCTGGCTGCAGCCCCCACAGCGCTGGCGCTGGCGGTTTGCACCCCCGCCACCGCTCCACCTGTCCCGGCGCTCGGTGCGGGGGGCGGCAGCGACTGGCATGAAGCTGGATAGCCGGCGGCTCCGGGTGCCTGCAGTGCAGGAGCAGCCACAACCGGGTTGAGCGGTGCGGCCGCGGGCAGCTTCTCAACGAAATTACTTGCTGGCCGTGCCGCCGCCTGGGCGGCGGGCACCGCAGGCAAAGCCCCAGTCGCCAACCCCGCGCCGTTCCCCCTCCAGCCTGGGGGGGGGGGGCGGCGCGGCCGTGAGCGGCTCTGCCACGGATCCGGCCACTGGCCACAGGGCCATCACCCCGGCAGCCTCTTGGCACGGGATCACATGGCAGCCCCAGTCGGCAACGGAACCCACGCTTAAGGGACCGTGCACAGTGCGGCGGGAGGCCACACGGCCGCGCACGTGGGGGGTGCACCGCCCGTGGCGAGTGCCGCCTGCGACCCCGAACAGGCTTCAATGGCGGCGGCTGGGGGGAGGGGGCAGAAAGGAGCACATGGTTCCAGGGTGAACCCAGCGCCATGCGCTTCCAGACTACATGCTGCCGCTGCACTGTCCCCCCTCAGGGCTCCCTCTCCCCCTCATCCCCCCCATCTCTCTCCGCTAATGTGCACCGTCCCTACTCTATTGTTTTTGGGCCACGCGGCCGGGGGGGGGGGCCTGGGGCTAGAGCGGGGCTGGGGGCAAAAGGTCCGTTGACCTGGCTGTTTTAGCTTCTTTGTAATGTAAGTTCAAGGCAGTCATAATCTCTTTCCATGCTGCTAAGTTTTTGATAGCTTCTATATCACATTCACTTGTTGTTTCAATTAACTTGCTTCCTATTTTCCTCCAAGATAACACTTGGTGAATGCCAGTTAAAGATAGAGCTGGTTCATTTATGGAAATCCAATACAATAAGTCCCAACTCTATTTTATTCTGTATTTCTGTTCTTTTAAAAAATGGATGATAGCTTCAGCTGTCTTTTTAATTTCTGAGGAAAACCTCCTCTTCTGGGAATACCTCCTTCCCATTTCGCCAGTTTTAGGTTACCTCTGTGTGCTGAAGCTCTGTTGTCCTTTCTTCCGGTCCTTTTTTCTTCCTTTTTTGCCCTTTTTTGAAGAGGTAATCCAACGCACTGTATTCTTCCTTTTTTTCCTTTTTGATCCTGGTGATATGGACACCTCCGGCAGGCACCCCAGAGCTTAATGCTCCTGGTTCCCGGTGCCTGGTGAAGTCCCAATACGGGCAGCCATATGAAGTGGTGTTTAAGGCACGAACCCTGCTCAGACAGGAACCAGTGCCAGAGCAGAATTGAGTTTTATTTCAAAACACTTAGGTTTAAATACAGCGCTTAAACATGTCACATGATCTTTCAACCAATGACAATCAAGTATTGATTGACCATGCGTGAGAACCCGGAAAACTACAACTCCCATGATTCCTTGTCCCATTCTTCCTGCCACAGCTGAACTATATTAAAATAAATGTATTTACATATATTACAGTTACATACAGTTGAACAATTGTACATACTATGTACAATTCCAAAAGGAAAAGGGAAAGGGAAGAGGGAAGGGAAAAAACCCCAAAAAAACCCAAGAACAAAATAGATATACACACAATCAAAAAACTCAGGATCTACACTACTTTCCTTGGGACAGCACAGTTGCCCAAACTCCACTGTCACACCACCGGACTCCAAATCAGCAGAAAGCAACAGGCCTCCTAAGCTGAGCCAGGCCCCAGCTCCCCCACAGAAGTGGGACCAACTGCAGGGATTTGCTGTCTCCAAACCTTGCTGGAAGGGAAGAGAGGAAGAAGCTTCTCTCTCCATCTATTTATATGTTTGGGTTACATAAAGGAATAGGATGGAATACTTCCTTCCTTCCTTCCTGGTGACCAGGAAGGCAGGCCTAATACTTAAAACAATTACAGAGGGGATAGACCATATGTCTTAATTTAAGGAGACTGGAGTATTTTGCTAAGGAGGATGAGTTATGAGGTAGACCAAATTCCTCTCTCTCAGCAATTGTAAATCCGAAATTAAGAGTCTTCAATCGAGGAAGTATGGAAAAAGGAAGAAATAACAACCCTTTATTAAAGGATATCTGTATATTGGCAAAAACAGCAACAGAACACAAAAACAACTAAACAATAGTCCTGTACCCAGAAGTCCCCTTCAAAAAAAAGGAAACAGTTTGATACTTCTCTGTCCTCTAGTGCGATTCTAATCATGGTTGGCAGGAGCAGAGGTGCAGAGCCTACAGTGCTCTGTGGTGGCCTGCAGGGAGCGCTATTGGGTCACTTCAGGAGTAGAGCCTGCAATGTGCTGTGGTGGTCGGCAGGGGGTGCTGTTGGGCTCTGGTGGTTGCCGTGGGGGGGCCCCAGATCACAGGAGAAGCCAAAAAATGGAGGTTTTTCGCCCCCCACAGAGGAGGGGAAGGGGAAAAAAGGGGAAAGAAAGGCAGTTTCTTTCCCACTAAACTCACGCTGTCTGCGGCTGACTGTAGACAGGACTCCCCCCTTGTTCGTCGGTGAGCACAAACTCTCTGATGGAATCTGAGCAGATTCGAGCTGGAGACAGGGCAGCACGCAGGAAAGCCGAGGCCAGAGAGCAGCCAGATGACCAGGTTAAGAGCAAAACAGCCTCAAAGCTTTTCCAACACCCCCTCCCTCACCTCCGTTAAGGCAGAAAGTGAAGTGTCCCCCATTTGTAAGGAGAGGAGGAGAAAAACTCCTCCCCTCTCCCTGCAGTTTTTTAGAGGGGCTATTAGCCCGAAATGCAGGTCTGCCAGCTAGTTCTTTTGTATAGTAAATTACTCCTTCCCCCTCCTGGTTCAACTTCCTTCTCTTATAGTGGAACAGGGGAAAGGAAAATTTCTGCTTGGATTTTTAGAACAATTAAACCTATGACACCATAGCAATAACTTTTTAGCAAATGCCAAAATATACAACTGCTCTTTCATTACAGAAGTAAAAGGACTCCAAAACTGTTGCAGACAGACTGGTCTTACTGCAGAGAGAAGATTAACCTATGACTTTGCCAATTGGCTTTTTAGTCCTATGTGGGTAAAAACATTTAACTCTTTATTTGTCAGTTCATTCCCTCTGTTGACAGTAACAATGTAAGGCTGCTGCATATGTTCATTGGGAGAGAACCAATCACTAAAGAGGCTGGTGTCCAGCTTCCCTTTCCCAGTTTCAGCCCTATCCAGAAGAGGTGAAGTCCTAGTGCCTGAGCACACCTGCCTGTGATTCATCACTCCCTATAATCAGCAAAAATCTTCTCTCTTAACTGAAGTGGTCTTTGGGGGAAATAAAGAGGAAAGTTTTGCCTGTTGGGTTATGCTTTCTTGTGAGAGTACAAAATAACTACAGGATAGGATTTTTTATTATCTCACATATCTACTTCCTAATGAGGGAAGATGTGAGAGCACGGCCATACCTTGATCACCGCTGGTCAGCACCAGAGTTCAGCAGCTGTAGGATGGATCACATCCATCCTCCTTGAACTGCCAAGAGGAGTTGAGTGAGAAGGCTGTTCCCCTACACCACTCCCCAGAGTAGATTCCATGTGAGAACACATAGTGAGACTCTGTTGTTGTGTCATACTCTAATTTATAATTTTCATAGTGTAAGGTGTAAGTCTTGAGAATCAGTGACTGGAATCAATCTCTTTTTATTCCTTCGTACTGATGTCTAACCCTGCCCTTACTGGTGTGCTGGGTAACACCGCTTCAGAGACAGTCCATAAAAACACAATGTACACTGTGGGTCCCAGAATGTTGTCAGAATTTTTAATGCCCCAGGTGGAATATTTTTGTAGTTTTCTGAGATTTTCTCAGGGAGGTTTATTTTTGTTAGAACTTTGATAATGTAAGTCTGTGGAATGCTTGGGTTTTCCTTCTTGTCATTTGTTAGTAAAAGTAAAGGAATGTTAAATATTTTATTTTGCTGACTAACACAATCACATTTTATGGCATTCACAGAAAATTTGTCAGAGTGCTACAGCCATTTAAATCAAGGTTTAAAACGTGTTGCTAAATTAGACAGTATTATTTAATAGTCCTATATCTGAAAGATGTGTGAATATCCTTCTGAATCCCTTGCAAAAGACTTTGCAAAAGATAAGCGATAATGAAGGACAAAGAGTAAGTCTTTTCTGTTCATTTGTTTTCCAAGATATGAAAGGAGAAAGAGCTCTGTAGCACTTCTCTGGATGGCTCAGCCAATTTGGGTATGCTGCCCTTAACCATCCTTGCTAAATTGTGACACTGGCCTGTGTCTGGGATCCTGCTATTGTCCTCGAGTGGGTAATGAGGTAGGCATGCATGGGAGGGTTTGGACACCACTGATATAAGGGTACATTCCACCTCCTGCCTCAGATATGAGGTGACTCCAACCCTTTTTGCTATGTCTTGAGTGACATTTTCCCCATGACCCTTTCCTGCTTTTATCTAGTGGGGATCTAGTCGCCCTTCAGGAGTGAGCAGCAGTGCTGGAAACATGGTGTTTTGTATTGTACATTGGCTGTTTTGGAGGGTGTCCTCCTCTCCTTTTAGAGTGCTTTGCTTGACGTCACTGAGCTGCATGTGGGCCTCCTCATACCTCAGCTGATAGAAAGCTCGTGTGGAGATGCTGGACATGGGCTAATGACAGCTGCTTTTCAGGTGGGTTTTATTTCCTGTACTTTGAAGGGTACTGTGGGATTAGCAGCTTCCTAAGGGCCAGGACCATGAGAACTTCCCTGGGTAGCAGGAGAGGACCTCACAGCCAGGGCTGTCTCACTCCTGTTGCATTAAGGGTATAGGAATTGGGGAGAAAATAAACTTCCTTGTGTTCCTGCTGGTCTTCAGAGGTCAGAGGGTGTGGCTGGATTAATTTCTGATTATAGCCAGTTTAGCACTGAACCAGTTTGGTTCAGTTCAAAAGAAGAACTTGCACTGTCAGTGTAGAGTCGTGACGGCCTATAAAGATACAAGGAGTCAGTTAGGTGCAGAAAAGATGTCTGAATTCCTCTTTATTTTCTCATCTGCTTTTTTATACCCCTTGCTAGCAGCAAGCAGTATCCTTATTTTAGGTAAGCAAGCAACAGCATTTTCATTGGCTAGGATCTATGGGCGATACATTTGGCAAAGCTCAAGGCCTTATTGCAGTTCCCACATCCTGGGCCTACCAACTTTACAGTCTGCCTTTGTTTTCTCCATTAGGGCTGCATACTGACTTCCTTATCATCAAGGATACACCCGAAAATTTACCCAGTCGATATCTCCATCCTGGGAGCTAATAGACACTTGCACTAGCACAGAGGCAAAAATAATGCAATCAGTCAGTTCACTACTGTAGGTCTGATCACATTCAATAAGGACTTGCACAATCCAGGCTAATGAACAGTTGACGCAAGAGGAAAGCAGATTCAAAATTGCTGGTGATAAAAGTAAAGACTGTTAACACATTTTGCAACAGAAACTATAGTAAGAGAGGTCTGTTAGCACTTTATATACACATATATAAATGAAAATTCATGGGTCTAAATGGACACAGCTGAAGGCACAAAGCTCACCTAAAGGAGGCCCTTCAGGAGAGGAGGAGAGACACAGTACGTTGACAGATCCCAAGCAGGCAAAAATGTTTGAATCCAGAGGCATTTTCTCCCTCCAACTCTTTCTGCCCTGAAGCTTCCTTTTTTGCTATAGACTTTGGCCTATCCCAAGGGAATGGAACAATCACATGTTACAGGTAGCATTTGGTGACCTTAGTCATGCATGTCATTATGCATGCCATGGTCTCCTTCATTTGAATCCTGAGGGGTGGGAAATTTAATATGTAAATGGGACTTAATGAGCAACTCATTTACTTCCAGTCAGAATTTATAGTTGACAAAAGAGGTAGTATAAACACCATTGGCCTCGTCCACATACTGAGGTGCCAATAAAGGCTTGTCTCATCAGTCTCATCACCTATCCTTTTCTTCTTAATGAACTAGACTTAAAACAATGTTTGTATTTAACGGTGAAGGGCGTATGGCTATTGGCTGATTCAGAGTCATAGGTGGACATCTGTGCCTCTCTGAAACACCAGACTGTGAAACCTCAGCTTCAGTTCAAACATCATTCAGCTGATAGTCCTCACTCAAGCCAGGTGCAAGGGGCCCAGATCATGCTTTTCTCAACCAATCTCATCAGCTCTTCACTGTCTTGAAGTGACACTGTACAATTCTGACCATTTACTGCAACTCGCCAGCCAAAGAGCTGGGCAGGACAAGGGGAGAGCAGGTAACCCTGTCCCTGGGCCTTGGGCATCTGCCTGGGGACAGGTTATTATCCGCAGAGGGTTGCTGCATCTTTTTATAATGTAAATTTTTTTTTAAATATAAGGTTTATTTGAAAGTAACAAGACTCAGGGGCTTGAATTTTAAGTGCTCTATTTGCCCACTTTTACTAGAGAGGATGAGTACTGTCACTGGGAAAGAAGAACTCAAGAGGCCCTACAGCAACACTTTGCAGCTTTACTGAAAATAAACTGTGCCTTTCTGAAAAATAACTTATTCCAAGGACTGTCTGTGACTCCAGAAAGTCTGTTAAAGGCCACCAGGCTATGGACAAAGCATATTACCCATTAATAAATCAAGCGTGTTCCTGTTTCTTGTGGCCATATTTTCCCTCCCAGCCCTTCAGGTGCTCTGCAGCTAGAAAGAATTCATTCCTATTCTCTCAAATGCCCTGAAGTCTCAGTGACTAACTTGCAGCTCTTTGAAATAGAGAAATGATGTGTAAGATGAAAACAACAGAAAATACAAAGGCTGATACATCCAGAAAACAAGAACTGACAAACAGCAGCAATTACCCCGAGAGGGAACAAGCATGTAGCAGTGCACAAACATCGGAACCATTGAACGTGGTCACAAAAGCCCCATTGACTTGTAAGGAACTGAGGTTTCAGCACTCATATTTAGCAATTCAGCTGCAGAGTTTGTGGCAAAAAGCAAGGTATTTGTATGCAACACTGACAACCAAAAAGATGGGACAACAGCCCTGGCAGTGAGCACAAAAAAAAGGAGCTGGATCCACGTGCACTGCAAAATACAGTGGCTGCATTTGTACGTGATATGAGTCATAGATAATAAAGAGCTCTCTGTAATCCCACACAGCAGCAGGAGCAAGGCGTGAGGAACTGCGGCTCTGCCAGCAAGATTCCTTGAAGAGGGGTAATCGGGTCACTTGACATATATTTAGCATTGTATGGCCAAGCAAATTACTCAGCCAAACGCCTGGAATCACAGGATTGGTAAAAACAGATGCGTGACTAACAGGAAAATCTTACAAGCCCAGTTTCCTCTTCATTGCTTTCAAAAGTGCCCATCATTTACCTGTGCACTCACTGAGGGAGATACAGATCCATGTCCATGTGCTTTTTTTTCTTTGTAATTAAACTCATTTTTTTAAATAAATGAAATATTGTGCTACTCTCTCTAAGTCCCAGATATGCGTGCATCAATGAGAGCAAGAAGTTTTTCGGAAGACGTTAACTCATCAGGACTCAGCCAGCATATGTTATCCTTTCATACATTTATGAGAATGCCTTTTGGTTTACATGTGTGCCTTGTTCTTTTGTGAACCACTATAGAGACAGATGTCATCTTGCCTAACTTGAAAGAAAACTCCCTCCTCTTGGCCACTCCTATAACAGCTACCAAGGCTCAGTGGGTTGCTGCAGGGTGACAGGCAGGAGGCCATAGAAAACAAACTACAACTGTAGTTCAATTTGCAGGACTCCCCTCAATATCTTCAGCTTCCTGAGAAGTGTTGAGTATTGGCAGTTATACCTAGTTGAAAGAGATTGGAAATCACTTATCCAAAGGGTACACGTCCAGCAAAACCTAGAACCCGAGACTTATTTCTCTACTTAGGTCAATATAAAAGTGACTTTGTTTGAGCAAACTCGTAGTCAGTTAGTGGTGTAAAACTAGCTTGTGAAGGAGACCATCACTCCTGCAGCACTATCTCTTTTCCGTGATACTTTTAGGCTAATGTGTTTGAACAATCCTACTACCAGGAAATAACTGACTCTATTACTAGATTTGTATCGACCCTGAAATTAGCTCAGTTGTGGTTGTGGGTTTGATTCCTATATGGGCCCCTCTCACCTTAACCATTGGATTTGATGATCATTGTGGGTCTCTTCCAACTCAGAATATTCTGTGATTGCTTTAATTTTCACATGGAATCATTAATAATTTCAATGAGATGTTAATACAACTATCTTTCTTGTTGCTTTTTAAGGTGTTTTAATAGGACTTCTAGTAGTGACTACTGAATTAATTTATTTTAAAATCCTTGCATTTATTTAAAATAAACAAGGAAAGATCCTTTCAGCAGAAAAACACTAATGAAGTACTCATTTAAAAAAGCTGATGATCACCAAAAAAAAATCATTGAAATGTCACTTATTATTAGACTTTGCACTTGTCAACTGAATTGGGTTTATAGGAATTTGCTTAGATAAAAGACATAGGAGCAAGCTCATTGTTAGGAATGTTCTGTGCTCAGCATCAAGAAAGTATCTGTAAGTCTGACTAGGTTAAGCTAGAATTTTTATTGCTCAGTTTCAGAGACAGATTAGAAAGGGATTTAGAAAAACCATTGGTTATTAAGCGTTCAGTACATAAGCCTTGCTGTGCCAGCTCAGGGACCAGAAACCCTAACCTGGGGATGTCTGTATTTTTTTGGGCCTGTGGATATATCCAAATTGTATTCATTCTCTATGACACAAAAAATAAAATAAAATCACCTCCTAGAATAAGATTTCAAATCATACACTTTAAAATAAAATATACTATTCTGTTTTGCTTTAAACCTTTTAATAATATATATCTCATCATTTAAATGCATTCTTTTGCTTTGAGTAGAAGCCTTAGTGCTTTAAATCCTAATGCTGCCAGGGAAAAATCACCTGTGAATTGTAATGAATAGTACAAAGGGTTGAGAAAGGAGGTAGGTTACTGATGGGTACCTAAAAGCAACTCTAAAATTTATAAATTGCCTCTACTTGGACAACACGTCATGTGGCATGTCTCTTTTGACTATGACAAAAATCACTCCTTTCTTCTCTGTCACGTTTATGGTTTATGAGTAACATAGTAATGCCCCATTTGTGGACCCACTGTGGTCCCTTCCAGATTTACCCATGCTGTGAGTCTATAATTTACAGTGCCAGATCCCTTTAAGAGAAATTAAAACATTTATTTCTTTCTAAAGAGAACAAAAAAATCTGGATGAGACTTGCCAATGACAAAAGTTCATGATCCCTGTCTTTGTCAGGTAAGTGCTATTGACAGGGATTGGTATACAGAACTATGGGAAATTTGCAGAGGGATCACCAATCTGCAAAAGGCTGGAAGCTTGTTCTGTTTATGTCCATTGGATTTAAACAATGGAAAAGAGCCCTGGATTTGATTTGTTTGGTCTTGAATAAACGTGAGAAGCTGTAGGGGCGTGTCTGAAGTACGAGGGAACGTACCAGGGCAGAGACGCCCAAAGGGGCATGCGCTGAGATTTACAACCCTATTGGATAAGGAGATCACATGGTTCAGGGATATAAAAGGGAGCGCGAGATTCAAATAAAGTCTCTTTGATTCCACCACCTCCGAAGAGCGTACTGCATTTCTTTATTATATAAAGGCCAGCAACCACATGTTGCTACAAGAAACCTGTTTGATCTTATCTGACCTAGTAATGGCAAATTGACACTACTCATGTGAGTTCATGTTATTGACTTATTCTGCTGTAATAGACAATATGTAGTATCTCCTAGCCCTGAAAACATCTCATTTTATAGCCTGAAATCCTCAGAGAAAGGTGGTGGGGCTTATTGACCTAAGTTTGTTTCCTGGGTTCCTAATAGGATGTCATCCTCCTCCTCTGGCCTTATCTTGTTGCCATTACCTTGCCATGATGGCTCGTAATGTGCATGTTCCCTCGAGAATTCCTTATTGCTTGTCTCTTTGTGTAGACCAGGAACAGTCAACTTCTTCTTGTTCTTGAATGAATTAATAAATTTGGGCTGTCAGAATTGCTGGCACCAGGTTTATAGTGTCACCCACCATGTAGATTCCTCTTTGTGAGGAGTAAAACATAATCTGGTGCAAGCTAAACGTATTTGTCAGAATTTACTTGTGTGTTTTGTTTTTAATACTATTAATAATTTTCTCCTGGAATTTATTAGTTTTTATTAGTATAATGCCTATTTATCTTTAAAAAGAAAATATAAAAAAATTAAAGTATTTCACTGTTGTAAGCCTGTGTTACTTTACAATTCAATCCTCTCCTGCAAGTTCAAACTTGAGAAGTTAAGCAGTTTTGTGTTTCTCCAAGTACATTTTCCAAGAACTAGTTGTATAAGCCATTTTTGTCATTTCCCCTCCCAGTTAATAATAATTCTAAGCCAAAGACATATAGGGCCATAGGGATATTGAGTGACACCAATTAAACTCTAGATCTGACGATCTTTTCAAAAGTAGAGCAAAAGGTGCTTCAAGTGGTTTCGTCTTACTAGCAGGTATAGATAATAAATCAGAGGAAAAAATCCTGACTTAATGGGGACAAGATCTATTTTTGGTTATCCTGGTGTACAGCCATGACAAAACAGTGAAAATTCCTGTGAGTGGAAATAGGTGTGTTTCAGAGCAGTATCAACTGCTTTGTACAGAGCTGGTATCAAAGCGGGTGTCAGACCTCTCTTGCTTCAGTTTTGTATTTGGAAAAAGGTAGTTGTGAAGCACGTACTTGAGTGTGATAATCTATACTGGAACTCAGAGAAGTACCAATTTCAGATCTCAGAGTCTTTTAGGATAAGCCATTTTTCACAGCTGAATTCAACGTCTGGAAGGCTAGATTTATAGACAGTTCTGCGCATTTGTTTAGCTATATCTCAAAAAAGCATTACAATGGGAACTTAAGTATTTCAGGATTTTACTTACAACTTACTGAGTTTTAGAGGCCAATTAAGTAATTCAGCTTTCTTTTCTCGATATATGACCCAATAATCTACGCCCTCGTTAAACTAAATTCATTAAAGCCAAACCTTTATTTATGTGAAGGCATTTCTGCAAAATGAATTTGATTTTCAATGGCTAATTTCTCAAATTTCATAATGTTTTGTAAAATAAATTAAAAAATATTTTAATATTAGTAATATAAACACTCATCAGCAGTGCTATAATAAACTAGCACTTTAACGTGCTGCAGGGGCTTACTTTAGTGAAGAAATAGATTTAAGCTTTGAGTTTCCAACAGGTCATGAGGAAAAAAAAAATTAAGCCAATTTTTTCACGGTATTCATCCCCGCGATATCTCAACACTCATTTATACCACATAAGAACATCAATAAATTTTTTTTCTGCACAAACCAAAGCTGTACAACCACTCTTAGGCAGAACCTAATAACACGGGAAGGGTGCAGTCTTCCCTGGAGAGCAAGGCAGCACAGGAATATTGTTGAATGCACAAAAAGGCAAATACTGACTTAAAAGAGGCATGTATGCAACCCTGCTTGTGTTTGCTGCAGGAACCAGACTGCTTGGCATTAGCTACCTGCTCTTCCCATATGTATCTGTTCTGGCAGTGCAAACAGAAGCCAGTTTAAATGAAAGGACTCCGAGCAAGTGAAAGTCTGATTGTGCTGGTGACTCCGAGCAGGTGGAAGAAGCCGAGGGCCAGGAGGAGAGCAAGAAGAGGTCTGGGCAGACCAAGCAATGTTCAAGTCCCAGGGTGGGGAGAAGGATTTGAGGGGCTAAGTTAGCGCCCTCTGGACAGGGGATACTGAACTTTTTTTCCATACTCAACAATAAGTCAAGGCGGCTGTTGGGGCTGAGGAAACAGCATGGCAGACATTGCTGTGATGGGAAAGGAAACATCTTTAAAAAGCAGTCAGGAAGAGAAATCAGAGGAAAAAGTACTGTAAAAGTACAATGCTATTTCATATTACATGGGTGAACTTCTTTGAGGTAAAAGTGTTTGCTTCCCTCTAAGCAGTGTAATCTAAAATGTCATAATGGTGAAGAAGTGTCTATAAAAATTGAATACCTAACTGACCAGTATAGATTTTGTGATAATCCAGTACCCTGTTCTGGCTAGGGATGGGGTTATATCCATCCTGGCATTCCTCTTTCCCAACAGCAAGAGCACTTCCTTCATTCTGCTGCTCCCCAGCATGGCTAATTAAGACAGAGTGTGAGATTGGCCATTAAGTAGTCTCAGAGGATTAGCAGTTTAGAGATTTAAATGTCAATAGAACAAAAGAAAAGAAAAAAACACAAAAACCAAGAGCTGCCAACTAAGCATATTTTAAAATATGGAAGTTAATTTTGCATAAAAATAAATAGGCACACCTCATTCTAGATGAAATATATTTCAGTGCTGCTAATAAAAATATTCATACCTCTTTTTATTTTCCATGAAATTAAAAGGTCAAGACCCTTTCTCTCTGTCATTTCTGAGGCATATTTTTACATAATACTTGTTGATAATACTACAAAAACTAAATGTATGTGGGCCATAGTGTCTGCAGCAATTTTTACCTTCAACATTTTTTCATTAAAACTCCTTCTATTTCTATATTATTCCTCATTTTATGTTGTAAATTCAGTGATTATAAATATATATCAGCAATATCTCTAAGAGCATCCAAGAGTCCTTTATATGCTGTCCATCTATTAAATTAATGATTGTTTCTTATAATATGTCCTCTCTCTCTAGATCTTTTAGTATTAAGTTTTGCAAATTGATCCTTTTTTTTTCATAGAGCAGGCCTGTATGTGTGACTTACTGTGAAGTCTAAACAGCTTTTGTACTGTCTTGTAAAAAAAAATAGGCAGAATCAGCTGTTACAAACTCCACCACAGACCCAAGGATGACATAATTTGCATTAGTGTGGTAGGTGTATCTTAAAAAGTAGGTTTCCTCTGCTTCAGAAAACAGTGTAACTATTGCAGGTGAATGATGTTTCCATGCGTACCCACTGAAAAAGACTATTTTCCATCACAGATAAATCACCGTATTCTGTGATATCCATCTGAATTTGGATGGCAGTGTAGTTATTATATTGGGCTTTTCTACATTTAAGACTCATTTTATAATAAAGGAGGACATGGGACTTTCAGCCTTCCTGTTATAGATTAGTGTTCCTGGCAGCTATTGCCAAATTGCTGAAAGATAAAAAGACTAAATTGTTCCATTTCATAGCTAGTTCCCTAGTCCAGAGGTCAGATTCATCTACCTCCTCCGTACCAGTAGCACAGGGAGATGGGTAATGGTCAGTTTATCGCATCTTGTTTCTGCCATGGCTTCCTCCTCGGGGAAAGGAATCCTTCCCCTGCTGAGCACATCAACACGTGTCATTATCTCAGTCCACATGTTTTCTAGCTCTTTCTCTTCTGATTCTCTCCCCTATTCCACTTCTGGGGATTGAGTGGCTGCATGGTATTTAGTTGCTGGCTGGGGTAAAATCATGATATGTACCTTTACATCATCTTTGGTCTCCACATTAGCCAAGTAGGACATAGTCTAATCTTCATCCTAGAGATAAAGAAAACGCCATCCAATGTCTGAATTACCCTTAGGAAGCTGAATAGTGAAAGCAATCGATTATTAAGAGCCTGCCCTTCAGTCTGTACTTCAGTGGACAACTCCACTTAGGCTGTTGACTTGTGATCTGCTTATGGTGTCAGATTGGCTTGCCTGGTCCTGAAGGACCATGCCAGCTAAAGACACCTACTGCACTCTGGGTGGGAAGTGATATGAAAAGCAGGTGTAGGGGACAGGACCAATTGAGGGTCTCAGCAGGGTAGCATCAGGCACTGCTGAACTTGCTCAAAGAGACCTATAGGAGGGTGCAGGCAGAAGCACTGTTGAGACTCTTGTAGTAGCTAATCAATGCACATGGACATGATTTGGGAACCATTTTGGGGGATTTTTTGGGTACTTTTGAATCGAGACCTTACCATGTAATTCACCCCTCAGAATAGTCTCATCTAAAGGCACTTGGACATCACAACAATGCATGACTGATACCCTCAGTATTACTTAAACAATTAAAATCAGTGAAATTTATTTTCTTGATGAAGGGTAAAACATTCCCAGCAAACTGCTCCTTGACAATTTTGGCATTACCACAAGACAGGAAGCTCATGTGTTACTGGCACAACCTCCCAAACCTATCTTTGTGACAATTGGGCAGCTGCATTAATACCTGTCTCCCTGTATATAGGTAACTGATGAATGCTGTGATTCTTAGACTTAATAAGTAACAGACATATACATGTAAGAGCATTTAGGTTTTAAGGAGATTCAGCTTAAAATTTTCTTAGCAGATTGAAGACTATTCATGCTAGATAAAGAAGACCAAAAAATAAAAGAAATTTATTGTGCTTTTCCACTATAAACACAAGCAGTAGCCTTCCACTAGTGGATTAGTAAGAGTAACTAACTTTGTATGGCATTGGTGTGCTAGATTTGAACAACAGATATTTAAATGTCTTATCTTTATCTCTAACTAACACTGTACTGTACATACAAATTTAATAAGAGGCATTATAAATAATTTATAACTATAATTTAGATGAATGATTTATAAATAAGAGTTTATAATAAAAAAATTAATTCTGGATAGATAGATGCCAGTCCATCATATATAATGGTGGGGCACATGAAATTTATTCAGTTTTCTAAAAGCATACTGTACCATAGTGTCCACCTGGGTTTTCCTTTAAATTAAGGTAAACAAATAAAAATGGGACAAATAATCTAAAATACAATCTGTAAAATCTGGCTGATAGTGCAAAGTAATGTGGCTGTGAACTTACATTCTGTCTGGTACTGCAGATTTCAGAACACGTTATTATAATAACATGGCTCAGAGCTGTATTTTACAGCAAAAGGTTAATCTCCACTTTCAGAGCATCTCAGCTATGCAAGAGGAGAGAGCACGTGAATGCATTGACCTGCTGGCCATACAGTGCACACTGTCAGGATTTTTTGTGGTGAATCTATGTGTTTGATTTTTAAAATGCATCTTCCTACTACTGGAATTTCTCAAAAGACACTTGAAAAGATTTTTCGCAATTTAACTGGAGTGTTGACCATGACACAGCTGTAATTGTAAATTCAATTCCAGCAACTGTCAAAAATTGCAATCTGCGAATGATATTGCTGCAGCTCACCAGATGGTGGCACCCCAGCCCTGCTTTTCTCTAAGGCAAAAAAAGTGCCTTGAGAAAGCTAGGTGAAGGAAATATTTTGTTTCATAATATTTGTTCCATTTTTAAATAAGCAATTTTAAGATTCACACTTGAATAATTAGTAAAACACAAGAAAAGATTCTAAGTATTTTTATCTCTGGTATTTCGTTTTTTTCTTAAAGCTCCTCTAATCAAAAATAGTCTGTCAGTCTGTGCATAAAAAACTGTTTAATATTTCATGGTCTATTTACTCATGTTAAAAAATGAAGTGAAAAAACAGAGGCAAAGGTCTCTTGTTTGCAAGCAACAGTGCATAAATACATTTGTTTTTATTGTGGGATTGCCTTTCCACTAGAAGGAACACTTGCCATTTTGGTGAGTATCTCCAGGGAAAATAGGTACTAAATTCAGAACTTAGTTTTAATTAAAATAAGGAGATTAGATTATTCAAAAGATTCCCACTAGTAAGGTTCAGCATTTCCTGAAGCAGTTTAGTGGAAAATGCCACATTAATCAGCTCAGTATTTACTGCAAATGGCTTATTGATGAGAATTGGAAAGACAAAAAAACCTCAAAAATTTAAGGGAGTAGGATGATGTTTATACCACCTCTATCCAAATTTTTTATGAGGGTAATGAAAGCGGGGAGGACTCGTGCTGGTTTTATTCTTGTTGTTGTGCTCATACCTGCAGTGTTTCTAGTACAATGCTTAGTTGGAAGAAAACAAGATGTGTCTGAGAAGCTCACAACCTATCAAGTGTGTCCATGGTCTCTCACTGAGTGGTTGCAGCATTAAGAGAAGAGGCTTTTGTTTTTGGCATTTACTCTGTTGGGACCAGAATTCTGCTCAATGGAGAAGGCATCTCCAGACCCACTTTCACTTCTCTGCCATTACAATTAAAGCACAAGACCACATGGATTCACTGGAATATTTTCTTTTCTCTTCAGAAAGAAAAAGACCACTCATTTGGAACCAACTTTTTTGGATTAACAATGAAATGAACCTGAGTATTGAATTATGGCTGTGTTCAGTTACTGCACTTTTGCCATTCAATAACAGATATGTGTATTTTTGTCATCTCTTGTGCCCTCCAAAGGCATTTGAGATATCTCTGTTAATGAAGAACATTGCCCAGGTGTTTTACTGTCACATTCATGTGCCTAAAACATTTTACCCTGTCCATTCTCTTCATATTCTCTCTTTCCCATTTGTATCCCCAGAACATCAGGGAAGAATATGTACATCTGGTTCAATTCTAACCTACATGAAGTGAAATAAAATTGTCAGTGAAACTACTAATATTATAAAGCATCAGTGTGTGGGCTGTGAATTTCCTGAAGCAGTGACACACAAAGGTCTCAACGAACAGAATACTGATGCCCTTAGCAGTGCAAACGCCCTTGTGTGAATGAGCATATTCAGACAAGAGAAACTAGGAGTCATACTAAAATTTTTGGCCACATCACTCTTTCTGTTCCTCTTCAAACAGAGGCGGTGCAGTAACGGGGTTTTTTGAGTAATGATGAAATGAAAAAGAAAAAGTTACATTTAGAATTTCCCCTGTTCCTTCACCTTAGATATTGGGCGACTACCTGATTTCCTTGAATTTGGTCCCCACTCCTTTCTGGTAATTTCTGGTATTTTTAACTCAATTGCTGAATAAGATTCCATGGCTTCTTTTTCAAGTGAGGAGAACTACAGGCCATGCACACAAACACCACCAGTGAGAGGGCAAACTCTCTCCATAAGGTGTACAAGCTGATGGAATATATTACTGCTGTCAGTATTAGACAATTTCTCTCACACACGTGAATTAGTGCCATGCTTTCTACCCTTGTTATCCTGTACATGATACCAGTTACCTCTTTGGAGGTGAAGAGATGATCAACTCTATCAAAAACAGAATAGCCTTTTTGTGTTTCTGAACGCTCATAAATGTTAAGCTGAGATGGGCCAGGAGGGTCTTGCAATGTAAGCTCAGAAGTACACAGCAGCTGTTGCCTTTCCAGCTGCCTCTCTGGAATTGAGTCAAAGGTCCCAAAATGCTTCTCCATCTTCCTCTTCTTCATGGCACGCAATCTCTCTTGAGCTTCTCCAAGGTTCCGGGTTTGAAGGTTGCTTTGACTATGACGGTATCTTGTTGTTCGGGCCTGGGATGCATATATTCTTGCACAAGATGTATCTACTATAATCTTTCCTTGAATGGAGTCTAAACAAGTTAAAGTATTCAGAAAATTCGATATGAATTGGGGAAGTGTGTTTGGTGTTCACTACTATTCTATAGTGTAAGAGACTATACCACTATACTAAAAATCTAGATCTACTGCACAGCTACTTTAAAATATACGGAAAGCTAAAAATCCTAATAATCCTAAGGCATAAATACATACTGTGATCTAGTTTGTGCTCTCCTTAAAACAAAAATTATTCTTTGCTTTAGTGCTGTAGCTACCTCTTCGCTGACAGAGAACTATAATGAAGACGCTTTGAAAGGACCATCCAGAAAGGGAGAAGTCAATATTTTGCTTCTCTTTTTAACACCACCTTCAAAACCTTTTGCTCAAACATGCTCTCCTTGCCCTTACCTCTATTCTTAAAAAGAAAAATAAAAACAGGGCACAAAATCCTTTCCTTGCCAACTGTGAACTGTTGCTGGCTCCTCTGGCACAGAAACTTGTCTGGGGTGAGTTGTGCTGCCTGTTACTTCATGGAGAATTCCTCCATGGAACATGGCTCCAAACACAACAACATTTGCTAGTCCTTAATATAGCTGTTAAGCCTGGAGACTCAGTCCACCTAAAGGAGTGTATATCTTAAGCTTTGATTTATTTTACGGCACTTTAAAACAAAAGCTTTCAGTTCTTTTTTGTTTCAGTCACTTCAAATGTGGCTTGAAAAGTGGTTATGAATTCTCAAGAGCATTAAAAACTATTTTCCACAGGAGCAAGCAATTTTTTTCTTAGGATTTTCATGTGAAATTCTGTATATCTCTCCCTACTTAGTGTTTAGCATTCCAGTTTATTCAAATTATTCTAGTGAGTACCAATGGGCAGATACAAATTTGCCACCAATAGTGCTTGGTTGCGACTGCTTTTTCTTGATTACTAGACTTAAAAATTCACAAGGGAAAATGTAGTTATACTTTCTTTACAAAGTATTGATAGTCTGATGTTTAGCCACTGCAGCTACTTTGTAATGATGGCTCTACATTCTGTCCTGTCAAATAATGCTCGAAACTCTCCTCTCCATTTTGTCTGGAAAAATTTCAAATTTTTCCAAGTTGTCTTCTCTTTCATCTATTTCTTTCTTCTCTTCTTTTGCTCTCCTCCATGTTCAATTGCATGACTTCCAGCTGGATAAAATGTATAAGACAGAATATCGACAGAACTGATTGGAAATAGAAAGAGGATAAAATCCAGCAGAGGATGCTTGACAAATCTTGGTCTCCCACTTTAATATCATTTTATAACAGAACACTGTAAATTCACTGGTGTTGATTAAGCTACTCTAAAATCACTCCATGAAACCTGAGAATATCACCTGGCCTCTGCAAGCAGACCAGAACTTCAGGAAAATGAAAAGACAGGGTTTTTTTGCTTGATCTGAGTTATAATTATAACTTTTCTTGATTTATGTGTCAATGAGTATTGGAGGAAGGACAACAGAAGATAGAAAAATGAGAGAAAACCTAATTTAGAACCAGAGGAATTGCAAGAGGTTTGGGTGAGCTGTGCCTTGTTATTTCACTGTGGGGATTCTGAGAGCTGGACCTGTGGAACTGGTTTCTGGTAATGATTTTGGAGAAGCAGAGAGCACATCCTTATCATAATATGGAAGAAGGACTTAAAATGAAAAGTTTTAACTTATGGAAGCAAGGCAAGCAAGGCGGCAGGAGCGGTGCCGTGGTCCTCAGGGGGATCCCCACTGGCATCCTGGTTCCAGGGGAGGGTACTCTCATTCCATGCAAACTGAGCCGCGGCAGCATTTGTATTTTTTTAAGAAGGCAGATTAGCTGTGACATGTAATTTGGCACATTTCTCGCTGAGATGTGCCAAATGATTTGGCAAATATTTCACATACGTCTGATAATAGGAGCACCTGCTGCTGGCCTACGAGGAGGCTGAGGATGGGTGGGATTTTATTAGTTGCTAATTACAAGCCCTGTAATAAAACTCTCGTATTAGGTGTACCAGTCGGACCCTGCAAGGAGAGACCGATCTGCCCAAAGATATTCAGAGCCACTCACTTTGAAAAATTTTTCTCCAAAATGCCAGTGTCTTTTCAATACTGGGCAACTCCACCGCTTTGTAATGATGAGGAGTGTGATCTGGTTTGTCAATCACACCACATTACTGCATTTGCACATCTGGCAGACACAGGCCTATCTGAATTTCTGGGGCAGGATTAGCTTATGAAAACTGCACTTCATTTTCCAGGAATATCTGGGCTGGAATTTAAGATGGAGATAGAGAAATATCTTTTCACTAAATAAACTCTATTAAAATATGAGTAGAGAGAATATAAAGGAATCTATGAAAGTACACAATAGTTAGCATACAAGTTTGATTCTGTAATCCAACTAATTGATGGCTCAGACTTCATTTTAAGCAAGATTTTTGGAATTCAAAAAGAACTAGTGAGCTTTTAGAGACTGAAATAAGAAATAATAACTTGAAAAAATATGTTAACTATAAATGAAAATTATGCATTGAAATGTCTTTTTTTTAATGCCCATTTTCCTGATAAAGAAATTTTTGGTATGAAATATCAATTAGAAGTAAGACTGCAGACAAACAGTCTATCCGTGAAAATGCGTTTTGGCAACCGTAATCACATATATTGACACAAAAGATTTGCTGGTATCAGTACAAACACAGTGCAGAATATAGATTCAGTTAACGAAGTAAGGTAGGCTTTGCCCCTTTCTTCCTGTCTCTGAATCTACAGGGTAGACAGATTGCCAAGGTTTATTTTCTTTTTAGCCTGACTAACTGAACTTTCATAGTTCTCAATTTGAGTGGAAGCTTTGGTCCTCTCTTAGGATCTATTAGCTTCACAAATGGTTTGAAGGAATATTTGATTTTCTTATAATTGCTATCAGTGTCACAATCAAGGAAGTTTATTATCATAGTTTAGTTTTAAATGTATACTATAAAACCAAAACCATACTTAACATACTTAACAATCAGCTGAACAGAAGAATGTGGAAAAGGAGAAGCAACAAGACCAACACCTATGCTCACGTATGGGCTCATACAGTTGAAGATAGTCCCCGTGTGCAGCAATCTTTGCAAAGTCCAGACCTGCTGGACACGTGTGTTAACTTGTGCTTGTAGTTCAAACAATAACCTCCAGCAACATTCCTTGTATTTTCTTCTGACATCTCTTCTTTGTAAATTGAGTGATGACACAGAATTCCTTCTGCGAATGTCAGAAAAATTTCTACCAAAGCAAAGAAGCATCCAAGACCAAATGAAGCATATTTGCTCTCTTAAAACATTTTCCCATCCAGTTGCAATGATGAAATTCTGTTCCAGAAAAGCCTCAGGCTCACGATTGCAGCTCAGCTCAGCAGAAATAGCATATTGAATTCTAGGGAAAAAATGCCTACACTGAAAAGCTCTGTTTGCCCTGGGTGTGCCTTGGGCTGCCAGAGCTGGCCAAAGGGGTGCCCTAGATAGAAGGCATCTTCTTGGGGATGAGGCTGTGTGAGGGATAGTTTGGGCAGTCACAGAAATGGTTGGCAGTGCACTGCTGGCCTTGACAATGTCTGCTTATTTTTTTCTAGTCGTTCCCTCTCTCTGTTATCCCTGGGCCCATGACAGACAGCAATTCTGTAGAAAACAAGTATGGTATAATAGATATTGTAGAGGCATTACAAGATCATGGCTGATGTGGTCATGTTATTGTAGTGTAATAGTTCCCTTTTCAGAGAGGGAGTGGATTAATAGATGTTAAAGATATATTAATGTGGTCAAATGTTTGTAATTTTAATAATTTACAATCTTGATAAGCCAAAAAAATACTAAGTCCACCTAAAGTCTATAATGATGGATTCCCGTAGAGAAAGCATCAAGCGTGGGGAAGAGGCATTGAGTGGGATTGCCGGGCAGACTTTGAGGAAACTGCTGGCACCAGGAAATGTCCCAGCTTGAAGGCAAAAATTCACCATGGCTTGTGGCAGATAGGGCTAAAATTCTTTTACCTGGGGTAGGCTGCCAGATGGCTTACACCCCACTGAAATGTAGGATTGGCAGAGGGAAAAGTTCAGTTTTTCAATGGGTTCAGTAAACTGTTTTCCTAACTCTCCAGTGAGAGAAACCCAACAGCCTCCTTCCACTTTCGTGGCATCCCCAGTGAGAACAGATCTAGGCAAGAGTCTTCAAGATACTTCACCTCTGATTCAGCACAGCGTGGCTCAAGATGCACCTCTCACAGCAACTAAGAAAACTTCTGGCCAAGCATAGTGACTTATAACCCATACACAGCATCACCCTGATGCATGAACATATGCACAGTTTCCAGCCTCCGAGCAGGCTTGCAATTGTGACAATGACCCACTGGTATGTGCTGAGGAATCTCTGCCTGGGATAGTAATACACAGCTCTTAATTTCTTAATTTCTCTCATAAATCATATTTTACCATAGGATGGCGGAAAATAACACCGTGATAAAGACAAAGAAGACATGAAGACAAAAGAGACTCTGACACTTGACTGTTGGTGTTGGGAGGGAGGTCCAAGAATCATAATGCACATAGAGTTGAATCCCAAAAGGCTCCATTTCCATGTCATTTTATGAAACCAGCACAGTCTTAAACACCCCACAGAGCATGCAGAGCTTTAGTCCATGAAGAGAAAAGGAATTAAAATTGTTGTCAGTAGATCAGTCTAAGACTTTTGAAGACAAGAATTTCTTCTCAGCCTAAATCAGACAAGCAGAATTTGTATATGAGCATGTATAACTGGACCTTTATGGTGATAACTACTTCATGGCAAAGATAACCATGTTGTTAATCACTAAGTGAAAAGCCAATCTGTCTGACAGTAAAAACCAAGTGGCTCCTGCTTATAGTGCTGATTTGAGTAAAATTTCTAATGTTCAGCGACTTGAAATGAAGCAGATAGCTCAGGTTTTAGAGATGGCTTAATGAAAAAAGAGAGTTCGAAGCTGGCTTACAGTTTCCCCTGCAGGGCTCCCACAGCAACATTATTGTTGTAACAATAATTTTTCAGAGAGCTGGCCACCTCTAACATTTGGTGCAGATATGCCAATTGTAATTAAACAAGTTAAAAATACTTTTAACAGCTTATTAAGGGTGACAAATACTTCCTCTTCTGCAAACCTGTGGAAATTAGACCAGCTATTCTAGAAATTTTTTTCCTAAGTATCGATTTAATTTTAATGAGCTAGAGGAATTTTGCATTTTTCTTCTAATCTTTTCCATAAAGTGCATTTTCACCAAAAATGTTGCCCTTGTCACTAGTCAGGATGCTGTCACTCAGCAAGCTGACAGAGCCCAATCCTGCTCTCAGCTTGGCATCCAACTAAGCCACTTGGTCAATAAAAACCACTTATCCTAATTAGGTTTAATCAGAACTATCACACCTGCTGTGCCAGGATGACCATGATGGTTAGATTTGATTGACCATCTAACCCTAACCTTCTGCTTTACGTGAGGATTGACTTCATAACTCTCAAAACTACTTTCTCAGGACACTGTTTATTGTCTACACCATAAACCCACTTTCATGGCAGCAACGTGTAAATAGCTGAGAGATTTTCACAGCATTCCTGATAGACCTGTTAGACTCACACATTGCATGACAAAATCATGACCCTAAAGGCTGCTCTGTTTCTGTTCCACTATACATATAGGAATTATGAATTTAGCCTCATTATCTCTTCTTTCACCACCCTCCAGTAAAGCTTCCTAGGCAATGACATTCTTGTATTCTTTGTGAGTTAATGAAATGTATTCAGTGATGTGATTTTCTGTGTTAGCATTAGGCTGGCTTTGATGGCTGGTACTGCCCTCTCCCACCCAGTGTTTTGAGGTGAGGAAAAAAAATTCAGTGAGCTCTATTACAGCCAATTAAAAAATTTAACTTTGGAATCTTTGAGGGGAAAACATATAATTTGTTTTTTCATCCTTTTTGTTTTGTTCTTTGTGAGTGTCAAATAAAGTCAAAATTTATGTAAATGCTGTCTGTTGTGATTAGAGGTTAACTTCTGAAATGAGGTTCCATACTTGTTAACTTGAAGAGTTTCTTCTCACCTTTGCCCTCAGAAGTGGTAAAGAATATTAACTGGTGCTATGAAGCATCACATTTTAGGAGGCTCTTAAAAGCTAACAGGAAGTTGCTGGTGACACATAAAGGTGAATACAGAAGCAGTCTGCTCACAGTGGTTCTTCAGTCCCCCACTGATGCTTCCAATAACCGCAGGTTAAACTGTGCTGTAAAGTCTCAGGTCATTCACACCTGGGGTGCAGAACTGTGTTTGTCAGCATATTTATAAAATTCTCATGATTTTCTGAGACAGTTTGCCATATCAAAAAGAGGTTTTAATCACCTGTGATACTTCATTTACAGTGTAAGTATAGATATGAGAATATTAATTTCCTGTCCATGATAGTTGTTACAGTAATTCATGACTTCCTTTATGTTGCTGGATCAAATTAGTTAATGCATTATTTTTTGCGTCATCTCATAGCAGAGGAGTCCAGAAAGGTATATGTATCCCTGGCTTTTCCAGTTAAAGGGTGACTCACAGGGGTAATATGCTAAACAAAATTTTCTCCTCTCCTGAAATGGTATTTTTAAGAAGCAGAGGACCCAATAAAAATAGTGTGCAAGTGAATGCAAACTATATAAACGGAAAGTGAGTGTACGTATTTTATTTCCAAAATAACTGGCCATCTTGGCTCAGCTAAATCAGTTGTTTTTATCTTTATTAATTAACACCGGTATTAGCATCAAAAGGGAAAATTCTGAACAATAATTACGATTTGGCATTTTAGCCATCATCCAGGACAGGGAAAAAAACCAGAACATACTGTCTTCTCTCACTAGTCTGCATAACTAGGAAAGCACAAAGCTGACTCTGAGCAAAACCTCCTACAAATGTCCTTATTTCTGCTTCCATCACTCATTCAGGCTGAAGAGATCTACCCTACCAGTCAGACCTGAGTATCAGCCTGCCTCCATACTGGATTCAGAGCTGCTGTAGGAGATGGAGGTCACAGGATGAGACAGGAAGTCAGAGGATGACTGGGTGCTGGTTTTGCCATGGGAGACCCCTTGATATCACTGTTTATTGCTCCACAGGCTGCAGAACAGGATTCCAGGAATTCATATACGAGGGGAAGGCAAAAATTTGCCAGAGAGCTGTCCTGGCATGTGGGAAGAGCAGAGAAGGTGGGCAGCGGCGGGAAGAAAGAAGTGCATATACCCAGGACTCTTTTCAGGCTACAAGTTGGAACACAGGACACAAATATCAGAGCCATGTCCTAGAATTACAGTTTGCTTAAAAATTGGTTTACACAGCCTTTGCAACAGCAGGTTGCAGGGTTCAAAAGTCAGGGTCCTGTCCTTGCTGCCAGACCCCTGCACTCTACCCTCCAAGAGCTGATTGCTGCAGCTGCATTAGCCAACAATCTAGGGTCATCCTGTAGGGGACCCCTGGTGGCCTAGTGGTTAGCATGCAGGACTCTCACCTCTGCCACCCAGGTTCAAATCCCAGCCAGTCCCCCGGGCAGATGGAGCTCGTTAGCCCTGTGAGCCCATCCATCTATGAGAAGGTCACTCTAAACAAACCTACGTCCTGAGGACCTCACTGCCATTGTCCAAGCTCGCTTGGCCCCGGCAGATGAACCTTAGGATTAAAGGGTGGGCTCAGTTCAGCGCAGGCTGTGTCTTACCTAAAAAATCCATTGCGCAGGCTGGAAAGGTAAAAAAGACCTTTCCCAAAATCTTCGTTCGCGAAGACTGGCCATTATAGGGTCATCCTGTTCAGCCCCATGCCCCTGCTTGTGATGGAGTAGTGAGGTTCTCAGGCCATATCTGCAGATGGAGATGACAGAAGTCAGAATATGAAGAGGTTTGTCTCTCTTTAGAGCTCTGTACCCCTGCCATGGTCCTGACATTACCTCCCTGTGCTGGCCAGACCAAGCCACCATTATCCTTCAGATAAATGCCTTATAACTTAATATTTAATTAATTTTAGAGTAACGTATTGAAGAGTATATCATGTTTTGCCACCACAGCCATATGTAAAAAAAAAAGTAATTCAGCAAATAAAAACACTGTAAAAATAGCACATGGGAGACTGTATTTTTAAACTTCCATAGATGTTTTTATTTTTGAAGTCCTGAAATATGATTCGTGTGTTGAATAAATAACCTTTAAATATCTTACCAACTTGTCATTCACAAAGGGTATTACGTTCTCTTCTACTATTTAACAAAATAAAAAATAGCTGTGACCATCCCTTTAGATGCTGATGGCTGTCTATTTCCCTCCAGGACAGTGGAAGGTGAAAAGAGAACAGAGGAAATGCACTTCACACCACAGCTCCTGAGAAGCATGTGTCATGCTGTCTTTTTCAGAATTGTGATACACTGAGTTCAAAGCGAAATTAATAAAAAAGGGACATCTGTGGTGAAATGTTTCCATAATATGTTACCATAAGTTTTGCCAGGGTTGGTGTGCTCTCAATGGCAGTCACGTTTTCAAATACATCCCAATTCTAGCGCATATAGGAGCCATATGTGAGTTGGGTATATGGTAGCTAAACAAATACTTAAAGATGCCATTGATGATCTAAGTCATTTAGGCAGCAGTAAATAAAGTGATCCCTTTAATCCTTCTTCTCCCTAGGTGAATAATAAGAAAACCAAGTATGCATAAACAGTGTTAAAAATGTCTGTGGTACTAGTAAAAGATATAGCTTCGCCTCAGACAAGTTTGCAAGAAGGGATAAAAAAGGAATTGGAAAAAGGAAGGAGCAGGATAGAGCTGTGTAGAGCAGCCATCCACATCTCCCATGTGTCCGGTGAGGTCAAGAGAGGCTGTTGTGCATAATCCCTACAGCCCAAGCTGCTGCTTCTTGGCGACATCACAGGAACACACACCTAGGCTGAAATGGAAGTTGAATTGCATGGTGAGGATGCCATACCCTTGCTCTTCAAAAGCAGGAGGCAGGCCTCTAAGCTGGGTATCCACTGAACCAGTTTGTTGAACGCACCACTGGAGGGTTAGCTGGCGCAGGGAAGGAGCTGGTGCGTCTTGCAAGATCCATGCAGGAGATGAGGAAATATCCATGGGACTAATTTGTTTCAGGAGACATCTGCCCACAAATGCAATGTTTGCAATAGCAAAGCTGTCTCTTCTAAAGTGGGTTCAGGCCTGTCTGTAGAAACTGAAGAACTGAAATAGCCTGCAGGCAGCCCTACTTTAACGTATTTATCTGTTGGTGTTTTCCAACTCACAATCACAGAACAGAGGCAACAGGAAGTCTTCTGCCTGGGCTAAAAGTTCCCTCACATCACTATCCCCCATTTCAGTTACATGCATTACAACTTGGCAATGTTTGGTCTTGTAACCTGAACAGACCATGTTCTATATTAAGACCACATAGAAGTACAAGTCATTAATAGTTAAATATAAAAGAGATCAATTCTTTCTTTAGAATGGACATGAAAAGAAGTGCAGAAACCCTTACTCTCTGGGGGCAAATAGTGTCCATCTTCTTCTTGATACACTAGTCCTTCTCACAGAAAACCGCACTCACCACCACATTACACCATCTCCATGGCAGTCTCAGCAGAAAATACAGTAAATCTGGACAAAAAATCCAACTTTAATTCACAGAGAGAGAGACTGTGCAGGGGGTGAGAGATGAATAGGATGAGAAGGGGAATGGGGAATTAGAGGATTGTGTTTGGTAAAGCTGGGCACTCTCCTGGTGGGGATAGTGCCTCGCTGTGACATGGTTCTTCAGCCTCCAATGTGGGCAACATGTTAAAATGTGGCTTCTTGAAGCCCAGGCATGAGAGGAGTCTAGTTTCTGTGATACTGGGATGAAGCTGGTCAGTATCATCATCATTGTTCTGCATGGTAACACAAGAAAGCCTGTCGCCTATGTGAGGAAGAGCAACCTAGGCAGGGAACACACTTCAGTCTAGAAGTACCTTGACGTTAATAACCCAGAGGATGCCAATACACCAGGGGTTCAAACCACCCTGCTGAAATGGACCCAGGGACTTCTAGTGGACTGGAGGTTGCGGGAGCCAGGCACACTCACTGGGAGCAAGGCCAGGTGCTGTGTAAGGTTTTTTATCAAGGAATGCTTTTATTTCCCTCTACTCATTGATAGTGTGGTCTCTCCCAGGATAGAACCCAGTTAAAGAGAGATTTGGAAGTGGGGTCAAGGAAAAAACTCCTACATCAGAAGAGGAAAAATGAGGTATCTCCTACAACTGCTCAAAGGCTACCCAGAAAGGTGTCACAGCCAAATTCTTCATGGAAGAAGATAGAGAATGGAGAAACGGCTGCAAATTGCATATTGAGATAGTCAAAGTAAGTATCACCAAAATCTCTTTTCTGGTTGAGTAATTCAGCACAAAAGTAGCCTAGCCTGGGAGGCTGGGAGGATTTTTTTCATCCCACTGCGGAGTTAGGGTGTAAAGAGAAAATCTTGTGCACCATCTTGCCTTGTTTTTGGGTTTCACTGCTCTGATACAGCGTTCTACAAAAGCAAGGGACTGAAGCAAGCGTCGCATCCTACCTGGGCTGTGAATAGCTTCCATTTGACAAAGGCATAAATTTACTAGGGTTTTTAAATTTATTTTTATAATTGGGGGAAAAAAATCACCCATTATAGTGTATTCTCTATGTCTCCAAGCCCACATGTTTTCCAGCAGGCCTCCTCAGCATTCTAGATCAAAAAAAATTAATCTCTATTTAAGTAAGAGAAGGATTCTTATTTCTTAATTATTTAATAATGTATTTTGTGATTTGTAACATCTCTCAATGTTGTATCATTTATTTATCATACTTATAGGGAGCTCTGCTAGATGGTAATAGAAGAGGTACAGGAATTAGAGATCTCAACAAAATCAAATTCAATAATTTTCCTACATTCAAAGACTGGATCCAACATTAACAAATGAGCAATACAGCAATGCAAACATAATACCATAATGTTTTTTCCCAAGCTTTTATTAACCCAGGTGGCCTAGTGGTTAGCGTGCAGGACTTTCACTGCTGCGACCACGGGTTCAAATCCGGGTCTCCTGGCCTGATGGAGGTCGTTAGCCCTGTGTGGCCATCCATCTATGAGAAGGACACTCTAAACAAACCTACGTCCTGAGGACCTCACTGCCATTGTCCAAGCTTGCTTGGCCCCGGCAGATGAACCTTAGGATTAAAGGGTGGGCTCAGTTCAGCGCAGGCTGTGTCTCACCTAAAAAATCCATTGCGCAGGCTGGAAAGGTAAAAGACCTTTCCCCAAATCTTCGTTCGCGAAGATGGGCCATTAACCCAGGAGAAGTAAGCTAAAACGTTCAGAAAGATCAATCATCACTGAAGACAAAAACTAGAGCTGAATCTTAACATATACCCTAAGGTGTTTCAGAACAGAGTATTTTGATGAATTCTTTAAAGTTAATTAAAAATTTACACAGAGATTCATATGAAACAAGTACCAAGGTTTTCTTTTCCTCACTTTCAGCTTAGACAGAAAGTGCTAGTGTATTAATATATATTATTTCAAGCAAGAATTTTTCCAGTGGTTTTTGTTGATTCCAGTTACTGGAATTAATATTCTGCAGAGTCCTGTGGGCTGAGGTTGCTGAAATCTAGTTACCTTGACTAAGAAATCCTAGTCACTTTTGCCCAAGTAATATCTTATAAAATACATGGCAATGGTTTGGGTTTTAACTCTACCTGGGTATGAACAACCAGCAGAGAGGGATGCAAGTTGTCTGCTCCTCTCCTCTATATGGTGTGCTTATAGAGAGTCCCAGAGTCCCAAATTTGTCTTTCCCTACCCACAAGCCTGGACAGACCCGCAGACTGCTGCTGCAGCTACAGACATCCAGTGAGCTGTGGACATGGCTGTCCCCCTCTTTTTGCTCCCTGTGAGGGAAAACGGTAAATACAAAATTGCACAACATCAGACGATCAAGTAATTGGCCAGTTAGGCAGGTGATTTCTTGAAACGAAATTGGGATGGAAGCAAAAGCTCTAGCTTAGAAATGGTTACACCTGCATAAATATATTTATTCCTTGTTGGAATAAATAATTTTTGCTGGGAAATGGAGGTATACAAGAACGTTATGTCCCATCCTCTGTGGCTTAACCTCACCAACTCACCTCTTCTCTTGTAGGAAATGAACCTGCGTGGTCCGTCTCTAAGAAGAGTTGCTCTAGGTTGTGGGAGAAAATGTGAATTATCAATCATGGAAAGAACGCCTTTAGGAACAGGACCACAATGGAAGCAGCTCCACAATTAGATGAACTGAAAACACTTACAGTTTATTTGCGTTTTTATTGTATGGTATTCCCTTAAAGCTCTGTTGTTTCCCTCAACCATGGGGTCTCCCTGGGCAACGCCATGCTGTCTTTCTTCACTGAGCCAACACCCGCCTCTCTTTTAACCCCACTGTTCTTCTCACCCGTCTCTCCCCAATCGCTGGTTTTCTATTGGAGTTCCATCCTCCTGTTTCCCCGTTGTCTAGCTGAATCTCGAAACCGTTCCAGTCCCCCCCGAGCCTGTACCCAATAACAGTTCCCTTCCTAATCCCTCCCACAGAGGAGATAAAAACCCTTTGTGGCCTTGAATAATCTGCTTTTTCACCACCATGCTTCACAGCATGCAAGTGTGGTCTCTATGACCAGCACCGGGGCTTGCACAACCTTGGCCTGACCCTGAGAGGTTTCGAGTGAGGGAGCCAATCCCCTCTAAACCTCTGTTACTTGGGTATATAAGAAATAAACTTTGAATGATTGTGAAGGGCTGAAAGGCACAATGTAGCTGAAATAAGAGACCAGCCTGAGCACAATTTTCAAAACAAAAGAAACCACAATCCCATCCCTACTCAGAGGTGCTGGCAAGGTTCTCCCTTAAAGAGCAGGTTAGAGGCTCCCCATGAACAGTGTCAAGATTTGAGTGGTCTTCAAGAAACATCTGACATTCCCACCCTGACAAATACAGTGTCAAGTGTAGTGCACCCATGCACTTGAGAGTCGGAGGGTAAGGTCTTTCTTTCCTGGGTGGAACAGCAGTTGGTCGCTTGCAGGAACACTGCGGAAAAATCGGGGGTCAGACTCCAAAAATTCAATACAGACAAAGATTCCTCCCAAGACAAAAGGTGCCTGCACAGAAAACTCTTGCCGGTCATGTAGTTCTAAGAGTTATACACCAACTGCACTTCAGAAATGTAGGGTAAGGGTTTTCTTTCCTGGGTGGAATGGCAGTCTTTTGGCTGCAGCAGTCCTGCGCAGAAATTGGCCTTGCGATTCCCCCAATTCATTCAGGAGGAGAATCCTCCCATAGAAAAGGTGCTCGCACAGGAAATTCTTGCTGGCCATGTAGTGGCAAGAGTGGTGCTGCAACTGCACTTGAGAAGGAGTTTAAGGCTTAGGCTTAGGCTTATGGTTACGGTTAGGCTCAGGGTTAGTATTACGGTTATGTTTAGGTTTAGACTTAGCGTTATTGTTTAGTGTTAGGTCTAGGGTTTAGGGTTAGGGCTAGTATTAGGGATAGGGTTAGTGTTAGGGATTTCTTTCCTTGGTGGAAGGGCAGTTGTTGGCTTGCAGCAGCTCAGCACAGAAATTTGCCATCTGAAAGCCAAAATTTAGTAGGGATAAGGAGGATGAAGCCCATGAAGTTTCTTATGGACAGATAAAAGCACTTTCATGGCTACAGGGTTGGATATTTCTGGGAAATTTCTGCGACTCCGATATTCATTGTAAAGAAACACAGCTCAGCACACACAATCCAGGAAGTTCATGCAGAATTTTGAAGATAACTTCTCAATGCAAACCAGCAGTTTAATGATTCCTTCTGACACTTGAATATTTTTCTGACTTTTGATTTATGGTATTGGCTGGTATTGTTCATCAACTGGACACAGTCAAGTCTTCTACAGACTTCTTCATTTTACCCAGTGCGTTATTCAGGAGATTGGTCCACAGTGCATTACAGAGCCCTCTGGAGGTACTGCTTCCTAGCGGGAAATAACGTGGCCCTTCAGATGGTAGAGGACCTTGCCCTTTTGCCAATACTAGTGGCTTTTCAAGAGTGAAGAAATTATTAACGAGCTAAAAACTGGCAAGATTCCTTTACAACCAGGCTTCTGCAGCTTGAAGGAAGTTTACAGAGATGAGACTGGTGTATCCTCAACGATTCAGAAAGCATTCCTTACTCTGATCACCCTCCTTGCTTTTTGCTGAAAGCTACTTGTTCTGATTCATTACTTAACAGAATGCCAGTAGCATCCCTATAACTGACACAGAGTGCAGGTTAATGAGACAGTGTACACTAATGACAGCATTGGTTTACCTTGTCCTGAGGCCTCTACTGACAGCCAGACTTTGTAAAAACTGCTTTATTGCCCCTGTAAACGGGTCACCAAGAGGAGAAAATGGGCACAGAGACAGTGAAATAAAAATGTCCAGAGTTGCTTCTCTTTAGAGAATGTAAGGATGTATTTTGCTAAGTGAAGTGGTACACTTAGATCCAGACCAAACTGCTGCATTGCTTCATAAGCCCACTTTTATTACTATGTCATACATTTTTCTTTCAAAGATATTTTTAAATCCTTGAAATCATAAGGTATTAAACTGTTGAGAATCTATCAATCAATAAAATACATGGATATGATTCATTGATGGTGTAACAGAAATGATCTACAGAATTACATCAGAAATCATCTCAGGTCCTTATACCCTGATGATTACAAACTAATATGCTTTTAAGGAAATAAAAATAAAATTGGAATCCTAAACCAGGCTTTCATAAATTATAACTGATTTACCCACATTTTCAGATTTATCCTCTAGTTTCCAAGAGTCTATAACGCAGACCTTTCGAAGATAAACCTAGTCTTGTGTAAATGCTATGTTAACATTCTTCTCTTCATAATCATTTGAGGATGTATCTAAGTTTTTCATTATTATAGGTAAAAGTTCTATATAAAGCAGGGAATAAAATAACTATTTCAGGATTTATTTTATTGATATTTAAAGATCTCACTAGCAATGTGAGAAAAAACACATATGCAAAAACATATTAGGATATGCTTTATCATTAATATTTTAAGGAATAAAAAGTGTACTGGAACAGTAAAATGGACTATATGCAATATTATATATATCATACTCTCTGTTATGCACATATAAAATTATTTATATGACGAAATTGCAGAAATCACTTTATGATAAGAGTGGTAATTTTACCTGATGGTTCTTTAAAACTGAATAATGCGCGTCAAAATAATGTAATTAATAATAATATGTCTAACCGTGGAAAAGATTTTGTTAAACAATTTTTTTTTCAATTTGTAAGGATTAAAAGAAAAGTCTCTATCCTTTATTGCTGATTTCTACCATTAAAGCAAGTATATACAATCAGTGCTTATTGCAGTATAAAGAACTAGAGTCTTGGGTCCTACTTGTATTCACTCTCATTCTGTGTTGGTCAAACTATGCAGTGGCACTGGAGCTTAGCATGTGCGTACTCCATTTCACTTATATTCCAGTGCAGTCTTCTGGAGATGAAGAGAGATACTGCAAGTATGCATGGTATGTATAAGTCGTTTGGCGCACAAGGATCTCTGTACACTTCCATAGTGCATTACACGTAATTACAGAAAAGCCCTTCGCAAAGGGCGAATACCATGGTCTTCATTCTCTGCTCCTCAGAACTTCTTGTTATGTTTGGAGCCTTAAACCAAACCAGTATTTTAAACAGCTACGTTTGTGTCAGCACCAGGAGTTTTTTGACATGCAGCATAAGTAAATTTTTGTAAAATATAAAATAATTTTTGTTCCATGCCCCCTCTGCTATTGATACCAACAACATTGTTTCTGGCTTTAAACATCATCAGTATGCAAACGTAGTGTCATTATTATGGGTGGTAACTTAGTTGGATGCTCTTTCTACATTTCTGGCAAATGAGTATAATTATTTTCAGAGCTGCGGGAAACTCATGCGTCTTTTATCCTCCATCTGGTCCTGTATGCTACACAGTACAGATAAAAGATGATTTGCCCTATAAGGTTTTCACAAGCCATCATCGACAACGTCCTGAAAAAAAGATCATGTATCCCCTAGCACTTCTATAACTTCCACAGTTTGAAAACAAAATTATTTCCCTGTAGTACTAAAATACTTATAATATTCAAGCCCTCTGTGCTTATATTTATTTGTGTTTTGTTGTGTTCAGCTTTAATGTACTGTGGCAATTTATAAACTGACTTACTATGCAGAAATCTGAGCAGAGTGTTATGAGGTCTGCAAAACACAGGACTGGAAAATCTTTTTGCTCTGTGGAATTCTAATAATTTTATCAGGTGTCAGTGGCAGGTTTTAGTCTCCCATTTTAATGTTTTTCAATCCTGAGCTTAGTTACTGCACCCTGAAGCTGAGATGCTTTTTATTGAGCTACTGTCATGATTGCAGCTCATGACACACTGTACCACTGATGCTTGAAAAAAAGGCTAAATATTATCTTCTATCACTGATCATTCAGAAGAGAAAAAGATGAAGCAAAAAGGACAAAAGAGAATTTACTAAAAATTAGCATTTTTCTCCATTGTTGAAAATAAGTTAAATCCATTCAAGCAAGAAGAATCAGTGTCTGCAAAGTTGAGATTGGTCATTAAACAAGGAGAAGAAAGGAAAGATCCTCTTTTTTTTTTTCTTCGTTATAAAAGTATTTTAATGATAAAAAACCATCACTATGATTGCCTTCCTTAGTAAGTACAGGCTGTCTTACAGGCTCATCATTGATCCTTCAGCAGCCAGACAGCAGGATTGGCATTGCTTGCAACAACTACGGTGGAGACACTTCTTGTCTTTCAGTCAGGAGATTGATTTCCCCCAAAATAAAGGAATAATTTTGACAAACTCTGGGAAGGTACTCGTTGTCTTGCAGTGCTCGATCCACCTGGCATGGCCGTAGCCAACAGGCCAACAGGCATCCTCACACCACAGGCACTGGTCACCGGAAGGTGTTACTGTGCCAGGTTGTGTCACCTGTGGAATCACCTTGTACAGGGAATTGGCACTCTTTATCGTGTCTTTTCCAGGATATCCATGGTAAAATTGTAATGGATTTGCCCTTATTCCATCCCAGAGGCCACACTGAAGGGAGATGCAAGATTTGCTAGTGTCTGAAGTCTTTTCAAGTCACAGTTCATGTGTGAGTAGGAAAAAAGTCAATGCGCAGACAGCAGAAAACACAGGGACAGGAAGAACCTTTACTTTTCAACAACACATGCTTAAGTTAACATTCAAATATAAAGGCCCCTCCAGACCCCATTTCTGTTTAATTTTCTGCTTATTAATTCGCTCTTTGGATAGCGAGAGCAGTGGGACCAGGCAGCCATGGTGGGCAGAGAGTAGTTTGGCAGCCCTGATATAATCACACTCCAAATCTGACCCGTGAAACCACTGTACCCCTGCGGGATGCAACACCATCCCAGGGCACACACATACCCCCTGAGGAGCAAGGGTGCTCACCAGTACCATAGAGCAGAAGGAAGAGCAGCTTGCAAGTGAAAGCATCCCGTCTGCAAAGTTTTCTAGTTAAATTGGAAAGAGATAATGGCTAACAATATTGTTTCCTTGATCTGCAAAATTACTTATTTTAAAAGAGACTAAATTGAATAAACTGAGAGAATAAACTGATTCTGAAAAACTCAACTTTCAATTGCCAGACCCTTTCTGTAAAAAGAAATATTGTCACTTGCAGAATGCTTCTGAGGGGGGGAAAATACATTTTCAACTTTCTTATGTTTTAGCATCATAGGGAACTATCTCATTTCTTGTCATGTTGCATCTTGTCCTAAAATCAATAAATATCTTAAGCATTAAAATAAACTCTGCCTTATAAAAAGTACAGAAGAACCTATGCAGTGCTGTCAAAGACATCTCTTGTACTGAGGAAATTTAAGCAACCTCTTGGGTTCTTCTCCACCTTGAAATTTATCTTTAGATCCATCGATAGAGGAAGAACTGGTAGAAATGCAATTCTTCTAGCAGTTATATGCTCTACATTTTCTCAGCCTGTGAAATAAAAAAGGTTGCTGTTATCAAGAAAATATGAGAAAAATTATCAATTTTATGTCATTAATATGTCATTTCATGATCCAAACACACATTTAGTTAAATTTGTCCAGACAAATTGGTCCAGGCAGAATTAGTACTTACACTTAGAAATATAAAAAAGTTGCTTCACTCCTTTTCTTTTCCTTATGGTTAAGATTTTAAGAGAGAGCTATGAATTCAGGAACCTCAGTATGAAATTTTGTAGGATTTAACCATTTAATTTATGAAGCCTAGGGAAGAATGACATTCTGGATATTCACACTGGAAATTCTTCCGTTAAACAGAAGTCTCAATATTTGTTATATACAACAAGCTAGCATATATACGCAGTCATAGTCATGCACACTCATAGACACATATGACACAAATATTTAGTATTGTGTTAATTAAATCCAGTACTATTGCTTAGATGGAAGGCGTCATCAAGATTTATGAGGATCACAAGACCATTTCAAAAGCACTATAAATCTTGGGTATCATTGCAAAAAAATCAGCATTAAATATATGGTCAGAAAGAAGGTCATCGGCTGAGATGTCAATGAGAGGAAATTTGGATAGAAGGGAAAACACACTAGCAAAAAAAGAAGTTTTTTTGGTATCAGAAAAGCAAGGGTTGAATTTAAACTTAGCAAGGTGCTTGCCTCTGTGAAATGTGGCAGAAAGGCCTTCACCATCTTATCATAGGAAATGAAGGCTAAAGAGATTGTCACACATTTTCAAAAGGGGGGAAAGAGAATTGGGTTTTCAAAGAGGGGGATAAAGAAATGGGTTCAAAATCCTTGAACTGTTGCATACCCACAATTTTGGAACTGAACTTCAAGATTTGGAAGGGACTGCAGACTGGTGAAGGTCCCTCAAGCTACCGTTGCTGTCATAGCAACCTACATGGAGGGACGAAGTGTGACTTCAGAGGTCTTTCCAGAGCCCCCATGAGCCAGATGGAGATGATGGAAATCTGCCATTCTGGTATGCAGAAGGTGAAGTTGAGTGCTTTGTCTGATTTACGTAGCAAACAATTTATTACGACATAAAGATCATGTAAAGGGCTGAATGACTCTTTCTCACTGCTGTTTTTCTGTGTTTTCTTCATCTTTGAAGAACAATGTGTTTTGATTTCTTTAACAGCAGCAATTAAGGAGACCTACTAACCTGGCTTTAGCACATATTCTGCACTCATTACTAAATACTTAAATCAAGCCAGGAGAAGGCCTTTGGGTGCTGTGTCCTGTAAAGCTTGACCTCTACCTGTACAGCACTTTGCCGTCACCCATCTTCAGCTTTCACAAAATAAGAACTCAGTAGGCAATAGCAAGGAGTGGCAAAAGAAAAAGAAAGAGGGGGCTGTAAAAGAGCAGATGGCAAAGTTGACTTACCTTAATAAAAATGCGTCAGTATTACAGGCCATTGAATAATTTTTACAGAGACTGTTGACAATGGATTTAATTTCAACCTGCCATAGACTTCTACTTATTATGTCCTGAGACTCTGCAGTTAGAAAGTGTCATTTGCTGTAAGTATTCGTCAGAGATTGATGAAATGAAAATCATAATGATTAGCTTTACTGGGTCATGTTGCACGGGGGAAAAAAAGCCCTGAAAGGTGACCTTTATTACCAAAAGAGAGACTAACCTCATAGGTAGTAAAATTAGTGACTATTATCTTATCTTCAAAAGCTATTCAGGTATAGCTTTTCTCTAGATGATGTCACTTCAATTTATCAGGCAAAGATGTGAACTTTTTCCCCTGAAGTATCACTTGATTGATAATTCAGATGCCAAAATGAATGCTGAGCATCGTGTCCACACCTCTTCCGCTCAGCAGCCTATCTTCCCTTTTGTCCGAAGGTGCTTGCTGTCACCTGAACGTGCTCCCTTAAGCTCCTCTTCAGGAATGTATAGGAATAAAGAGAAACTGGGACTATGGATGGGTGGCTCTGCTTTACAAATCAAATAACCAGATTCCTGTTATTCTAGTGGTTTATACATATTGCTTAAAAACTTGTAGTTAAAATGATGGGAAATTCCTTGTTAACGAAATTTGAATGAATTATAAATACAAAAAATACATTTATGAAAATGAGCCAGGTGAAGAAAGGAGCTCTAGGAAGAATGTGTGAACACGACTGACTGAAGCCAAAGTAATCCACAACTGACAATTGCCCGACCTCCAGTTCGATCAGCCCCTTCCTTAAGATAACGCCAAGGGTTGGAAATAGCGCGTAAAAAAAATGGAGAGAATGAAAACCAGGGTCAAATTGATCCGATTCCTTGTGTATAAAAGGGATTCTATATTATAACACCAAGCATTTCTGCTCTCGAAACACATTAGACATTAAAGAGGTATAAACTTTGCCTTCAAGAAAATGTGATACCGATAGGAAAATGCTGAAGTTTTAAGGTGGATACTTCAGCCATTCCCTTCCAAGGCCTTTCATTACAATGAAGTGTAAACTCAGGATAAAAAGTATCTGGTACCCAGGGTTTTGTGGTTATTTTTAGTGGAAAATTTAGATTAAAGTTCCCAGTGTTGATGCGGAATTTGTTTTCCTTTTCAATTTATTTTATATTTGTTTAACAAATAATTTGCATCTGTTAATAAAATTAAACCCGACAAATGAATAAGAGGCAGCTCCTTTCAGCAATGCTCCCAATTCCCAATTCCAATATAGCAAATTGAGCTACTGAATATATTTCTTTATATTAAGTCTCCACAGAACACAACAATTTACACAAGTATTACTTCAAAATTAACATTTGCTTCTGTGCTACTATATATATCAGGTCTGGAATTTAATAAGATATTTTAGGGAATTGTCGTAGGATAAGGAGCTGAGCAGAGTCACTGAAGACTGAAGAGAAATTGTGGTATTTTCAAGAATTAAGAGTTAAGGCACCAAACATTTATGTACTTCCATTCCCTGATTAATAAGTCCCTGGAATAGCATATGAACATCTATCTATTACTTTTGTTTTGGTTTTTTTTTTCTGTTTTTGTTCGTTTTTTTTCTTTAGTGAATAGAGACAGATCTATATATTTCAGTATTCAGAAAAATTACGTTTGTTTTGGTTTTTATCTCTGTCTCATATTTCCCAGCCACCATTTTCTTAATGTACTGAATGACCCACAAAACAACATTTATCACTTTCCATTTCCAGTACAAGCCCAAGTTTGCTGTATGAACTGTTAACTGTATGTTGGCTGGCCCTGTGGTAATTTCAGTATTTTTTAAATTTTCTATGAACCAAGTAAAAAAGATAACTTGTTCTGTAAAAACACTTTTGTTTCCAGGTGTTGGTCTGCTAGAGTGTCTTGCAGCGCTTGATGGTCCCTTCTGAGCAGCATGGCTATGGATCTCAGAGATCTGCAAGTGCCCCCCACCGTTCTCATCTGATTAAGTTCCCATCTTTTCCTATGAATGAATACAGAGTTGAGAGGGCTCTGGAGGAGAAAAAATAGGAAGGAAGAGGAAAAGAGCTGAGATACCCCTTTTTCTTTTGATATCAACATTGACACTTCCACACGTTTTGAGCAAAACCCTGTTTTGTCCGCAAAATTGTCAAATATATATTAGTACATTTTGGCCAGCAGAAATGAAGGTGAGAGACTATTTGGATGCACTTTGCTGAGCCCCAAATATACCCAATGATATTAGGCTGCAACAGACAGGAGCAAGTATGCTTCAGTGGCAGGGATTCTTTGTAGGCATGGTATTTTTGAAATTTCCCTCCTCTTTTATGACTTTTCCTGTAAGTTTACATGCTCAATGAGAGTCCTTTCTCTAAAAGATATGGTCCTTTTTGTGGTTCTCCTTAGGCAAGGATTTAACCTCCTTGTATTCCTTCTCAGCTTATGAAATGTTTAAAGCTTATGACAGGAGTAAAAAAGAGCAGGACGTGGAGCTTGGTCCTGCAGCTCTGTATGCACCAAGACATGTTTTGCCTCCTAGGTTCAATCTGTCTTTTCATCACACTAAACACCGCTGCACACAGCCTTCCAGGAGGAAGCATGTTGGTCATGGTCAACAAGTACATAGCAGCGGATGTTGCTGACTTTGTTCAGCAAAATTTTGATACTGATTTCCACAGCTTTCTTTTGAAAATCTGGCATCCCGCTGCTCGGGCAAGAGAAGTCTTCACTGAGCTAAAGACTGACTGCCTGGACAGGCTTAGAGAGTGTTCGTGAATGTAGTTACATCTAGTTGGCAACCAGTTACCAGTGCTTTTCCCCAGGGACAGTCCTGTTCAATAACTTTATTAATGATCTAGATGAGGGGTATTACCAGAAGGATTCTGAGGGGAAACAATTGCACTGTTTAAAGTTCGAGAAAGCAATTCATTATTGCAAAACATTAACACGTGAAAAGAGAAGCCAAAGAAGAAAAAAAGCCAAGGGTCAACTCCCCCTCAATTTGTTATTCACAGACTGGCTGTACATACCAGCCCAATATGTTCAAAGTTCCCAGTAGGCCCAGTTCCTGGGCTTCAGTATGCTTAACACGCTTAGCAGGCGTCCCCGTGGAGGCAACGTTTTCCTCTTTGTTACCACACCCCAGCCTGGAGCAGGAACTCTCTGTCTTTCATGCAGTCAGTCTGTGATATCTGATATCTGTCTGGACATATGTGACCGGAACACACCCAGCTAGAGGTCTCCAGTCCCTCCTCATATATGTAAGTGAAAATCCCCCTGCGCTTGCACAGTACACCTGGGGGTCCTCCGTTATCGTTCAGTCGTCGTTACTTCATCAGCCTACTCTTCTTTTTCTCCTTGACTCCTCCTTGACCGGTTGTCGACAAGTAGCCACAGTGCAAAAAATTTTGTTGCACACGAGTTATTTCCCTTCATGGACAAAGTTCCATTGATCAGATCCTCTTTTCTGATATCTTGGCAAGAAAAGAACAGACTCTCGTAGACAGCAAGGCCAGACATGGACCAAAATATCAGCATCTAAACACAAGAATACAAGGGTATAAAATGCTCACTCTCTATTCTGTAGATGATTCTAAGGTTAGTGAGATTGTTGATCAACTGCAGGGCAGGAAGTCTCTTCAGAGGGATCTGGAGAGGCTGGATCCATGGGCCAAGGTCAACAGTATGAAATTCCACAAGATCAAGTGCTGGGTCACAACAACCCCAGACAGCACTACAGACTGTGTCAAGACTGGCTGGAAAACCACTCAGTGGAAAAGGACATGGGAGTGCTGGTTGACAGCAGCTGAACATGAGCCAGCAGTGTGCCCAGGTGGCCAAGAGCACCAAGGTTATCCTGGCCTGTATTAGCAATAGTGTGGCCAGCATAACCAGGGCAGTGATTCTTCCCCTATACTCAGAACTGGTGAGGCTATACCTCGAGTCTTGTGTTCATTTTCGGTACTCTCACTTCATGAAAGATATTGAGGTGCTGGAAGGTGTACAAAAAAGGCAGCAGAGTTAATGAAGTATCTGGAGAAGAAGATGAGGAGCAGCTGAGGGAACTGGGAATTTTTAGCCTGAGAAAAAAGAGGCTCAGTGGTGACCTTATCACTCTCTACAACTACCCGAAAAGAGGTTGTAACCAGGTGGTTGTCAACTTATAACCCAGACAACTAGTGACAGGACAAGAGGAAATAGCCTCAAGATGTGCCAAGAGTGGTTCAGGTTAGACTTCAGGAATTTATTCATGGATAGGATTGTTAAAGTATGGGAACAGGCTGCTCAATAACGTGGTGGAGTCACCATTCCTGGAAGTGGTCAAGAAGTGACTTGATGTGGAAGCTAGTACTCCTGTCTGGGTAACAGGCTGGTGTAGATCAAAGGCTGGACTTAATGATCTTGGAGATATTTTCCAATTTAAATAATTCTACGATTCTTTGACTTGTTCTGTACATTATCTTCTATAGTGTTACAGAGGCTCCATGATTTAGGGCCTCGTCATAACCACCACACTTTTAGGGTGTTGGTATCTGAGTAGTAGAACCTCAGACTGCTCTTGTCTTAAGAACAGTGATTGCCCAGGCAGCATTTCATTGAGTCCTCAGTAAGTATTCTCAAATTTGCTGCAAGAAATAGGTACTTAACAAATCTAACCCCACTACATCTTTTGTGAGTCCACAGCACATGTATTTCTAACAGCACAGGGAAAAGTGGAGGACCAAGCTATTGTTAGTGTACTACTTAGGGTACAGTTGCTTTCACACAATAAGAACTGAATGTGATGGCACATCAAGTGTTTCCCAATCCTATGTGCTTATGCTATTAGAACAGCTCTAATTTTAATAGTAGAAAAATTTATACAGACAAATAAATTATAACTTCCCTCAGCTTTATGTATTGCTCTGATGGTTAGTCAAAAATTTGTAATTACCTTTCTAGTTCGAGAAAACATTTTAACATACATTGGAATTTGGCAAGCTTCCATGGTTTAAAATCTTACTATAGAGAAAATACCTCATGCATAGCAAATCTAATTGCATATGAAAGTTTTCATTGGTTAGTGCCTGCTTTGTTGTGTTTAATTTTGATTTTCATGGCAATAGAATGATGAAAGCAAAATCTGATATGCTTCAAAAAAGCTAAAGCAAGAAGCAAGGTATTTTCTCAAATTCTACACTTCCGTTCATGTAAGTGATGGAAGTGATCTTTATACAAGACTAAGTAAAACATGTTTTTCTGAAGCTGCTCTAAAATTTAAGTTAGGAGAGGCTCATTAACTTCACCAGGCAAAAGATCTGATGCAGTGATCACTGCATGATCACACCATGGCTGGCTGTTTATGTCAGCAAATGCAGGGACATTTCAAAAGACTTCCCTCTGCATTAATATACTGGGGAAGTTGAAATTCTGAATGGATAATTTCAGTTTCATTTCAGTAATGTTCTTGCTTTTTTCAGGATGAAACAACTGAATTCTGGTAGCACCTGTTACAAACAGGTAGAAGGCAAAGTCTGCACAGGTGGCTCCACAGTGATGGGAGGTGTAGACATTGGGCATTGAGGCATCAGGTCTTTTCCCCATTCTGACTCTAAAGCTCATTCACATATTAGTCACAGTTTAGAAAAGTCAGTCTTTATCTCTCTCCTATCAATTCTGTTATAGCCATGGGTTAAAGTGACATCGCTCTAGGCACTTCATTGGGCTGAATACTGTGTTTACTGTTTTTGCCTGGTCTGATTATCACTTGCACTGTGAACACAGGGAAAAATCTTTGAAGGCTGGGCAAGAACACAGAGAGAAGAAACACAGCCATAGATTCCCAGACCTCAGCTTACTTTGATAATTTGCTGATATTAAATATCTTCTCACTATTATTTTAGAAGGTATGCTGAACATTTTTTATATACATTTTCCTTGCATTTTTCTGTTTTATTTTTACATAATCCTTTTCTATACATTCTCTGGAATTTGCTTCCCAGTCCCTCAGTGTGTCCAGAGACCGGAGGGGGAGTTTTTATCAACTCAAAAAGGTGATTTTCAGGCACCTAATTCTTTCATCACTGCATTTGGCAAGGTGGAGCCTGATGAACTGCTAGATAAGACAAAATATAAAGGAAGACAGTGAAATTGTGAGATGAAAACATGGAAAGTGAGAATGCCTGCTTTGGAATAGAAGAACATTGGTGGAGAAAAAAACAGTGGAACATGGGGTGGAATGGGAAGGAGTGCTACAGTAATTGCCGGAAGTTGCCTTTTCTGGAGACGGGGTTGCTCTTCAGGAGGCCATTAGCAATCTGGAGAAAAACAAGTATGTATTGAGGATAAGAAACAATGGTTATAGTGCCTGCCTTGGGTGGTTGACTAGCGGCTCAGGGAGATGCAGGGAGGAAGTAAAGGTCTCCACCCATGTTCTCAGTTCACCAGCCACATGGAGATGGTGAAAGGCTCTGATACACTGGAGGAAGTACCACGTGCTTGATGAACTGGGGTTCCTGCCTGACTTCAATTCTTCCGCATGCCCCCAGCACACCGATGGGGGGGTTGATACATTGAAAATGAGTGCAATGCATTTCGGTCACTGTTTTAGGGTATGTCTATGGTGGAGTCACCATGAAGTACTTTGCATTTCTAAAGATCAAATTAATGACAAAGTAGGGAGCAAGTTATTAATCCTTTGAAGACAAATAAATCTTTCCTAAACCACATCAAATAGAGATTGGCTGGAGAAATACTATTTGCACTTTCTAGTTTTCTAATTTTGCCTAAACCACCAAAGTATCTTGTTCTAGGCTCCTCTTTCCTAAAAGGTAGTTTGAGATCCATTTTTTTTGTTATTGGGAGATTGGTATGTTTTTTCACCTTGTTTTTCTAAATATATATCTGAAATATAAATCTGAAGAGGCGGAGAGGCTGGATATAGACTTTTGGCATTTCTCTTACTCTTGCATAGGAGAAAGAAATTAAAGCACACTCAACTGCGAAGTGAAGTTCTCAAAAATTTATGATCCCACTAGGAAACAACTAGCCCTGGAAAAGATAAGATAAGGATCTTGCTAACAAAAGGTGGTATTTCTCATCCAACCGATATCAGTGGATAACCCTGTCTGCTCAGAGCAGAGCAGAAAGAGGGAGGGTGTGGCATATGAAGGCATGGACGGCAAGTGGAATAATGAGACCAATTTTTACAGTTCTTTCATGTCTTATATTCCTTGTTACTTTTGTAGTAAATTGATGTTAGTAACTTTCTTATACATCTATTGTATTGAAGCACTTGTTGTTCACTAGAATCTCACTTCTGCGGCCACACGCACACAAGGAAACATTTCAGCGTATCCGCTTTTATCTTTCCAAGTTCCCTTTCTAAGTTTTTCCCAAAGTCATATAGTCACGATTCCCTACATCTCCTCTCGCTTTACTTTATAGGGCACTTAAAGTTTTATGGACTTGTACTACTAAAGTTTGATGTATTGCCCTTTGTTTCATAGACCGTTCAGTCCCAATCAAGCATGGTAAACAGGAAGTCATCTACAATAAACCTAACACTATAAACAAGCCACACATTAGAATTTTTTCACCAATGGCCCTAAACCCAAAGTCCAATCCCATCCTTCAAAGCGGTTCCATCTGTCATTCACTGTCAGTTTTTTCTTTATGTTTTGTAACTGTTGTAAGTTTTTATGAATGGAGGTTGATTTGTCACTCAAATTCATACAACAGTTTCCCTCAAATTCTTCAAATCCATGTCCCTGTGCTAAAAAAAACAATAGCAGCTCTATTTTTCAAAGTGTCATGTCTCACTGATTGAACATCAGTCAAAAACATGACTAGTAGCATTTGTCTCTTTTGCTAACATATATCTTAATTTATTTAATGTAGTTAAAGCCTTTGCAGCTGCCACTCCAAATATTAGGAAAGAGGCAGTAATTCTTGTCTCGTGGTTCCAAATTTTTATATAATCCCTACACTCACTAGTAAAGTTGTTGTCTCAGTCTGAAGAGACTGGAAGGTTTGCTAAAGAGAATGAGTT
>NW_020925744.1:6244405-6266207 GCF_003984885.1 Neopelma chrysocephalum
GGGGCAGGGAAGGAAAAAATTCCCCTCAGATTATAAACTATAACAGTTGTGTACATGTCTCCTGGATTTTTACAGTGTTTTAGGATCTTTTAGGTGTGAACAAAGTTAATTTCCCTACTGTAAAAGGCCCTCTGATAATTCTTCCTGGTACCAAAACCCAGGCTCGATTTCCACAAAGGAGGAAGATGGCAAAGTCATATGACTCAAAAAGAAGAGGTTACTATTATCTACATGTGAACATCATCGAGACGAGTTACTAAATTGTCCGGTACCCATGATATTCCAGGTTGTGTTACCATTTTTCCTAAATATTATACATCTCTTGTGCAAACAGGGATCCTAACAACTCCAGTTCTTGAGGGGGATTAGGATCTCATGGTTGACCTACATGAGACCACCAGCCATCTCAAGAATCATAAGTGTCATTTCTCATAAGATTTTGGAAGGGAGATTGTGAATGCAGTTATTGGTTACAAAGAGGGAATAATTCCTGGGGGTCTAGAGGAACACTTATAATCCAAGACAAAAGGATGTTGTGAACAAAAACTAAAGACACGAATACCTGTTGCCAATTCTACTATCTCTATAGAGCCTGTAACAAATGTTAACGTCTGAGTCCCACTTATCACTATCCGTCTTCCATGTTACTACAGCTTTTCCTCTTGCTCCAGACATGTCTATAAAAATAGTTAAAGCATTTTGGATAGGGGCGTGAAAAAGGTGAGCCTTAGGTGCAACGGCAAGGCTGGCAGCGAAGGTAAGAGCATGTGATGAGGAAGGTAAATTTTTTTTCCCCAGTTAATGTTGCTAACGCAATTTGTACTGGCATGTGCTGTTGAAGCCAAAAAGAAAAATATTGTTTGGCAACTGGTATATAAATTGCTGCAGGATCAAATGGCAGTGTCTGCTGCAAACATTGTCAGCCTCACTGTGTTAGAATAATTAACATCTCAATACCAGTGATTACCGTTTTAGGAAAAGCATGAGGTAAGAAACCCACTCCAGAAACCGTAAAAGGTCAGTATAAGTAACATCTCTCTGGCATAAGAGGGCATAAGGCTGAAAGGTGTTATAAATCAAAATTAAAAAATCCAGTAGATACACGACAAAGCATATTTTGCTTCATTAGTTAATGAACGAGGTGAAGATATGTCAGAATTGCCTTTTAACAAATCAAACAATAGGGTCAATTCTTGTGCAAATATTCCTAACTGCGGTCGCATCAAATTGATGGTGCCTAAGAGTTTCTACAAATAACTTAGTGTCTGTATGTCAAGACCTAAATGTAGTGACTGCGGGAAAATAGCTGTTTCTGTTATTTTCCACCCCAAATACTTCCACAGAAAATTGTTTTGGGCTTTGTTCTTAGCAAACACAGCGCTGCTTTCTGCAAATGTCTCTGTAGTAGAGTAAGCACTCGGAACAGTTTGCCTCCTTGTGCTGAGATAAGAATATCATCCATATAATTATACAGCAAAACCTAAGGGAAAGAGATTCGAAGAAGTGTAAGAACTTATGCAAAAAATATTTGACACATTATATGACCTTTCATCTTTTCCTGCGGTAAAACAGTCGAATGATAACATTCTGCAGATTCCTCGTTATTAACTGCCAGTACTGTAAAAGAAAAATTGACATATCCTCTGGATGCAACAGAATGGCAAAAGAATAGTCTTTAAGGTCAATAACTACCAGTGGCCAAGAGTCTATTAAAATAGCAGGCAAAGCAAGGCCGGACTAAAGGGCTGAGAGTTAATTGCTCAAAAATTGTTTAAAAAGTCTCCATTTACCATTCTTCTTAGGAATAGCAAACACAGGTGTATTCGACGGACTAATAGAAGAAACAATGTGTCTTGCCTTTAAATGTTTACCCAGTAATTTTTGGAGTTCTTGCAGCCGCTCGTGTTTCGGGGACCACTGTTCTACTCACACTGGCACATTTGTCTTCCGGTTGAGTTTCAGGTAGGGTTGCATTACAGTGGTAAATAGGACAAATTGTTTGTATAGAAATTCAAAAAAATCTCTCCCCCAAGGAGCACTCATTACATAGGGTGTAATTTGGCCTTTTTGTCCTTTTGATCCTGGAACTTCAAGCAGCTGTGCGCTTTGTCTGGGGAGCTGGGTCCCACCGATACCCATGGCTGCAGCAATAGGAGTCTTTAGAGGCAAATTGGTGGGCAAATTAGTGTTCAATATGATAGTAACATCCGCACCAGCGTCCACGAAACACTATTGTAACAAGTCAGCATCGGCTGATTGTGAGAGGTTTGTCATACCCCCCAATACGTGATATATTTGTAATGCCAAAACTTCTATTACGACCATCCCTTTCCCTTCGAATATTTTGCAGTGAAATAAAAAACTGTGTAACCTTTCCCCCAACCTTAATATGACAAGGAGGGTGAGGTGTCTAAGCTATGAAGTGAATATCCCTGGTATATTCAGCATCAATGATTCTAGGGAGCACAAAAAATCCTGCATGTATTGAGGATGACATGTTTACAAGAACACACTGTAACTATTCCCTAGCCGTCCTCAGACCCTCTTGGGGAGTAACTGCACAGCTGTATTTGTTAACAAGACTGACCAGGAGACAGCCAGGTCCACTCCAGTGCTCCCTTTGGTGGCTGATGGCAGGATGCAAGAAAATTGCCATGAACTTCCTGTATTTGTTCTAGAATCACTGCCATATTTCTTATTGGAGCTAACAGCTTCACGCTCCTCTTCCCATTTCCCTGCTGTGGTGGAAGAGGGGTGCCATTTTGATGGAATTTAAATTTGCACTCGGTGAAGATCCATTTGGCAATGGGGGCACAGTTTTGTCTGTTTCACAGGGGCTCCCGCTTTTTGCCAGCTTTACAGTCTTTTTTAAAATGCCCCTTCTGACCACAATTCTAACAGGGTGCTTATTGTGCAGCAGCCACCAGCAATTCTAACAGGGTGGTTATTGTGCATGAGCCACCAGCAACTACTTTGTTAATTCTGCAGCTAACAGGTCCACTGTCTCTGTCCCAACTTTCTGATACGTCCAAATCATGTCAGTTATGGATGGATTGGTAGATTGTAAGGGAATGACTTTATGAAAATCAGAAATGATTGTCATAAAACAATCATTTTATGACAATCAGAATTTACATTCTCAGTTTCCAATTGCTGCAAGATTAAGGGTTTAGCCACATCGGATTCCACTTGACACTCAATCGTGTTTTGTAAGCAATCTAAATATATATTTGTAAATATATAAATTATATTAAAAAAATGCAGAAAAAAGAAATTTTTTTCCTTGTTTTTTTTCTCCTATAGTTTTTGGTTCATTTGAATTGTGGTGTATTTTTTGTAGAAAAGGATTTTCTCTTTGGAATAATGAATTTTCTCCTAGAGTAAAACACCTACATTCGTCTCTAGCATCCATTCGGAAAAAGTATTTCACATTGTAGTCATATACTGTGGCAGCAGAGAATTTCATATTAATCATATCATGTGATGCCAAAAGGCCAGCTGGCATTGTCTGTGACATTGCTGTGGAACCACTGTGTTTTTCATTGTCAGTGATGATAATTTTACCTCAATTCAAATGTAAATACAATGAAAAAACTACAAAATAAAATACATGAGGAAATACTCTTTGCTCTAGAAAAAGAAAGCTGATATTTAATTACGGCATGAGCTCTTTTCTTCTTGAGATCTTCACGAAGAGTTCACACAGAACTTACCACAGGCTGAGAAGTGATCAAACAGGGTGCTGTTGGCTGTTCTGGGTAGACACCCATGGGGGTGCTCTTACTCCAGGGCAGATATATACCAAAAACTGTCTCCCTGCCAGGGAAAGAATTGCTCCTCATAGACCGCAGGCAATAGCATGTTTACAGCCTGCAATCAAGGAAGAGCTGACATGGTCTATCTGCGTGCCCAAAGTGAATCCAGAAGAACTTTTTACTGGGACTATATTCCAGTGAAAATGTGCCCTGGTAGCACTGGTAATTTAATTTCTCCTTTTTTTTCCAAAGGCACTATATACCTTTGCTAACCTGTTGTCTATCTCTCCGTCAATCTTAACATCTGAGGAGATGAGGCTACCAAGGTAATTAAACTGCTGGACTGATTTGAGCACTGATTCGCCAATGGCGATATAGGGATGATGGAAGACTTCCTGAGGTGCAGGTTGATAGAGGACTTCAGTCTTCTTTAAGCTGACTTCCAGCCCAAAGAGCTCAGCAGCGTCTGCGAAGCAGGATGTTAAACGCTGCAGAGCTACTTCTGTGTGGGCCACAAGGGCGGCGTCATCAGCAGAGAGCAGCTCCCAAACAAGATGGTTTGAGTTCCTAGTGTGGGCCTTCAGTCACCTTAGGTTGAATAGGTTTCCATCAGTAGTTTATCGAATGTACATACAATCCTGATCCTCCAGGTCTGCCGTGGCCCTTTGGAGCATCATGCTGAAAAAGACTGTGAATAGGGTTGTTGCGAGAACACAGCCTAGTTTCACATCACTGGTTATTAGAAAGGGCTCAGAAAGTGCATTGCCATATATGACTTAGCAGTGTTGATCCTCATGGAGTGAGAAGATCATTTTGAGGAACATGGGGGGACAACCTAAATGTTCCAAAATCTGCCATAGACCTGTTCTGCTCACAGTATCGAAAGCTTTGGTGAGATCAACAAAGGTTACATAGAGACCTTTGTTCTGTTCCCTACATTTCTCTTGCAGTTGTCTGAGAACAAATGCCATGTCTGTGGTACTCCTGTTGGCTCTGAAGCCACATCGGCTTTCAGGTAGAATTCCTTCTGCTATAGCAGGTATTATTCTGTTCAAGAGTATTCTTACCAGGATTTTGCCAGCAACGGAGAGAAAAGGCTTCAAAATTCTTTCTTACTGTGGCGTTGAAATCTTATAATCTGCAGGAACCTTCTGGATAAGGCGGCGCAGGTTGGTGTAAAATTTATCTTTTTCAGCAGCTTCTTGTGTAGTGGAAGGTGTAGGGAGATAATGTGGTCAGAATGACCTGTCGCCATGTTTTCAAGTTTAGGAACAATAGAGTTTTTGATCATGAAGCTGACTTCTGAGATATGCTTTTCGGTTCTGGGCTTACCTGACCAAAAGAACAAGTTGTGGATCAGTCTAGCTAAAAAAATACAATTATGCGCAGACAAGGGTGATCAGAGAAGATTCTACGAAGCCCTGAAAACAGCATATGGGCTTACATACCAAGCTCAAAGTCCTCTACTCAACGCTAATGGTCAAACACTTCTGACAGATAAAACCTCTATTCTGATTCGATGGTCTGAACACCTTCATACCCATTTCAGTACTAGCCGTGTAGTCCAAGACACAGCCATTCAGTCCACAACACAATAACCAGTGAAGTATGAATTGGATACTGCCCCCACTTTAGGAGAAACCCTTAAGGTCATTCAGCAGGTGAAAATGGGCAAGGCAACTGGGGTTGATTGAATTCCACCTAAAGTCTGGAAACATGGGGGCCTTGCACTCCATGCTAAATTTCACGAATTCGTACTACGCTGTTGGGAACTAGGCAAACTACCCTTAGACCTTCGAGATCATCATCACCCTATATAAGAAGAAAGGAATTAATCAGACTGTTCAAACAGAAAAAAACCACCAAATACATGCAAATCTGTAACATCCCCAGACTGATACAAACAAGCACCTGTAGTGCATGTAAGAATTGATTCATATTACAGACTGTTTGTTGCCATTATCAAGGCTGTGAATTATCAAGGCTAGTCTACACACAAAGGTGGTATGAAGCAGGGGGAGTAGGTTAAAGTCTGAGTACCCAGAGCTCAGCAGCCACAGCTGGCGTCACTACCTGCAGCAGACACCAAGGGGGTACATGCCAATGGTTTTCAGCCAACCGCAGTCAGTTCCCAAGAAGCCAACGTGGAAAATGGAAGTGACTCAGAAGTTGAATTTAGAGTGAAATTGTAGCCTATGGGATTGTGTATTCTGGAAACGGCTTTTTCACTTTGAAAGATACCTGCCATCCACTTCTGATTGCTGGGCTTGGATTACTCTTTCTAACACTCAGCAAATTCATGTTACATAGACCCACAGGTTTCTGAACAGCTGGTTCTGTTCTTCACTAGAACTGGTTCAGCTTTTCCTATTGAACAATGAACTTAATTTGGTCCCCTGTATTACATCCACAGACAGATTTCAATGTTTTCATTATTTAGAGTTATTCACTGAATAACGCATGGGAATGTCTTGCAGACTGTGTACTTACTCGAGAACTCTGTGCCACAGCTATTGCTTTTTCACTAGCTGTACTATGTGATTGGTCACCAAAGTCAAACAGAATATTTTCTTCCCAGACCAAGAAGCATTTTCAAGCTGCATGTTTTACAAAACAGAATAATCAGTCTTATGCTCTTCTCACCACTTAAGAGAATAAATTTTCTGTGTTCGTATGTGCCATTAATGAAAAAAACTTGCAATTTTAGATGAAAAAATAAATCGGCTTTTAGCCTAGTGGGCAGATGTCTCAGTTTAATGAAACTGAAATGTTCATTAAAGGGAATGAGTTATGAGGAAGACCAAGCTCCTCCCTCTAAGCAATTGTAAATCTGAAATTAATGGGCTGTAATTGAGGAAGTATAGAGAAAGAAAAGATAACAACCCTTTATTAAAGTATATAGGTGTATAGGCTGAACAACGAAAGAACACCAAAAAAAGACCCCAATCAACAATCTTGCACCCAACCTTCCCACCAAAAACAGTTCAGTATTTTCACCTTTTTGAGCAATTCTAAACATGCTCAGGAGAGGGCACTGCTGGATCACCGGAAGAGCAGAGCCTGCAGTTGCTCCGTGGTGGCCGGCAGGGTGCGCTGTTAGGCTCTGGCAGTTGCCATGTGTGGGCCCTTTTGCGTGGGAGAAGCCGAAATGGAGATTCCCTCCCAACCAAGAAGGGTAAAAATCAATGGGGAAAAGGGTGTTCTTCCCATGGACTCACACTGTCGATGGCTGGCTTTGGCTGAGATTCTCCCCTCTTCTTCAGCAAAAGCTGCTGCCAACATGGGAATGGAGGAGAGAAGGGAGGCCTGTTCCCTCAAACGTTCCCCCACAGATGTCCCTGGCTTCCCTTATGATATCTGAGCGAGTCCAGGCCATGGACAGAACAGGGCACAGGAGAACAGGGGCAGACCAGGGTCAAAGGCAGCAAGATGACCTCGCCGAAAACAAAATGAACCTACACACACACACACACACACCTTTCTTTGGTCAGTGGAAAAGTAAAGTGAGGATGCCGTTTTCCGAGGAGAAAAAAACCAAAAAACTAACCTCTCCCCCATAAGTCTTCTGAGGCCCATTAGCTTGGAATGTGAGGCCACCTTACAGTTCTTTTGTGTGTGGGAATCTATCCAGCCAGCTAGCGTCCCCCTCCCTCATTCAACAATTTACTTTCATGGTAGTGCAGGGGAAAAAAATTTCAAGGTTTTTTTTTAGAGCAAGTAAACCTATGACAGCAGACTACTTACATAGGAAATGGGAAATCTCTGTTCAGCTTCCTTCTCAGCTTGAAGGCATGTAGAAAAGTCCCTGCAGCTCCTGTGGGTCCATCCTTCCCCAGATGAGTCCTCCAGGTAGGGATATCCCCTACACTTCGGTTTGAAAGTTTCCCTTTCATGGGTCAGAATTATGGGTTTCCTAAAAAATACATCAACATCTCCCCCAAAAACAAAGAAACACAACGACCAAAACAACCAAATCTCAAGAAAAACTGATTCAGTAAGCTTGTAGCCTGGGTGGTGGGAGACATCGACCCAAGGCCCTGTTGTGGAAAAACCCTCTGAGCTACAGAAAGGACAGTATTAGTAGAGGGTAGTATTGGCACAGTTGGAAAACACCTTCCACGCAGCAAGATCTGCTCAGCCCAGACTAAGTTGGCAACTACAATCTGTGTCCTAAGGGAATGTAGACTACTCAGGGTACAGCTCTGATACAGGTACTGGGGAGGAGAAGGAAGAAGAGAGGACATCTGGCTTAATTTCTCCTGCCAATGGGCTTGTGGTCACTGCCTAGCCAGTGCTGAAATTTTGAAGCTATATTACCTTTCCCATTTATTATACAGGTCCTGTTTTGACTCTGAACCAGCTTGCCCATAATGAATACTTAGATTTTTTGACAGTACATGGTCTATACACGAGTCCCAAGCTGACACTCAATATCTGGCCCCTTGGTCCTATTTTCAATTTCTTCTCTCCCACTAATCCTGGAAATTATTCTCACGTGACACTCCTTACCACCAGAGTGGAGGTGCAGAACATCGCAGGCCCTCTGGAAGATCTGACAGAAACTTTCCCTCCCTCCCTCTCTCTGTGTGCTGTGGCCCTGAGTGCATTGAGGGGGACAGGGGAGTACTCCAAGGCCAGACCCAAGGAAAGGTGCGAGATAGTGTGAAATTCACATTTCCAATTGTAGGGGCGTGTCTGAAGTATGAGGGGACGTACCAGGGCAGAGACGCCCAGAGGAGCATGCGCTGAGATTTACAACCCTGTTGGATAACGAGATCACATGGTTCAGGGATATAAAAGGGAGCGGGAGATTCAAATAAAGACTCTCTGATTCCACCACCTCTGGAGAGTGTACTGTATTTCTTTATCATATAAAGGCAGCGACACGTTTACGCTACATCTGGCGCCCGAACCGGGACAGAACCTATAATAGGTTAGATAGCTTAGCCTGTAACAGGATATATATCGGTAAAACTCCGGGTATCACCTCAGTTCTATGAGGTGGAAGTTTTTTGACTGAAAAAAACCAAGACGTCTTTAATCGTTGCCTTGGGAGTGTCCAAGGAACAAAATCTAGTTAGTGAGCTCAAAAAATTATAGGGAAAAGCGCACATAAACAAGAAGAAAGAAGAAAGAAGAAAGAAGAAAGAAGAAAAGAAAGAAGAAAGAAGAAAGAAGAAAGAAGAAAGAAGAAAGAAGAAAGAAGAAAGAAGAAAGAGGAAAGAAGAAAGAAGAAAGAAGAACACGCTGACAGATAGGAGCGGCAGGCAGCCGGAGAGAGTGGAGAGGGTCCAACGCAACACCAAAGCGGTGAGTCCAGCTGAGAGGCAGCCTGCACGGCTAGGACTGCTCCCTGAGCAGTAGCGTGTCCGCAGCTCGGAAAACCCGGGCGGTGGAACACGTTGAAACCGCTGGGAAACCCCTGCCACCCTGCCACTGCTGCCACGGCCAAGCCAGCTGCGCCAGACCGGCCCCACCGCTGCCCGTACCACCCCAGCCCCACCGTGCGACCCCCGCGTTGGCTTTCCGCCAAGTGGAAAGCCCTGCAGCTCCGCGCCGCCTGCCGTTCCTACACGCGTTTGCCGCCGCTTCTGCTGAGCCCTGCGCCGGATGCGTCCCGCAGCCCCCGGACCCCACATCACCTAGCAATCTGTGGGACCTCTGGAGCTGCTCCCTGCTGCCCCCCAGCTGTCTGTAACGACTGCGCCGACCCTCCAAATTGAGAAAAAAACACTGCAAGCCACTGCAAACCCAGAGGGAACCTGCTGCCGCTTTTCGCGCCGGAACGCCGTTTTGTCACCGATTTTCGACGGAGCGCCAGCTGCCACCGGAGACCAAGCATGCTGCACTGCCACCATGCCGAGTTCCGCACCTACTGCTGGCCACCCGCACCTAGAAGGAGCCCCGTCGCTTGCCGCCGCCACTGAGCTAGGGAAACGAGCCGACCAGAATCCGGGAGTAGCCAGCAACTACACAAAGAGCTTCCGCCCGCATGTGTCCACAGCGCAGAGAAAAAGGTAAAATGGGAAGTTTTTCTCCACCGAAATCTCACAAGACACAGATGCACTGGCTATCCCTCTTAAGCCATATCATATACAAACCACGAGGGCCGAACTGACAGAGCTTGTACGTTTCATTAAAACAGCTGTCCCTGAACTGCAATTAGTTGAAGCCCTTCACATAAAAATATTGCAAAAAATAGGGAACCTCATAAAGCTAAAAGCTCAGGGGGGAGACCCCAGGCTAACAACGCCTTCCCAGCATGGCAAATCATAATGTCTGCACTACACAGAGCCCATGAACGGACAACACAAGCACATAACACCAACACACCCCCCCCCCAATTACACTGCTAGCAGTAGCCCAACTTTTAGGCATAGGAACACAAACGCCCAAAGTCTGGTGGGGGGGAGAAGGGAGATGTTCGTGAGTTAAGCAATAGGTCAGAAGCCGAGAGCCAAAGGGACGCGGGCCATTGGGAGGGAATGAAGCCTGTGATTAGAGATCTCCATTCATGGGATCATCGCAGAGGGTTCTGTTGCAGCGACCGGGGGGGTAACCAGCATATTTGCCGCCCCACGGATGATCGCCGGCCGCATGGTCCAGCGTGGGCGCCACCATCTTGCCCACCACATGGCCCAGGAACTGACCTGTCTCTTCTGGCCCCAGCGCCGCCCCGTCCCACCCATAGGAGCGAGGGAGGAGGTAGCTCCGCCCCCTCGCCGCCTCCGCCACCCGCCACTACCCCCCCACAGGGAACCGAGATTACTGGAGCCACGGGGGGGGAGGAATGGGGGGAGGAGGAGGAGGAACTAAGGATGGTTCCGTCGGGAGGGAGCGAGGTAGCAAATGGAGGAGGGTCGGTTGATAAGTGGAGTTTGTGTCGAGAGGAGGCATTTCGGGTGGGAGATTTGCAAGTAATTAATGCATGCCCAGTCGTTATTGGCCCACGCCAGACCTACCGGTTCCAACCTTTGCCACACGAACTAACAAAGGAACTGAGGCAACTAATAGGGGAAACTGGCGTGTCCTCAGCAAACACCCTTGCATTTTTAGAGACACTAAGCTCAATCTACATTTTTATGCCACACGATTGGAAGACTATACTAAAAATAAGTCTTACTAACACCCAGTACAATGTATGGCTAAACGACTTTCGAGAGAATTGCTCTGTGTACGCTAATGACCCACAAGCAAGCATTACAGCACATCAACTAACCGGGGAGGGTAATTATCGTTCAATAGATGCTCAAACTGGGTACAATAGGGAAGTGTATGAGGTAATAGCCAAACACGCCATGAGAGCTATGAGAAAATTACCCACATCAGACCGAGACACCAATTTATCATTTACAAAAATAATGCAAGGCCTGACAGAACCATACTCCCAATTCTTGGACCGGCTGCAATTTGCCCTAGATAGGCAGATTGAAAATGAGGAAGCCAGAGAAATACTTAACAGAAAACTGGCTTTCGAGAATGTGAACCTAGACTGTAAGAGAGCATTGCAGGCCCTTCCTAAAAGGGAGAGCTGTAGTATTGCAGAGTTGGTTCGTGCCTGCCAAGGGGTTGGCTCAGTGGGACACCAGACTGACTCGTTAGCAGTAGCACTGTGTGCCTAGCTAAGAGTACAGGAAGGAGCCAGACCCAGAAGTGGTTGTTACGTATGTGGTGCCCCCGACCACTTCCAAAGAGACTGCCCCAGGAGACCCTTAGCAGTGGCACCCCACAAGCACCCAAAAGCAAAGAGGGTGCCAAAAAACTGGAGACGAGGGGCGTTGTCGCACGCCCCAGTACAGCAAACAAATGCGACACAAGGGAACAGGCTAGCAATTTGTGCCCCCCCACCTCAGCCAGCGCTGGGCTAGACTTATCCAACCGGGACTCTGTCTTCATAACTTCCACAGAGGTAGTGCTAATCTCAACTGGGTTTTGGGGTCCCCTTAGCCCAGGGGTGCACACACTACTGATTGCAAGGTCCTCCACTACAAGAATGGGTTTATTTGTGCTGCCGGGAGTGATAGACTCAGACTCTCATAGCGAGATTCAGATAATGGCCTGGACCCCTTCACCCCCCTGTTTCATTCCAAAGGGACAGAAAATCGCCCAACTAGTCCCCTTCTACAGCGTGTCGCCTGCGGGGGAAGGGGACCAGAGTTCAGGGGCTTTCAGTAACACAGGACCACCACAAGTTTACTGGGCAGCAGCCATCACAGCCACATAGCCGGTCATGACGTGCCAGGTGAATGGGCACCGATTTACAGGCCTAGTGGACTTGGGAGCCGATGTTTCCATCATAAAGGACTCCGAATGGCCACTTAACTGGCCCACTGTTTGCCCAGCTGCAACCATTCAGGGGGTGGGAGGCACACAAAGGCCCAGACAGAGTGCCCAAGTACTCACTGTCTTGGGCCCTGAAGGACAATTAGCCAAGGTAGCTCCTTTTGTTGCCCCCATTCCTTGTACACTGTGGTGAAGGGATGTTCTCGGGCAGTTTGGCACAGTGATGCAAATTCCTCCTGCAAGCAGCCAGGTTTTTCAATAGGGGCCATTGGCCAGCCATCCCAAACACCCATTAAGCTGGTCTGGAAAAGCGAGCAGCCAGTCTGGGTGGACCAATGGCCTATGAAAAAGGAACGGCTTGAACGATTAACAGAGCTTGCAAGGGAACAGCTAGAAGCAGGACATATTGTGCCCACAAACAGCCCCTGGAACACTCCTGTGTTTTGCATTCCCAAGAAAAGTGGGAAATGGAGAATGCTGCAGGACTTAAGGGCAGTAAATGCAGTTATAGAGGCGATGGGAGCATTGCAGCCAGGACTGCCTTCACCTGCTATGCTCCCAGCGAATTGGCCACTAATGGTAATTGATTTAAAGGACTGTTTCTTTACCATCTTCCTACCCCCTGAGGACGCGCCAAGGTTTGCCTTTTCCATCCCGGCCTTGAACAATGCACAGCCCATGCAAAGGTATCACTGGGTTGTTCTTCCTCAGGGGATGAAAAATAGTCCTACAATATGCCAAACAGTAGTGGCAAATGCTATTCATCCCATCAGAAGGCGTTTTCCCTCTGCTATCATCTATCACTACATGGATGATATTTTAATTACCATAGCCACAGAAAGTGAACTAGAAACTGTTGCTACTGCTCTAAAAGATGCTGTCCAAGATGCAGGGTTACAGGTTGCGCCAGAGAAGATCCAGCGATCACAGCCTTGGACGTACCTTGGATGGAGGATCACGCAGCAGGAAATCTCCCCACAGCCACTGCAGCTTGAGGGAAAAAACACTTTAACTTTACACAAGTTGCAAAAACTTCTGGGGGCTATCAATTGGTTAAGGCCTATTTTGGGCATAACCACAGAAGAGCTACACCCTTTGTTCGAGCTGCTAAAAGGGGACTCCAATCTAAAGTCTAACAGGTCTCTGACTGCAGAGGCCAAACAGGCATTAGACATTTGTGCCAGGGCAATAGAGGGCAGGCAAGGCAGAAGGAGAAATCCTGAACTGCAAATCTGCCTGGCCCTCGTTTCCAGCAGGTACCAGCCATTTGCAGTTTTGTTCCAGTGGGATCAGACTGAAAAAGACCCACTGCAAATTCTGCAGTGGCTATTTCTGCCCCACACACCACCTAAAACTATGTGGACTGCTAATGAGATGTTTGCAAAGCTTGTCATTAAAGGCAGAGGACGACTGCAGGAGCTAGACGGAAGGGACCCTGCCATCATCTACATTCCAGCTATGAAGGACAATTTGGATTGGATGCTAGCTGAGGATGCAGGATTCCAAGCTGCCTTGGCAGGCTTTGACGGTGACATTTCCATTCATCTCCCTAAACACAGATTGTGGGCAGAAATCGGTAGTTTACCTTTAAAGGCCACAACCAGATGCAAACATGAACCAGTGAAAGTCCTCACAGTCTTCACAGATGCATCTGGAAGGACACGAAAAGCTGCAGTGACTTGGGTAAATCCTGATACAGGACAATGGGAACAGGAGGTGCAGACCAGGAACCAAGGATCTGTGCAGGTTCTGGCACTGGCTGCCATCCGTATTGCCCTGGGGAAATTTTCTGAACAACCTATTAATATTGTAACTGATTCTTGTTATGCTGCAGGGTTAGTTTCATGTCTCGAAAGTTCGTTTCTTTGAGACGTCTCTAACCCACATTTGTTATTTGAAATGCGTTCTATTTGGTTTCTTGTCAATCACAGAAGGTTTGATTTCCACATAATGCACATAAGGTCACACACTAATATGCCAGGGCCAATAGCTGACGGGAACCGGGAAGCTGACAGAGCAGCAATGTTTAACACCATACCCAGAGTCTTAGAGCAAGCAAAATTGTCTCACTCATTTCTCCATCAGAATGCTCGCTCTCTAAAGAGACAATTTCAAATAACAATCAATCAAGCTCGAGACATCATCCTGTCATGCCCAGATTGTCAAAAAATCACACCCATGCCATCTCAGGAAGGCATTAACCCCAGAGGGTTAATGGCAAATGAGATCTGGCAAACAGACATCACACACATCCCCGAATTTGGCACATTACAACATGTAAATGTAACAGTAGATACACATTCATAATATATAACAGCCACGGCACACACAGGGGAAAAGGCCAAGGATGTGATAAGACACTGACTCAGTTGTTTTGCCACCCTTGGTACCCCAAAACAAATAAAGACCGATAACGGACCAGCATTCATCTCACAGAAGGTAAGAGATTTCCTGTCAGACTGGGGAATTTCACATGTCACAGGCATCCCACACTCACCAACCGGTCAGGCAATTGTGGAAAGGGCACACCGCACACCGCTAAACAGAAAAAAGGGGGGAATCTGTATAGCTCGCAAGAACGTCTGTGGAAAGCCATGTATGTTATCAATTTTTTGAATTGTGGCAGTGCTGAAAGAAGTAAGTATGAAAAGCAACACAGGCCTCAGGAGCCCGCCTCTCCCAAACCACCGGTCATGGTAAGAGATCTGATTTCGGGACAGTGGACGGGACCGCTAGATCTCATGACGTGAGGGAGAGGCTATGCCTATGTGGCTGCAGGAAAAGAGTTAAAATGGATTCCTTCCAGGTGTGTTAGGCCGTACCTAGGTACACAATCACATCAGCAAGAACCAGAGTAACGCAGAAGTTATAAAAGAGTTACGTTTACGTTTCAGGTTTACACTTAGGAACAACCAGTGTGGCAAAAAGCAGTCAATAAAAAATCCATGAGTGTGTGTATGATGTGTGAACGACGGCCGTCGGTGAATGGAGTGTGAATGAATATGAGTTGCATGACTGGACAAATATTAAAACACAAAACACCTCACAAATAACACTACCTCTGCCACAGGGTCACTTTAAGAGAATTTAGTTTTGCTAAGCTTAGCCTGTTTCTTAATAAAGTTGAACTCCCCAGTTATTTAAAACCCTCAGATTAATAAAGGTTATAAGTATGCACGGTTAGGCCAAGGCCTTTAAGTTAATAAAGTTATTTCTCCAAGTTGCACTACCCCTTAGGAATATAAGAAAGTTTTAAAAGGTTTAAAATAGAAGTATAAGAGGCCAAGGCAAGCAGTGTGCTGGGTCATTGCAAGCTTTGGTAGTTTACAATGTACTGTTCTGATTGTTTGCACCGTTGTATTTGCACTGTTTTCGTGATCTTCTTAGATAATTAGAAGGGGGGTGATGTAGGGGCATGTCTGAAGTACGAAGGGACGTACCGGGGCAGAGATGCCCAGGGGAACATGCGCCGAGATTTACAACCCTGTTGGATTAGGAGATCACATGGTTCAGAGATATAAAAGGGAGCAGGAGATTCAAATAAAGATTCCCTGATTCCACCACCTCCAGAGAGTGTACTGTATTTCTTTATCATATAAAGGCAGCAACACGTGTACCTACATCCAATGAAAAAGTAAGTTTAAATTTTACAGATAATTTTCCAAAACCGGGGAAAACCTTCCAGAGCTGCCATAGAAACAGAAGAGCCAGAAGTGAGGAAAGGCCTGGGAGAAGCCATGAAAGTAGAAATTTTATGGGGAGGGAGAAGTATAACGATTATTTGATGGGTTATTTTTAATATAAAAGTAACCGTGAAACAGGTCAAAAACAAACCCTGTGCAAGACATATTTCTAATAAATATTATTGATTTTGGAGCCACCATAAATTTAACCTCAAAAAATTGTGGTAGTTTCTGCACTATAACCTGTGCTTTGCTACTCAAAACATCCAAGAGATGTAAGAGATAGTAACAGAGAGAAAGAGATATTGAAAAATATATTTGCATTTTTTCTCCTAGTGTGCTTGACTCATTTGAACTACAAGGTACAACATGGTGTGAGCTATTTGTGTCTTGAATGACTGAACTCACATACAATTTACATTGTCTACCTTCACCTGCTCTGTCCATTGAACAACAATATTGAACATGAGGGCAACACTATGCAGCAGAAGATGCTTTCAGAGGACTGGATATACTCTACTATTGCAACAAATCTATGTCTCCAGAGATGTCCCAATGTCCCTCCCTCTGTCATTTGTTGTGTTGGTATTCACACTCACAACTTTGCTTTGTAGCAGTTAGTCCTTCCTTCTGCCTCTCTCTTTAAGAGCATTTTTTTAATTATTTTTCGTCTTGGTTTATATTCTTCCTTTTGCACTTTGGATTTCTCTTTGCTTATTTTCCTAGAGAAGAAAGGAAATTGTCCCATAGGGAAAGGCTGAATTTATCTCATTTCTTCCTCAAGGGCAATGGAATTATTCACCCCCTAACCATGCTGCCCTCCAGCACTTGAACATCTAGAATCTCCCAAGAGCCAGGAGAATGAGTTGAATAACCTGAGTTAAATAGACACTTAACAAAATTATTCAGATTCTACAAGGGTTAACCGTACAGACCATGTACGTGAGCATGGTAGAGAAGCTGATCCCCTTCTCCAGGGATGACACTGAGCAAGAGACAGGGGAGACAGTGACAACCCCAGAGATGTCATTGTGGCCAGGGACCCCGCTCAGGTGAGTGGCCCCATTAAAAATGGAGAGTGAAGGGCAAAAAAGGCATCCCAAAACACTCCTCAACCTGCCTTGGAGACAGTGGAAGACATCTCTTCTCCAGGGACTGCAAACAGTAGGATAGTCACAACTTTCACAAGCACCACTGGTGAAGCTACAGTGACATTACAAGGCATGTCAAACTTGCTTTGACAACACACGGCCAAGATCTCCCTTTAGCTGGAGAAATCCCACCCAGCCATTTTCCACCCGCCTAGGATGAACAAATGCATTATCTCAAGCAGATTCCTCCTTCTCCTTTGCTGGTATTGAGAATTCTTTTGCCTCGGCATTGAGACTGCTGTGTCAGCATTAAGACCAAAATGTCCATCAAGGCACTTAGACAGACTGGATGCTCTCCTACTCAGTGGGGGATATCAGCTCTGTGGATCTGCTTAAGAAGCAGTGTAGTTTCAAACACTTTATTTTCCATCACTTAAGAAAGCCCTTGAACACAACCCTATACACAGAGATACAGAAGCTTTTAAATAGCTGCCATAACACAAGCGCACAAGGTCAGGCCCCTCAAGGCTTGCATTCAAGGACAATTCCCCGTATGCGCTCATTTTCCATCTGTAGAACAGAACCCAGCCTAAAAACTGAACACAAAACTCTGCCAAAGGCAGGTTTGGTTCCTGTGAGCTATCTTGAGTCATTAGCTCATAGAATTAGTGACAGCATTGCTGAGGTAATGATTGTTACTTCTGGGAAAGACCAACACACTTATGGCTCACTTGCACCTGGGCATAGAAAATGGAGGCTACTGTGGCATGTCTAAAGTTAACAATGTGAACAGGGATTTTGGGGTTCTGAACCACACCTGTGGCCCTGCCATCAGGGGGTGGGCACTTGAGGATATCACTGATTTGTAGCTGACTTAAGCATCCTCCCCGTCCAAGGATAACCAAAGTCAAATGCAGCATCGAGTCAATTTTCCAGCACTTGACTCAAAGCAGATGTTTCCCTTCAGTTGTGTGAATTACGGATTCAGTTGGTTTGATGGTGACACTGAGAACTTGGTTTTTTTTTAAAAGTCAACCTAAAGCAGTTTATCTGCTTTTTGCACAGTGGATTAAAATGTTTGATTTAACCTCAAAACAAGATGTTTCTTTTGATTCTTGGAGGGGGAGAGGAGAAGAAGAGCTATCTTTTTTTCAAATTATGCAAAAAAAGGCAGAAGGGGAGTTGAAAAAAAGATTAGAGAGATTGTCTTAAAATGAAAAAAATAAATTTGCTTTATAAGTAATTTTCCTTCCCAATTTTAACGCAGTTCCTTATTCAGCATGAGAAGATAATTACTTTTTCTATATTTCATTCACATATGAAATTCAAAGGGATTAAAAATGTGCCTGATTTTGGGATGGTTCCTATCTTTCTTCATAGCTTTAGAGCTTATGTTAGTGTTCACGTAGAAAGCCAGCTCCAGCAAAGACTTCTGGCCATGGGCAAGGAGAGAAATCCCAGAATGCAGGCTGCCCTAACACAGTAGTATTTTCAACCTCAGAATAGCTTGTGCAATGCTGGATGAGTGTTAGGAGGTGGAAAGAGAAGGAATGGGAATGGGGAAGTCTAAAGAAACACAGGATGTGCAAAAGGCTCTAGCAGAGTTAATCAGTGTGATTTTCTGGTAACCACGAAGTCACGGGAAAGGTCAAAAGGCAACACACACAAACTTCTAACTCATTAAACTTTCAGACAGGAAGGAGAGGGGTAGTGAGACTTGAGTCACAGATTGGGGGTTAAAGATCTTCTCCCTAAGCAGCTTGGCTATTTGAAGAATCCGTAAACTCTTTTCCTGCCTTACTATCTCAAGAATTTTTGTTTCTCCCCTTCGAAGAGAGATAGCCATATGAGCTTCTATATATAATACAAAGATGTGATTAGGCTAAAAAAAAAGGCAACTACAGCTGTTACAGGAAATTATTGACAATAATAAACACACTATATCACTGTATTCCTTTTAATGGCCTGCACACAAACAAAAAGAAGGAGTGCAGGATGTATTCTTAGTTGCCTCAGTCCTGAATATGAGCTAAGAGCAGGAATGTTTCACAGATTTAGCCAAAACAACCAAGATTCCTGACACAGGCCTGAGGCTTCCTGGTCACTAAGGAATGTGCATCATGGTTGTCTAGTCAATAAATGACACTGTAAACACAAGAATTACATCTTTGGATTGTTGGAAATATGAACTCTTGGACAAATTTGAGCAGAAAGGTGGGGTAAGGTTCTGGTCTTGTGTAGGACCCCAAGGAAATTGCAGGGCAGAAATGGAGGATGAAATCAGAGCTGGGGATATAAATGCACAGCAGCATGGTAATGCCAAACAGTGCTGCTAGTCAGGCTGGGCAGCTGCATTTAAGGATGGGGGAGACTCCTTAGCTGCCAGCACAAGCCGGAATGAGTACAGCAGATAGGAGTCAGAAACATGCTCACTCCTGTCCCTGGGCCTGCTGCTCCTCTGAAAACATATTCCTTAATTCTCTCCTACCTCCTTGACTAAAGTCAAAACTGGCTTCCCAAGCTCCTGATTGCATCTCCCTTGATAAGGGATTCTGTGCAAATCATTGTGATAGAGATCTGTGACCTAAGTGAAGAACAGCTGCAGAATATTTGATGCTGAAGCAAAATTATAAATTTTAGGTAGTAAGAAATATCTCTTTATCCTAGATGTTGATAGTATTTCAATAAGTAAATAAGAAAATGTCCTGGAAAGTAAAAACCAGAATAAAACATGCCAAAAACATGTTCTCAAAAAATTGCCATGTTAGTAAATGAGCTTAGTTTCAAAAAAGTAAGGGGTAAACTACATCTTCCCTCTGCCACTGCAAACAAAGTTTTCCTGTGTGGGATAAATAAATAGTCATGTGCAGCCAACTTTCTTGCAATTGTCTGCAGCTTAAGAATCTGGAATTTTGTAGAAAATTTGAGATTGAGCCTGAACATTCACTCCCATCTGGACTTTAATGTAGCAGCATAAAAGGAGTGTTGGTCTAAATTTTAAATCACCGTGACCTTGATGAAGGGCGACCTATAGGGTGACCTAAAGGAAAAGGTCAGAAAAGCTGTAAATGTTTATTTTGATGATATTAAACAAGTGCTTTCTATCTTGGTTTTACACTTTCATCTATGTTTTCACTTACAGTCTCTGCAGAACCCTTCTAGTGCTTTTCTATCCTAGGAAATCTTTAGTATACATGACAATATATGTGGCATATAGCCCATAAGGGACTGGGGTAATGGAATCTGCAGGCAACTTCATCACAATTGCTAACTCAGTATAACAGCAGAAAAACCAGCTGGGCAAGAAAATGGAAGTTGGAGATCATTCAGAAACATTAACTCTTTTATCAGGAATGCTAAGGGTTATCCTGCTGTCAGGAACACATAATGAAAGTTATCTCAACTGTCAAAAGGCTATGAGGATGTAAGGGGGGTACTTTTGAATTAGATGATCAATGGAGCATAGAGGCGTGAGAAAGGAATCATATTAGGATGTGAAACCATCTAGAGTATGGTACAATGTAACTTCATGGCACAAGCTAATTGTAAGGTCCATTTTGCTTTTTAGCAAGTCAGCCTGATATCCCCTATTATCAGAGCTGAGTTCTTCCTTGGTTTTGCTACATATTGCAAGATAGATACATCTACCCTTGAAACACAATAGTAGAGGTCATACATAGGGGTGAGAAAGATGATGGTGGGAGGAAGATTATGTGGGCAGGGGTCGCTCGCCCCTTGCCCCCACAAGTAGGGCATGCGCAGACTGTTGCCATTAGGTAATGATTAGGCAGTGTTTGGCTGCCATTCAGGCATCACCTTATACTATGTACTGGGCCTACGTAGTATAATGTGGAACTGATAAATATGGGGTGTCAGGATTGCTGAGTTGAGCGATACTCATCCTACCATCGAGACTGTGTTGCTCTGCGGGGACGCCCACTAAGCATGGGTACCGACCAGCTGCTGCAGATCCTGGTAGCCCTGGCCTGTCTGTGTGGGTAAGCACAGTTTTTGATAGGAAGCAACCGAGAGAACTAACTTTTTACCCTTTTAATCCTTTTAGTGTCCCTTTAATTCCCCTTTATTATTGAATAAGTTGTTCCCTTTTAATATCATAGTATTTTTCCTTTAATTTCCCCTTTACTAACCAATATCGTGTTATCCATAATATAGTGTTAAGACCCCTTTTTTGGCATCCCTTTTTATTAGTTAAGATTACACCGTATTGAATGCTGTTCGTAGTATTTGTTTTAAGAACACACGATAAGGTAGTTATTTTGTATTTCTTTAGTTTTTCTTTCTTTCACTAAGTTTATTGTTATTATTACTATTTTCACTGTAATAAAGATGTTTTGTGTGTATGAATATCTGTGCACTTGTTTTATTCCGGGCATGTATCCTAACGAACTGTTACAGAGGAATATAATGCACAAAATAACTTCACATATAAGACTATGCAAAGGGGACATTCAGCTGGGAAATCATCACACTATACTACAAGTACCTATAATTTGTGGAGAAAAAAATAAAGAAGAAAAGAGAGTAGACAAGACAGGCCAAATTGTTATACACTTCTCGAAGGACAGAGATGTCAGTAGGTTTTGAGGGTGAAGGTGATATGTGAAGGTAGCAGAAACTTCAGTGGCAAAGGGTAAAAAAGGAGCATTTTATCAGTCATTTGGTCTAGTCAGCTGCACATATTCAAAGCACAGTGGTGCCTGCCCTACAGCATGCTTAGGAATAACTAACTAGGGATGTCTGCTCTTAATCTGTTCCTACTCTGGGCTATAAGCAGCATTGCCCAGCTGCATTTGAACTTTGCTTAAATGGCTGATGAATTCTATGGCCAAACTGCCATGGTGGGAACCAGTACTGTGTCCTGTTCAGGAATTTGGAATCCTTGTTTCTAAAGCTAGCTGAAGTGTGCACTCTGTGTCCTGTTCAGGAATTTGGAATCCTTGTTTCTAAAGCTAGCTGAAGTGTGCACTCT
>NW_020925744.1:6266217-6453574 GCF_003984885.1 Neopelma chrysocephalum
AGGAATTTGGAATCCTTGTTTCTAAAGCTAGCTGAAGTGTGCACTCTCACTCTTGAAGCTGGCTCCTAAAATCATATGGAATAGAGAAAAAAATAATGATGGGGTGTGATGGTAAGGTCTAATATTAATAATATTAATGTTAATTAATAATATAGTGTACATGTTCTTGTACATCTGGAAAAGAGGCATTTAAAAAATATAGGAACATCGTGTTAAAACTGCAAGAGGATGACAATTCAACTCATAAAAGATGAGTTCATCTCTGGTCTGTTTGACCCAACTATTTTACAACTGTAGGGAGCTACTTCACACTGACATGTAGTTCTTGTTCTTTTTACAGGCCTATTCTATATTACTTGTTATATGCAGTTTCTTGACTTATCTCACTTGCATTTGTAACTTACCAGCTTTTCATTTTTCCCCTGGTTACCATGCACAAGGTCTAATTTGAATGTCCTTTATGCATGAATTTTTGACAATTTGCAAGCCTTCTCATTTGTGATAATTTAATGCAAAAATATTGTCCAAGGACAAAACACAAGAATTTAGATGATTTTTGGAGTAGTTACTTAGCATACAGCCCCAAACTACCTCTCCAATACTACTTATTTTTGTCTGAGCCCAACTATTCCCCAGTGTCCTGAGTGCTATTTTAAAGACCATAGCAAACATAGTTTGAGCACTTGTGCTTTCTTGGGTTTAGACCCATGGCAGGTGAATTCTTTGTTTAGTGTTCTCTAAACCCTCTTCCTCTTTTTCACACCCATGCTCTAACACGTGGAATTCCTGGTTTACAAAGCAAAGCAAGGAACCTGCAATGCGACAAAAGGAAGAAACCAGTGAGTGTTCATGCCACAAATGTCAGGTTGTGCAGGATCAAGTCCAGGCACGAATGGCTGCATAGTTGTCATTTGTTAAAATGATGCTGCATCTCAGGAGTATTTGCCGTTTCCAGTTTAGGAAGTTACACAATTCTTATTTAGGCTAGCATGCAAATATTAAAAGTATAGGTAATATTTGGAAAACAGCTACTCAAATTGGCTCACTACATTTCCATAATGACTATTCCATATATACTCATAATAACTGGGGGTCTTTAGTCAGTATTTTTTAAGAGAGTATTTTGTTCCATCTGACCAGTTTCTATGAAATGGTTTATTTGTAGTGGACACTGAAAGTGAATGAAAGCAATATTCTTCCAGGTCAAAAGCAAATCCCACACAATGCCCACTGTAAATTAACAGGGCTTTCCTGCTGCAAAACAGGTCTACAAAGCCGAGGTGATGTGGTTAATGCTATTCATCCCCAGGGCACCTCCAGCAAAAAGTATATACCCAGTCTAGGTATAAGGTAAAAGAGAATTTGATTGATTTTTAAATAAAGGTAGTAGTTTTTGTTATTATGGTACTGGACAAGACTAAAGTCTCTTGACTTCAAAGAATGAATAGTTTCATATCTCAAGCATTAAATGCCAAATATTTGCCAGGATTTTTATCTTAGTACAACTATTTATAGTGGCTCTAATGGTATGTAAAAGACTGTGGCAAGACATCCAAAGAGGATGTCATTACTATTTGGCTTTATACTTCTTTCACTACTTCCAATAAATCATGAACTTTTTCAGATGTGTCACAGGGCATTCCATTTCCTCAACTGCAAATGGCAACTGATAAATTATGACTTTTTTCCCCAGACCAAATTCCTATCTAGCTCTCCAATGACTTCAAATGTTGCATTTGATCTGGTTTTGTGCATGTGTCCTGCACAATGACGATGAATCTTTCAGATTTCATGTATGAAGATCATTCTCTTTCAATGCTACACATGTGTATATATTGTATTCAGCTCATTTACTGTACATGTGAATTTAGTGGTTCTTCCTTCCCATTTGATCAAACAGAAATATGTGAAAATAAAGGAAACATTATATGGAAATAATTATTCATTACTCTGTTGAACTTAGGCACCAAAGTAGTCATGTGAGTATGAACAGAGCAAACCGACTTTGTGTAGTTTGTGCGGAAGAGCATGACTTTGCTCTTGCTCTCCAAGCTAAATAAAGCTACTGCAAATACACTTCTAAAAGCTGCAATCACACATGCTAAAAAGTTACAACCAATGTTTGTAGTAGCTATAAATGAAATATTTTTTTCTCACTCGCCAAAAGAATATCAGCAGAGGAGGTGCTTGCAGGGGTGTCTGCAGGAATAACTGGAGACATATATCTATAGAGTCAAAGAGAGGAGCTATTCATTCTCTTGCACTCATTTGTGGCTATCATGCAACAATGATTTATGAAGCCAGTTAGACTTCTCAGTCCTAAATACAAATTTCAGCAGTCTGTGTTGACTTTGTTCTTTCTGGACACAATTTATATCACTCATGAATTAGTGTAAGTAAGCACAGCTACATGTTCTTCCAGTCACACAGCCCAGGGGTCTTTGGAACTGGCTCTTTTTTTGACTTCCTACTGTGGGGGAAATCTTTTGGGTGAAATCAGCCTCCTTTCCCTGTAAGACCCTTGGCTGTTGTTTCATGTATGGAGTGGGCATAACAACTGTGAGAGAGTCACATCTGTGTCCCATCCTAGAAATTCTTATGAGCTGAATGATGGGCTGACTCTTCTCTATTTTAAAAAGTACTCCTGAGGGATCACCTAAGAACTGAACGCACTTCAGCAAAAAAAGGCATGAAATAACCTGTAGGAATCCTCCAAACTGTCATTACCTGGTTCAGTAGGCATCACTAAAGGCAGCCTCTTCTTGCTGAGGAGAGACTTGTAGCACTACTCTTGGAAAGAATTGAGGCACCTGTGATGATAACTGTTGGGAACAGTTTCTTCTGCACATGACTTAACCAGAAAACTTTTGGATATGGAATGACAATACATGTTTCAGGACGATAGAGTTTAAAACATTTTGAGTGTACAGATAAGATTCCTCAGCTCCCCTTATGTTTCTTGTTTGCAATGCTATATTTAGTACTGGATATAATGAGCTTTACCTGTAAAAAATTTTCCAAGAGGGCCTATGATGAGGGAAAATTTCCTTTCCAGACAAGCACTTTAGCAGCCATGTCAAGGTGCTTTTCTTATGTCGCAATTTTACTGCCACTTGGAAGGCACCTGGCAGCACTCAAGCCAGGGAAATTTACAAAGCTTAAACCTGAACAGGTCACTGCTCTGGCTAGCTGCCTTTTGCTGTGTAGCTTACAGACGGCTACTCTGAAAAAACAAAAATAAACAATTATTTTGTGCTAATTTAAAAGTCTCCACCAAGCAAACCATACCCTTTTTTTGCCATTATTTTCAGAAAATGCTGCTCAATAGCAATTAATGCTCACAGTCAGTTCTGGTATGAGGCAAGAGGACCATGCAACTTGCCATAGTTTAGGAATAAGAGATTAAAATTGGTCTTTCTGGAAAGACAGTAAGGAGAGAAAAGATTGGTCAAGATAAGCTGAAGAAATTACCTCAGCTAAATGAGCCATATTTGAGGCAGTTGATGTTAAGGTGATCCCCCTGAGAAACAGTGTAGAAGACCAACTAGTCACTCAGAACAGCTTCATCAGAAGTATCACATAGTTTTACTTAGCTGACTGTGTTTAAACTGAATTCCCAATCTGCATTTTAACAACAGATCTCAGAGGGACATAGTCTGGGAATGTAGTCATGGCAGAGGTCATTCCTATCTATATACCCAAGTCATGTTGCAAACATGATAGAATACCAGTGCTTTGTATCATCATTAGAGCAGTTTCTACAGAGCAGATAACATGAAAACAAAAGCTCATTGACCCTCTTGCATTTCAAGATTCCATTATCTTTATTGCAGAAATCCCTGAGTGCAGCTTACTTCCCATTACATATTTAAGTCCCTGCTTTCTCTGACACTCTTTAATTCTCTCAAGATCTGAAAGCACTTTTCCTCTATGCTTATTAATTTTACATAGTACTTTGAGACAAGTTAATAAAAGGATCCAACTCATCCATTGTCCCACTGTTGGGGAACCAAAATGCATGGATGACAAACCTAGTGCTAAGAGAAATGCTGTTCAGATAAAGCTGGTTTTATCCAGCTGTGTCAGAAGGCTAAACATCTTACTGCTCCTGATCCCTCCAATTTTTTTCTGCTCTGTGGAAGACAGTAAAGAAACCCACAACTATTATAAACTTATAACAATTTTCCTTCCAACTACTACATAGGTTATATTTTTTGCAATTTTTATCTTAGGTTTGTATGCTACCACATTTATACTATGTGAGCAATGGAGACATAGATTGAGTAACCAGAATATACTGCACAGAAGCAGCCTTTATCCTTTCTTGGAAAGGTATCAGACTCAGAAAGGAAAGTAGCCACCAGGGAAATGTCACATAAATTTGCATAGACGGATTCTTACTGTGTCAAGTCCCATGCCTACTCTGGAGGCATAGGTGACAAAAGGAGACCTGGACGCATGCTGTGGTTTTTAGATATCAGCATAATACAAACATTTACCTGACAACTTCAGTTCACATGAAGCCACAAAGCAGCTCACAATGAGTGATTTATTCAGGTAATATACCACTGCTATATTCTTTATTAGTCTGACACAAGCAGAAGGTTTCTCAATGTCATTTGCGGTTCTGAAGTTTACAGAAGAAAACTCCCACCATTCACAAAAGTATAGCCTCATGTAAAGAGTGGATTCATCGCACAGGTTTTGCTTTTTGATGCCACCTGAATCACATGTTATGAGTCCACTTTGGGAACCTCACATTAGAATAGGGCCCTAAACTGAGAAAGTCACCTCTTTCTTGGACAGGTGCAAAAGGAAGGAAGGTTAGAGGGAAAAATAAAAAACACTAATAAATAAGATCATGGAGCTTCAGGATATTGAATTTAATGTTCTGGTACTCTTTTGGAGAACACACAATATTAGATGCCCACGCACAAATTTCAGCCTTTCAGGAAGCTGGTGACTTTTCAGTGGCTCTCTAGGTTATCTCCCAGACTACACGTTCTCACCTAACATTTGCACCAAGGAATTCCTCATGCATATAGATGTGAAATCATAAATGGAAATACTGCAGCTGAGCCCCTGTCTGGCTTATTGAAAGGACAGAGCTGACACCATCATGAGCTGAGGGCACCTGTGTTCGTGTCACCCTGCGCTGTTCCATTCCAGCCTGCAGTTCATGTCTCTGGCCTGAGGTTTTGAAGGCTCCCTACTCTGCTGCCCACCAACAGACACAGCACCTACCTTTCCTGAGCCTTCTTGTGCATGCTGGAAATTAGGAAGATCCTTGGAGATTGACAGGAGACGCTTGTTTAAGATATGAAAGGAATTGTGTGATACTGCATCTCTGTCAGAGCAGAAAGCAATCTTCTACTTCAATCCGACTATTTTCTACTGCCCCAGCTATAATAAACTTTGATCACACCACAGCTCAGAAGACAAAAACAATGCAAGTCACCTCATTTTCTCTGTCTCAGGAATTATAATTATTATTTTAAGTGGTTTGATTTGGAAGGGAACCTTGAAGGTCACATAGTTCCAACCCCCCAGCAAAGGGCAGGGACACCTTCAACTAGAGGTGCCCTGACCTTGAACTTTTCCAGGGATGGTGCATCCACAACTTCCATGGGCAACCTGCTCCAGTGCCTGACCACTCGCATGGTTTTTTACTAGTAACTTAATTAAACATATTCTGCTTTCGATTTGAAAGTATCTTTTCAGCATCTTCCTACAAGCAGCCAGTTGAGCACTTCACCACAAAGCAACCTTGTCCCTTTTCAATTCCCTGTGAAAGTGTGGTCCCAGAGTCTGACCATGCAACATTCCCTGCCTTGTCTTTGAGCCTTCTCAGGCATACTGCACAATTTTTCACCCTACAGTCAACATAGTTTCATACCACATGGTTCACTTCGGGCACCAGGCTGCAGTGGGCTGCTGGCACATACCAGGAGATTCTGTGCCAGGGAACCTTGTGTTCTCTGGGGAACAAAAAAGAAACACAACAACAGCAACAACCAACCACTGAAAAAAAATATGTTGTTTCTAGACATCAGGCAAGAAAAAGGAAAGACTGCTGTGGTGAGCCCCAGGAAAGGCTCAGCAATGTCCAACAGAATAGTAGCGCTCCTGTGTTTAATGCTGCTGTTTGCTGTTTGTGCTGCTTTCCAGAGTGAGTATGTTACACCCTGGGATCACAGCTCAAGTCCAAACCATATCCCTGCACTCAGACTACAAATCTGCTTTGCCTTCTTGAGTGTGAAAGACAAACTTAACACCCCAGAGTAACTGTGAGATGCTGCACGGCTGTGCTGCACATCTTCCCTGCTTCCATCTCGAGCTGGCTGCCTCTTGCTAGCAAAAGGGAAGGATCACTCCAAAAGTGCTCACAAGAGCTTGGGTGAAAACTTTTAGCTACAGCCAGTGCTAAACGTGCAGTGTGCTTCTGTCCACTATTGCCTATAGGAAAGTCAGAAACCTATTAAAATCTGTAAGAAAATGAGTAAGACTAAAGATAATGACAAGAAGGTAGTTTTATCATGGGAGCAATTTTAGCAAAAGTGGCTGTAGTGATTGCACCTAGAACACAAAAACTAGAACAGTTGCTCCATACTGGGATTTATTTCAGGAAAAAAAGTAAGGAAGAATTTGGAAAGACTTTATGCACTGTATCACACACACAGAGGCAAAATTACATGCCCTGAAGAGAGCTGTCATTCCTATATTGCAATTGTAAAAGTTTTTAGATATCAAACATTGTTTTGCTACATACCAGCACCATCTGAAGTGTTAGATAAAACCTAGGGCTTCTTAGACACCATTGAAGATTCAAATGGTTTGAAGAACAGAAATGACAAGCTTCACTTCAGGCAGCAGACAGTCTATCCTCTCCCAGAAAAAAACATGTATGTTTTAAAACCTTTATGGGATTTATTATAGTGGTGCCTATTAGCATCAACATATTTAAGGATCGGTCAGTGTTTCCATTATAAACCGCTATTTTAAAGTGTTATAACTCAGCTGTAAAGATACGGCAGGGACAGCCACAATCTGTTTCTATACCAGGACTTAAAATGTGTGCATGCACAAATGCATATATAAAAGCAATGGTGGCATCCTAGTCTTGAATGCAATTCTGTAGCCAAAAATTGTCTAAATCAAATGAATGATTTGTCTTCAGCCTCTGACATCATAGCTTTCACTGCTCTCGTGTTGCAGCTAGCCGTAATTTGTTTTACAAACCCTAAGAGCAATTACTGTGAGACCATGTCCACTTCTTCTGAGGGTTATAATGTTACTGCCAGAGAGCTTCACCTAAGGAGGGAGACTCCCTTATCCTCCCCACACAGGTTTCTGCAGCAGGCCTCTAACGATACACTTTGTAAACAAGTAGCAGTCTGAAAACCTACTTTAGCAGGCACTTAAAACAGCTATCTTTAAATAGGAGGATTTTTTAAACACTAGGCTGCAAAGAGCTTTGACAAATTTGCAGAATATCAGTGGATGAAACAGAGCTGCCAAGAAGCAATTTAAGTTTTATTTTTCACTCTTGTTCTGCTTTTTATTTTAAGCTGTTGAGAAGACAACAAAGGAAATTAGATGAAAAGATTCTCCATTTAAGAAAGATTGGAAATTCTCTCTACAGCTTCCCTAGCATATTCCTTTATGCCCATTTCTGAATCTGAGAGAAGTGCTGTGTATCCAGTGACTCCCTCCAGGCAGAGTAGAACAGGCTCTTCACAGGATTTGTTGGAGGAGCTTTGCATCAATGGGTGGAAGTGGGGAATCACCTCAGCAGCCCTGGGCAGATGTCTTACAGGATGATACACTTTGCACAGATGACCCAGCTGCTGCCAGCTGCTGAAGGAGCACGCTGTGCACTCCACTGGGCTTCTAAACCCTCTTTTTAGTGAAGTAACTTTATGGAAGTTAACCATTGACCTCAAAGTGACTATTCACACACACAAGCTCAGCTGTCTGATCCCATATTTTGCTAATCCAGAGACCTAAATCAAAAGACAGTTCAGACTTACATCTCATCTTCACATTAGGGATAGGTGAGATCTGCCATAGGAACTGCTACTCATTCAGTACATAGGATAAGAATTTGTAGAACCCCCCCCCCCAAATCCAAACGTATTTAGCCTTTTGGAATTACAGCTTCCAGAGACCTGTGTCTTTCTGTAACATAAAGAGAGCTCTACAGCTGTGCTGCTGAATGTTAAATAAATATAACAAGCTGAAAATCATCATTGCTTGGAAAAGCCAGATATCAAGGATGCACTGAACCACCCGAGAAATATTTTTTAATAGCAAAATTCCAAATCTATAATTTCTGTATTTAATCACAAATCCACGGTGTTGCAATTCAATATGCAGTTTAATTCCTCACAATTCTTACATACAGAAAATCACCAGAATTCCTGGCAATTTGAAACATCTGCAGAAAGCCAACAGCTGTGCAAAAGACCATTCACTTCAAACAAAGGCATAAAGGCAGCAGTCACTCAGGCTCATGGATGGGATGGGATGACAAAACACAGGGATGCTGTAAGGAATATCTGCGATCTCAGTCACTTGCCCTGCAAAGGGCTCAACCTGCTGCCTTAATCCTTGCCACCATTTATCCAGTACAGAAGCATTTAGTACTAACGAAAAGGGGAAACAAGCAATTTCTTCAGGGCATATGTAGTTATGGACAGAAACAAACGTGTCTACTGGTTGTAGACTCACGTGCTGAGTCTACATTTCCCCCTGATGAACATGCTTACCTGTAAACACCCACTTGAATGTCAGCAAAGACAAAAACACTGTGAAATTACTGGCTAATTTAGGTCTTGAACTCAGGAGTTGCTAAAGCTCAGGTTTCTGCTCAGAGCTATCAGTGCAGCTGCACTTCTCAAGCACCAGTCCAAATGTTAGAAATGTTATTCATTTTGTGGGAAATAAATAAGGTGGTTTTATTAAAAGCAGGGATTTCCATGGTTATCTCATTTTGAGATACCTGGAGATCATTTTGTATGGAGAGACTGAGGAACCATTTTGTGGTCAGGATCTGGGGGCTTGCATGCTATTCTGTTCACTGTTACCTACTGCTGCTTACTGTTTTGCTTACTATTCTTGCTGTTTTGCTTAATATTACCTACTGCTGCTTGTGGAGGCAGATTGGAAAGCATGTAAAGCAGTAAGACCAATTTGGGCTCACTGCCAAGGGACCATGCGGCCGGGGGCAGGGAAACAACCTGATAGGTGGTTGGGAACAACCAATGAACTGCACCAAAAGGCAAAGATCACCTTTTAAAGAAGAGTGAGGCCTGGCATGGGAGGAGCGAGGGAGTGGTTATGTAAATCAAGAGACCTTAAAAAGGCTCATCCCTCCCATTCTGAGTGTGCTCGGATCTGGTCTCGAGTCCATTGCACCCAGCGTGCTGTTAATAAAGTTCTTTGTTTCACTTTATTTGGCCGTCTCCAAAATTTTAATTAGAGATATGTCTCACACTTTTATTTCCCTTCACTAGGAGACAGAGATATGGGTAACAGAGAAAACAGTAAACAGAGACTGCTGCTGGTAATAGATAACCTAAATGTATTGTAAGTAGTGTGGGATGAGCAATGAGATAGCCCAGGGAGATTGCAAATGTGGCAAGTGTGCCAGAAATACCTGTTGTTCTCCAGTTTAGCAGGACGAACAGGTGCATACTCTAAACACAGTCAATGCCATTTTAGTGAATCCAGTTGTATCTCCCTCACACACACACAGTCTATACACAGACCATCTGGGTACTAAAAAACAGGAAACTAAAAGATCAAATCATCCTGTCTGGTTTGTCTGAACTTTTCTAGGAATGGAGAACTTGTGCCTTGGCAGTGTATATGTTTAATGATGCACTCCAAACTCTTGTCAGTAATTACTGTTTTCTCGATTTTATTCTTTCTGATGTAAGATCAAATGTTGGAAAATTGTTGCCTTTTACAAAAAAAAAAGTTGCTTCTTGTTAGCTTCTGGCTTTTATGGCCTGCATTTGCTCTGTAAGGAAGTCAAAATGCTCACAAAATAAATGACATCAAAGTCGGAGTAGAACCATGTTGCTTTCTCGAGCTGCGGCCACTTCTTCCTTAACTGAGAACAGCACCCATAGCCCCTAATTATCTCTGAGATATCTCTGAGATAAGAGAACTTACCACGGTTTCCAGACAAAGCAAAACTGAATCCAACCTGAACAAACTCTATTTGTTCATTAAGGTAATGCAGTGCAGCATGAGGAACATGGTATAACACCATATACACCATGCAAGTAGCAAAATGCAAAAGGAGAATTGCTGATGTATGGAAGGAGTCCTGGGTAGTTCCAGCTGGAGAACAGAGTGATAGCTGGGAAAAAATCAAAGCCACTGTGCAATAATCAGTCTTTCTCAATTGGGCTAGCCTTCCCATAAAGGACTGAGAGATTCAGAGCAGCTTGAAAACTCTCGGAGTATAGTCTACCTCTATAACTGCCACTCCATAAAGCAGTGTTTAAGTTTCTTTTTTCAGTATTTTGGTATCATCTCACACTAAAATTTCCCAACATGCCTATTAGGCTTCTCAGTTTCTCATTATACGATTTAGACAAAGAATAGGAAAGAACTCCTAAATTACTAAGTTATTGGCCAAGCTATACTGCTCCCAACAGAGTATCAAAGGTCTTTTAGCACATAATGTTTTTAAATCAGATCCTGGATTTTTGAGGATGGTTGGAGAGGCACATCTTTCAAAACTGAAAGCATGACAGAATTGGAGATAGCATCCTCAATGAGGTAAAAATTGCAAGGTGCTGGAGAATATAGTGTGCACTGGGTCAGACATCTGTATTGACACAGGGGTGGTGGAGCAAAAGCATCCTGAGTAACCAGGCAGTCTTCCCATGCTACATTCAAAACATACCTGGAAATCAGTCATCAGGTGGCTAGAGAAAAAAAGGCTTTTAAACCCAAGAAATATCATCCAAAAATGTCTCCTCACCCTGTCTCCCACCAAAACTAGCTGGAGAGGGGTGATAGTTGTCACAATGCTGTTAGTAAGAGCTGCCTTTCACACCTCCATCTTCACAGTGCAGCAGGCAGAGCATGACTGTGAAGAAATTGTTTTTCAAGTACATTTGCTCCTTTTAGCAACAAGTTATCATGTCTTCCACTTCGGTGTTTATTTTGGGATATTTTTAATTAACCTACTGATGTACTGAACACATTCAAAGTGTCAATTAGACGCAGAAAAGACATCATGTTTTGTTCAGAAACCACAATCTCCATTCATCTAAGTGACCAAGTGCTGTTAAGTTTTACAAATAGGATTTTGCTGGGAAAACATTTAATGAAATTTTCCCTGTTGCAACCTTAGCCTTCTGAATTTGTTTGGTTGTGCTGCTGAGAATTCCTTAAGATGGTGGATTCTCCGTCCCTGAAGGTTTTTAAGATGAGACTGGATGTGGCACTTAGTAACCACGCTGGTAGTGGATCAAGGGTTGGACTTGATGCATCTCAGAGGTCTTTTCCAACCCAGCTGATTCTATGATTCTGTGTAGGCAAGATGGCCCAGGCAAGGCCAGGCTTTGTCCCTCTGTATTTTCAGAGGGGATAGAGGCTTCAGGGATACCATTTGTAATAATGCCTCTGACAAGAAATGAGTTACAATTTGCCTGACTCCTCCCTGTGCATTGGAAAAGCCAAGCAATAAAGAGCATTACAAATAGTTATTATGCTGTTTAATGCAATGTATGTCATCTGGAAATGAAGGCCACAAACCCCAAATGATTTTTCCTGCCCATTTACCAGGCAGAATTTGGCAGTCCTTCTCTTGCCACTGTTGTTCTTATAACTAATAGGCTTCCCAAAAGTGTCTGCCAAGGTTAGCCATGATGTAATTCCAGCAGCTTCACCAGAGGAGTATTTACTCTGTCCTTAATCACCCTCATTCATTTTTTGACTTTCCAGAATCCTTCTACGAACAGTGATTTGCCTTTGATGCCTGAGATGCCAAACAAAGACTTCTCTGTGGTCAGACAAACAACTCCAAGGTCAGAGTGATGGAAAGGCAGACAGTGCTGGTTTTGCAAGCCAGTTGTGGCTGCTGCCTTAGGTCTCACTGACCTCACCAGCCCCGGTGTAAGCATGACTGAACAGCTCACCCTTCTCATTCACTGCTCCACAGCTACTTCCAACACTATGGACCACCATTACCAAGAACAGCTTCACTGCACTTTTTACATCATCAGACCATAAAATATCATCTTTCAGGTAAACATTTTTCTGGATACAAAACCCTTTAAATGCAAAAAGACAAAGGCTAAAGAGGAAGAAAAGGAAAGTTAAAAAAATTAAATGCATTTGGCACAAAACTCAGTAAAAGATTACTCACGTGGTGGCTCCTGGGGCAGTTCATGATTGTGATATCTCCTAGTCATAACTGCGCTCTACTCAAAGAGCTGTAAGAATTACTCAGGGTTGATTTTAGAAAAAAACTTGTGCTTTGTAGTCAATAAATATTAATAGCTTCATCCTATGACCTTTGAATTGTCTGCAAATCAGCATCCTCAGTAATTTTCTTTTTAAAAGAGGTTTTTTTCTCAGAGAATACAATTCCCTGCTTTTACTAACTGTAGGGATACTGATACTACCTGTAACGATGGATGGAAAAGATTTCAGTTGGATGCTACTTGATGCCAACTGCCCAGGGTGTCAGCGTAGGCAAGACTTATTTAGCCTGTGCAGTACAGAGTGCCCACTTCTGCATGGAAGACAAATCATACCAACCTCTTCCCAGAAATAAAGCTCTCTCTGACACTTTGCTGTCTCTCCAATTAAGAATCTTACAAAGCTTTTTGCTTCATATTCAACGTAGTCTGCCTGTTGCACACTGTTGCAAGGCAAAGGTCAAGCAAAACACTTTGTGTTTTGCGCTCCTTGTTTCCCCACTTATCCTTGCAAAAAATACATACTTTCGAAGGGGAAAACACTTAGAAGGATGGGAAAATGTTTGTCTCTGAACACTTTAGCCAAAACTACAGAGCAAGAGGATACCTGAGAGTATTATACTTCTATGAGATACTGGATCTGAACCTCACTGAATTATTGATATGGGTCGGAACCAAGTCACTGTGACTGTGCATGAGGGGGGAAGAACTGGGCCTAGACCTGCAGGTTACATGGCAGGGTATGCCTTATTACATAAGGCTTGCTCAGAACACATAGCCTGCAGCTAAGAGGTCCGGTCCCCCTGAGGGCACACGGCAGAGCCGGAAGGCCTGCAGCCCATGCAAAGCACATGGCAGAGCAGCAAGGCTATGCAGCTGGGCTGTCAGTCAAAGCAGACCTGTATGGTAGCCTGCCCACATCACACCCCTGGAGCCTGTGACTGGCTACAGCACAACTCACTCTGGCCTGGAAGGCATTGACCGGATATCCTGCCTGGGAGGGAAAACCAAACTGTATAAATTCATGAAACTCCATGTAAATGCTCTCTCTCCTCTCTCCTGCAAACTGCACCATGTGAACCATCAGATCTTGTCAGTAACCATTTTTCCTTTCCTCTCTCTCCTTCTCTCTTTCTTCACACTTTAATCTGTTTTCTTCTTTTACTCTTTTCCTTCTCTTGTGGGTGACTTAAAATCAATGAATTGTGTTTTACTAAAACTAGTATATTGACTGTTTGTAATGAGTATTTTCTGTGGAATGAGTTTTTATGCGGAGTGTTTTAGTGAAATAGTTTTTCTTGGTTGTATTCTATTCCTGTAAAACCTCTTCCCAAAATATCTTATTTTTCTCTCCAAATTAAAAGAATTCCTCTTTTAGAAGAGTGTATGACTCCTTCTCCGGATGCTAACTCGATGTTACAAGGAACTATAAGGCTTTTAAAAAGTCTTAAATAAAATGTAACTGGGCTGCTTATGGCTTAAAATCCAGAGTGTAACAACTTCCCCATTCTATAAAGGTATCAGCTTTTGGTATCGCCATTTTTCCAAATTATATCCTTCATTAAAACTAGATGAACTCCCAGGACTTTTGTTTTTAAAGCAGAAATGGAAGGCTGTATGATTTTTCAGTAAAAAATCTACATTTTAATCAAATTGAAGGTATCTCAGTAAGAAAAATTTATTTTAGTGCAAATTCACTCTAACTACAGCTCAGAAAGCAACATTTCCCCTCTGTGTAAGCAGCACCCCAGTTTTGCTGCACTTGTTACTTGCACCCAGTTATATGAAAATCTGAATTGCTACTAAAGAAAATTTAAAGCTCAAACTAATTGGACAGAATATTACAGAGTGACTTTCATAGGCCTTTGAAAGCCTGTAGCAAGAAACTTTGTATGGCTATACAAAGAAAATGAAGGAACATGGATTTCTATTGAAGAGAAATTTAATAATACAAAGTACTCAATAGCTTCTATCCTTAAAAATACAAGGATGCAAAATTTACCTTTGATAGTAAAAAGAGTCCTCCAAAATTTCAGTTGTACTGCAAGAACTGTTGATCAGTCATTCAAAGCACTCATTGCACCTATTAGCAGATGCACTATTTTTGAAAGAATATTCTTTATCTGTTCTACTGGACAACCACAATGAAATATAGTACCAGTCTTGGCATTGCAGCCCCAGCCTCAAAATATTACTTGCAATCATACAATCCAAAAAATTCCTTGTCATGTACAAGCAATCCAGATTTAGCTCCACTGCTGTAACAAAAATGAAAGATTTTGAGAATAAGACACGAAGCACTTTGGGTGAAGTGGTTTTGGATTTCAGTCGCACCTTGTGAGACTCCCATATGTGCCCTTCTCTTTTTCATGCTGAAAAGCTGTACAGTTCTCTCTCATAAGAAAAAAATGGAAGCTGAAACAAAGAAGTGTTGAAATACTGAAGAGCTAAACAAAGATAATGTAATTTAGGTAAGGAAAATCTCTTTGGTTTCTGTTCTGGCAGAAGGAAACCTGAAAACAAACTTACGGGTAAAAGTCACTTTCTTGGGCTGCAAGACAGTCTCATAATACAGAAATTATATCATCTACTTCAGGATTTCACTTGACTCGCCAGAAAAATGAAGACTGAAAGGTAGCCTATGATATGCAATAATAATATTCAGATCCCATCACTAGTGAATAGCAAACCTGGATTTAAAAGAAGTTCTCATTTAAAGCTGAAAACCACTCAAACACTTGGAAGCAATGATACCAGAGGTATTCAGTTGTGTATCTCAAATATATGGCTCTAAAGAGAAGATAAAGAATTTGAGACATTGTACTCTGGTTAGGATTCCTTACGCTTCTGAATTCATATGCACTGTCAGGAATTACAGAAATATTTGATTGGCTTTCACCAAAAGATCCCTCAGGTTTTTTTTGTTTGTTGTTGTTTTTTGTTTTTGTTTTGGTTTTGTTTTTGTTTTGTGGAATCCCATTCCTGGATTCCTCCTACCTCCACAAACCAAAAGCAGTACATATTGAGACAAGTTTACTAGAAAGATTGGCCAAGCCTCTGTTAGTCCTTGAGGGCTTTTAACATCGTGTGAACGGCACTGTGCAGCACCAGTGCAGGCACAGACTTTACTCAGTCATGAAAACAAGCCAAATAAACTTTCATCAGTTCTGAAAGAAGAAGCCACTGTGCCCATCAAAACCAGGTGGTAACCACCAGGACTGTATTTAATTCTGAAGCCTGGTCTTCAAATAGGCTTCAGTTTTGCAACCTACATAATCCACAATATCCTTAAAACGGAATTATTTGTAAAATGAAAAAAAACCAAACCACCACCACCACCAAAACCAACCATGCAAACCCTGTTGCACAATGGAGTGATATTTCCTTACTGTGCCACTGCCTATAATCTAGGACAAAATAACAGTCCTAATCTAGGACAAAATAACAGAGCAAAAATGTAATGAGAATTCAATACTTGGAATTGAAGTCACAGAAGATACTGAATGATAGTACTATTAGGTCAGGACATCTCAGCTGTTAGCAAGGCTTTGTAAAAGACTCATATTTTACATGACAAGTTGTACAAAGATTCAGACATTTTCCTTCTTAATCTTCCAGTGACACAAGCCTCACTGTCTGAATTCATGGTTACATTGGCATCTCTGATAGCTGCTTGCTGCATACTAATTCTCTTTTCAGCTGAAGATATTAAAAAAATAAAAAAGGAATGGAGGGTGTTTAGGTTATGTAGTCAAATATCAGGTAACATTCCTAAGATGACAAAAATGGTGGTAAAGCAAAAAGCTCTTCTTCAGTTTTCAACCATGTCATATTCCATTATTCTCTGAGGGCTGGAAAATTCACACAACTCTGACGGAGTAAGGGATCAAAAAAAGCAAAAATATCAGCTGGTGAGCAAGAACTTTGTGCTGTGTGGAATCAGCTGCACAATGTAAAATACACAAAAATACTTTAGAAAAGCCAATCCACAAAAAGAAAAAAATGTCCTTGAATATATCTGCAGTGCATCTCAACTCTTACGGTCACTCAAATAATCCACTAGTGGGAACACACCCCCACAAACTCAACAATCCTCCCAGGGCAATATGTCAAGGCTTACTGTTAGTTGTACAGAAAACACATCTTCACTCAGGCAGCATTTAGCCCCTCCTGTGAAGCACCAAGTCTTCTTCCACCAGCAGCTGTTAACATTCCAATTCCTCTGCAAATTTTTGAGGAACACAAAATTTATTTCCTGGGCCTGGTGGTCATATTGCTTACCACCATAATGCACCATAGTTGCAATCTGGGCATTTAAGACCTATGAACTATCTGTAACACAATTCAACTCCAGTAACAGACACCATTAAAGGAGGCAGAATCAACTTTCAAAAAACTAATTTTAATCAAAACAAAAAAATTGTTGATCATTAACAAGTTTATAAAACAGTGATTTAGTTACATAAATAAATTGATATCAGTGTATCAAATCTTAATTACTTTCAACTTCATGAGCATGTTTACATGGGTGATGAAGTACAACCTTTTTACCTATTATAATAAATAAAATGGAGAGCATGAAATAGTTTTTTTTAACAAAAATACCTACAAACATACCTCTAGCATGTTCTCTAATGAAGTGAACGAGAGACACTGGACAACTTTTGCACCAAAACATAAAAACTGCTTTAAAAAGCACAAGGATACAGAACCATCAGCTAAAGTAAAGACACTATACTGTAACCAAAGTTGGTACTTAATAATATAATGAACAGTTTGGTAGTTAGATCTCCAGTTTGGTTATTTTAAAGCATTAAGACAAGGCAAGATAGGAGGCTGCTTTTGTTTGAGTAATTCTAGAGAAAATAAAATATATTAAAAAACCAAACTGAAAAGTAGAACAGTCATACCTACACAACTTTCTGTCCTGCACAAAGTCAAAATACCTATGCAGAATATATATATATAATATATATATATGTTATTTGTGCACAAAGGTTAGCTTATTATTAGCTTACTGCAAAGGCGTAATGTATCATGTCAATCATTTTGGAAAAAGTTTTGCGTCTTGTGTCAAAAAGGATATTCTTAAAGTTTTCTAGGCTAGGAGGCACAAACCCCGATTCTGGCATACTGTATTCTTAATGCTAAGGCTTGCTGCTCTGGCTGTATATTTTTTGTTGTCCCTCTTTACTATAGTGCCTGTTACAAGCATGTGTGTATGTGTGTATACATATATATGTATACACAGGTTGTATAAATATATATATATAAAATTTTCCCCAATAGGTATCAGTCCAACCATGCAATCCAAAAGGTGGCTCTGCATAGATGCCCAGCATATAGTTCACCACCTGAGCCAACCCTGAAGCAAGGCGCACTTTAGTCCTTCGGATAGGGTTTTTTTTTGTTTAAAACCAAGCTACTGCAGCTTCAAGTATTTTGCATTACATAGATTTTTTTATAAATTAGTTAATGTTATATTTTTCAATATTCAGACATATACTATAATATATATACAGTACAATAAATGCTCTCATTCTTTTTTTAATTATTTTGATAAATCCCTGAGAATGTATGTTGACAGTTGCTAAGTTTCCACATGCACAAGCATTGTGTGCCATGCTTCTGGATGAACAGCACTGCAAAGCCACGTGGTCAGCCTTTTAACTATTAGTATTTCATTTGTTGGTTTGTTTAAATATGCTGAAATGTAAGGATGAGTTACAAAGGAGTAAAGCTGAATCCATTCGAGGTACTTATCGCAGGATGGAGGTGTTTCGTTTGGTTTCTAAAGCCATTGCAATATATGTTTGTTTTTGAGGCTGTGAACGTATACAGAAAGAATAGGAGAGCAATGTGGGCTTTTGCCACTTGACAACATATACTCAGTGTAAACCAAATCTTCTTTAACCTCTCTCTCATAAAAAACAGAAAAAAAAAATTCAACACACAAACTTTCACAACATGACAGTTTAGTTTGCAAACTTAATGTAACTATACACATATAATACCAGTGTGGCTCTGTTTCTTTAAGTTAAAAAGGATACAAAGGCAGGCTCAAGTAAAAACAAATCACCACTCCCACCCCCAACCCCCTCATTCACACATTTTCATCAACCAAACCGCTCACGCACCAGCATCATCAGTTTCTTTTTGCCTTTGTAGATTTGTTTTAGGTTGTCAATAAACTGTGTAAACTGGATGTGACCATCATGAGCCATTAAGAAGGTCTCTCGTGCCTTGCTGAGGAACTCTATAAACTCACTATAGTGTCGTGGGCTGATGTGAGTGAGACGTGAATGAGTTGTATTTATGTAAGCTCCAATTGTGGCATCCAAGAGTTGCCGTAAAGGGGCTTTGTCCAGTGACATGAGCTTACCAGAGTTCCTCCTTCCGTGAAGTCCCACCACGCCAGGAGTGGTCAAAGTACACCGACGCAAAATGTCTGACAGTACTGTTGCACACTTGACACTTTTGACCACCAGAGGTATTATAGCTGCTAGCTCATTTTTCCCAAGGGAGTGGCTGAGTGCACATGCCCACAGAACGTCATTAATGGCAGGGTGTGTGTCCTGATTGTAACTCAGGTTGAGATGTGTCATGGCCAAAGTGGCCAGCTTGTAGGCCCTCATGGGGTAACCACGGTGCTCCATGTACCGTGCTATAGTAAAAAGCTGCGAGTAGCTCATGCCGGTTGTAGCAGCATCTAGAACGATTTGGTAAGCGGTCTCAAAAGCTATGTGATCCTTTTCACACAGGGTCAGTGCAGAGAGGGCACAGTTTTGAGGATCCTTCATGGCACACTGTAGAGCAAGCGTCCTAGCACTGCTGGCCAGCTTCTCCTGCTGATGGCAGTCCAGATGCAGACGGACAATGGTGCTGTTGGACATCACTGTTGTAGCAACAATACTAGTGGCTTCTGTTGGAGTGAAAAGTGTAAACCAGTTTTGCATGATACTATCCAGTGCATAAACACCTGGGAAGAGAAGAAAGGATCAGCCACAACTGATAAGACCTAGCAGATAGATGTACAGCAAGAGATTACACTTGTCACAAAGTCTAAGAGGTTACCAGTATGTCCCAGCAAGAAAGGCTCAACCATACAGCATGGCTGGAAAAGGACATTAAAACAAAGGCTACTGTGCAAACTCTGCAATCATTGCAAACTGTATCAATCACCAAAACTCAGAGAATAATGAAAACAGCCTGCAAGTCAAGGTTTAATCTCCTGTGTGACAGCTGAGCTGTTTTGCTTGTTATTTAAGACAATTTGGATAAAACGTTTCATTTGGTCTCATCACATCATTCAAAAGCAGCCCTCACACTGCACACCAGAGCAATTGCAACTTCTTTTCTCACTGTACAATCTCAAGGCATAGCATGTCCACAAAAGAATGTGAATAGTATGCAAAAAGTATGCAAAATAGTACAACACCATGGGATACCTTAGCAGAACTTACTAAACACATCTTAAATCAAACAAATTCATAAGCACTTGAACATCAGGATCCTTATTAGGGAAATACTCTGACTGATATGAACTACTGGATATTAACTGAAATAGGTGTTCTCCTTCGTATCACTCTATTTCCCATCATGTGTGTGTTTAGCAGGGGGAGGAAACAGTGACTGATGGGTTCCCTAAATGGAACCTTATAGCCAACTAGAGTGCCTTATTATTGCTAGAGGCAGTTTAGACACATCTGTGACCCACCTAAACCACACAAAGAGGTCTTAATTTTCCCTCTAAGACTCTGGTGCTTCCCGTGCACCCCTCCACTCATCTGCAACAATTCAGCACAGCCAGATAAGACCTTTTAAATGAGGTATATCTCATTTAAATAGATTCCTAGCTATACCAACTTGATTAAGCCTCAAAAGTACTTTGCATGATACTGTAGGTTCTTTATGGGACACTTCTATTAGGATACGTAAACTAATTTAAAGCAATATTAAACCCAGTATTTTATTTGCTGATATGCAACTGCACAAAACAATACTCAGACACTAATACCTGTAAGATAGCCTCAGCAAAAATCATCTTAGCAAAGATATAAAAGCAATAAATACAAGAGCATTGCATGAAAATTTGCAGACACAAACCACTTTCTGGCTAAAAGGTGAGCTCTATTCCCCCATGCTACTGACAACAATAATTTCCCAGTTAAACATAAAGCAAAGGACAAACTAATCCTGAGAATAAGCAGCAGCAATTCTCTAAAGTTCTGAAACTCAAGAAGCATCTGTGCGATACAATCCAACTCAGACATATGAAGAAGGAATAAATATGATAGAAATGCATGCTCTCCAGAAATACATTTACTGACAATTAAACTTGCTCCCTTATTGTAAGTATTTATATTGTTCTCATTACCACAGCTGCTAATTTTTGAAAAAAATTTTTAACAGCTACACAGTTTTTAATGCACTCATCTTCATTTTCAGATTCTGTATCCTCATCTTGCAGATGTTAAACCACAATACAGAAGCTAAGGGATGCCTCATGAAGACACATAGGAAATCTATGGCAAAGCCCAGAAATGATCAGAACATGCTGCTGAGAACACTGTTCTCCCACTGTTGTACTGGATATTTTGGGTATTGAGTATTTGTATATGGTACTTGCTATAGGTTATGCACAACCCACCTTATGGGATAAAGAAGTCACACTGCTCTACTCAACTACTGCCTCACTTGCTCTGTGCCTAAAAATACCCACTAATCCTTGCCATAATGTGTTCTCACCAGCGGAATTTTACAGATGAACAGAAAGTGAGAGGCATTTGTAGAACCTGGGTGTTGACAAGAAAGATCAACCCCTCTAGGAGTAACTGACAAGAGAAACATTTCAGAACATACCTACTTCGGTTGCACATGTTACCAACCACCTCACCATTTCCCGTCGTCGCCAATTCAGTGTTGACAGCGTCATCCGCATCACCTGTTAAAACAACACAAACAAAATACAAATTAATCCTGTTGCAAACCAAGGCCCTTCAGGCCCTTAAATTAGGGATTTTAAGTTACTCAAACACACTGGAGTTCAAAATGGCAGCCTCTTGCCATCCCCTCTCTGTTCCTTGTTTTCACCTCATATGTGAAACAATCTGAAAAAATTAGAATAGCATGCAGAAAGTAATTCCAACTGCAGATCCTTCAAGGATAGAGGAATACTTACAGTTGAAGTAATAATGTACTTATATAACCAAGGGGGTGGGACTGACAACCTCTGGCAGGACGGTGCTGGCCACACCTGCCTAGACAGATGTAATCAGTGGATTTGTACAAAAGCAGATAGCTCTTTTTTGGAAGGTAGTAAGCTTCACATCAGGGACAATGTTGCCTTTTTGTGGGGATGCCTGCCAATTTGTGAACTTACTGACTCTCCAAGGATGCAGCTTCTGCTATGGGTAATTATAGACATTCTAGGTTAGTAAGATAACTTTATGGGCAACAGCTGGGTGACCGGGGAGGTTGTGCTGGAGGCTTGTTTCTCTCCTTCCTCTCTTTTGGGTTTATCCGTTTTGTGGGCCACCTCTTGGTAATAAATATCAGTTTTGTTGAGCTTTCAATGGTGTAATGGTTTCAGGCTTCAGTATGATCCAAACTCTCCTTAATACAAGGAGAGAGACTGTTTTATTTGTGGAGAAGAAAAAACCCCACCCCACAAAAAAGCTTCCTCCCAAACAACAAAAAACCAATAGATTACCAATTTCTCAAATTATATAATCTCTCCTCCCTCTATGCACAATATGTCAGTAATTTTACTGTGATATTACTGTTTGTAGCAATTAAATAAAGTACATAATAGGTCAATCATAGAGCTCTCAATGATCATCTTTACATATTAAAGTCAACAAATGCACTCACAAAACAGCTTGGAGTCAGCAGCATTTGTAAGAGGGTTCTCAACCCATATCCCCTCCCAGTCCTACAGTCACTTGAATGTGGCATGTAGCTCTCTGTCATATTTGTTACTCCTGCTACCTCTCTTAGTCCTATGCTGTAGATGGATAATTATGAAGATGGAAAGATTGATGAGGAGCTCAAAAGCACAGATGATCTTTAAGAAACCTGGTTATAACCAACCCTGTGTGGTTCCAAGCAGGTCTCCAAACATTCCCATCTTGAGATCCTGGTGACTGGGTACACTATCCAAAGTTACATGATAAGGCCAGCTTTGCTGGTCTCAGACATCATGGTATCATTTTAATTAAACAACAATGTAAGTACTAGATTGGAGAATAGCATTTTGAAAGAAAGCACACTGATCTATAAGGAGCAACTGAACACATTTTAAAATATTAAAATTTTAAGGTAAACCAATTAAGTCTAAGGTAAATCATGGAACCAGTCTTTGCTTGAAATCTTTCTGGAAAAAGCTAGGGCAGGCACAGACTTCAGAGTGAAAATAACTGTCCCATTGTCCATCAAAGGGAAGGCAACTAGGTGACCTCCTGCATTGACGGACACAAAAATTGAAGGCTAACACTCTTCCGAAAACCATGATGAATTTTCAGCTTCCCCCAAGCTGAATCCAAGAGAAATCACAGGGTTATAGACTGAATTCAGCCACTGGTGAGGGATGTAAGCAGGTAAAAAACCCAGTGTGAATGATTACTCCTCTGAAAGTCTTCTGTGATGACTTCCCTCTCTGTAAAAGTATCAGGAGACACAAGAGTCTTCAGCACATGCACTGGGCATAATAACAGTTCCAGTTAGATAGCCCTAACTTGAGATTAAAAACAGTACCATCTCTAGTTGCTTGACATGGAAAAGTTTCTTGTTAAACAAAAAGTTTCTTGATTTATACTGTAACACATGCAGCCAAAGAACTGCTCACTTTTGAGCTACCTTTTCTTAAAAGAGAGTTCCACATCTGTCCAAGATCTATCCAAGATGTACGCTTACCAATTAAGACAGCTTCTCAGCAAGTCAAGAAGTCTGAAAATAGTGAGTGGTCCCTGGGAATTACATTACCTGATCTTAAAAACCAAGCTCTCTTTGACATGCAGTAACCTTGACTTTGTCTTGATGAACTTTTACAAGAATTTCTTACAAAGGAACAGAAGATCTTACCACCCGTAAGAGATACATGAAATGGTCAAGCAATCGTTAACTCCCACACTAATGCAAAACCTGTTCATCATGCATACTGGAAGTAAGTTTATTTCTTTATTCATTCATTCATTCACAGGTCTGGGAGGAAAGGACATCACTTGTCAAATCACTGTGATAACCCACACTGATATGCCCAGCAGTTCTGCCAGCATTATGTATTTGCATGTGTGCAGTGATAGTTACACTGATGTAAATACAACAGGCAAACAGAGGAACAGAAGCCCCTCCTGTACCTACAGATCTTACACTGTCTATGCCAGTAAAGGTAACGAAGGACAGAATAACCTAAAATGCTCCATGTCCATTTGGCCACGCTGATGAACTCTTTTCACAGCCAGTTTTAAAGGCCTTCCCTCTGATGAGTCACATAATACATGCTGCCGTTGAAAACAGGATAAAGAACCCAGGAGTCCACTCCCAAATCTTGAACAACATAAGAGACTTTACTCTCTCAGAGATCCCAGTGACAGAGCTGTGAAATTGCTGGTATCATCCCCCATCACTTCTGCAGCTAAGGTAGAACTGTGTATCTGTAAGGGCACTGCTGTCTACCATGTAAGAGCAGAAGGAGTTTTCTAGGGCATATAAATGTCATATTAACTATCAGATACCAGATAGTGAATAAATACAACCTAATTACAACTAAGTCAAGGGAAGAGAAAGGGGAATCATCGGTAGGCCACTAGAGACAGTGCTGACACTAAGTTTTTGGCAGGAAAAGCATTACTGTAGAAAACTACACAGCTGGGAGTTACTACCAGAAAAGTGTTATGCATCTGCCTTCTGGAAAGCAAATCTTTAAGATTCTTAAAACATCTTTGGTAAGCTTGGGACAGAGCAGTCAACAAGTTCTACACCAATTTGACTGAAACCCTGGGACTGAGGACAAAGTATGGGTTTATGATACTACTTCCACTAGACCTCAGTGAAGACATTCTGATGACACTGTCAACCACACAAGAGTATCCGTGAATACAGTGACATCCAAAGTGTGCTGTTTCCACTGAATGATACTTGGTGAATGCTTAAGGTGACACACAGGTCAACTGTAAGGATTTTTCTCTTTCTCATGTAAACAAAGGCTGAAACATTCCGGGATGTCAAGAAACAAGCAGATTTCCACAGTGACCTTGGAAAATATGAAAGGCTAACAAAGCATACAGAACCTCAGCTTTTTCATTAAAGGCTTTGGCTTCTAACAGCCTAGAATAGACAAATAGTACCTTTCTTCAGCATAAGAAGCAATTGGAATAATATCCTTTCCCCAGAAATCTTTGGAGCTTTATTTACTGAAGGCAAGTAATAAATGGTTTTTTTCGCTTTTTTCTTTTTAAGAATTCCCTGAAGAGGGATGAAGGTATTTATTTTTGTTGATATGAACCACGTAAACTCCAAGATTCAACAGTGTCAGGAACTATTATTACTTAGCTGTCTCCTTTTAGCTTACAAAGTCTCTCCTAAGAGCCTGAAAACTGATCTGAGGTTCTTGTACACCTCAAGCTGAGTCAGATGCATCTGACTACACCACAGCTTGTGGAGTATGGGATTTTGATGATGGAAATGAGAGGGCTGTTGTCAGCATGGTCTGCCTAAGCAACAGGTCATTATGGTTGACCTTGACTTTCAACAAGCATATACCAATCCTCACATAGGGGAAGAGAAGGAATAGTAAGAAACCCCTGAAGGCCACACAGAAAATAGAGTGCATTCCTAGAAAGTAGAATAATTTTGCTATCTAGCGAGTCCTACAGCAGAACCCATTGCATTGGTCTTCTCTCACCCCTGAACAGAAGAGTGCCTTGTAGCCAGAGACTGCCAGCTCTCTCTTGCGCCTAAATGGTGCAAAGGGGGGCTGTGCAGACCCCTGGTCTGTGTTTACCAGTACACTGAGCTTTGTGTCAGGAAGCAGAATTTAAAAACACTTCTAGGCAGAGCCCAAAGAGAGTATCCTTAAAGTATGCTTAAAGCTATAACCACCAACACTGGTTCCAATTCCTTTCTTCTATTGTAATACAACAACTATATTATTCTACTAACACAACAAACCAAGGAAATACCTGAAGGCCCAGCTCCAGAGAAACTTTCAGAAGAGTGATGTCTGGCAAGCTGTCCATGAGTGTTGCTATTTTAAATGCATCCTGGGCAAGTTTGAAGATGTGTGATGAGGAGTGTATATTTTTCTGGATGGATTCTAACACTGTTTCCAGTCTCTGAACATCACCTGCGAGGTGTAAAAAGAATGACCAAAATAGAACATGATCCCAAAACACCCAGAGATGCATTATAACTGAGCTTGCGATTGCTGTGCAATAGTATGATGTTTCAGCTATACACATCCTGTTTTTAGAAACCTTCCATACTCAAATCACATACGAATGAAAGATATGCGCCCTTTTTGTTGCACACAACTCTAGTGTCTGATGGTGTTAGGACCAGAAGTCATTTCGATTTGTGAATTTTAGAAGTGATTTGTTGACTCTTAGGTCTCACAGTCAATGCCATATGTCAGAAAAACAAAAAGCTGTCTCATCAGACTCAAACCAAAGTCATCTAGATACCATCTAGCTAGCTTAACTACTAGAAAATTATGTGACAGGTTTAAGCCAGTTCAGTTTGTTGTAGCCATTTCAAGCTCATGTCAGACTGTGATTTGGATTCCCAAATACTAGTTTTATAATCTGTTTACTCCATGCAAATTTAAAAGCATACATTTAGTTCAGTACATAACTGATAGCAACGTACCTTTGGCTGCTGTCAGCATGGTTGATGCCAGCTCACACTGCTGGGATTCGATGTGACTTAGGGTGAACCAGCGGGGATACCGGTTTGGAACAACAGATGCAATGTGGTGAGGGCGGGACATGTCTCCTGAAGGACTTGTAGATTCCAGTACCAGCAACCTGAAATATGAGAGAAATCCTCTTTCATTAAAAGACTATTACATTTGGTTGCTCATGAGCTAAACTAAAGCAGCAAGAACACTTGGCCTTGTCTATGAAATAGAATCACAGAATCAACCAGATTGGAAAAGACCTCTATGACAAAGTCCAACCCTTGATCCAACACTGCCGTGGTTACCAGACCATGGCACTAAGTGCCACATCCAGTCTCATCTTAAAAACCTCCAGGGATGGTGAATCCACCACGCCCCTGGGCAGCCCATTCCAATGTCCGATTACTCTCTCTGTAAAAAATTTCTTCCTAATATCCAACTTAAACTTCCCCTGGCAGAGCTTAAGATCACGCCCTCTTGTCCTACTGCTGGTTGCCCGGGAGAAGAGATCGACGCCCACCTGTCTACAACCTCCTTTCAGGTAGTTGTAGAGAGTGATGAGGTCTCCTCTGAACCTCCTCTTCTCCAGGCTAAACAACCCCAGCTCCCTCAGCCTCTCCTCATAGGACTTGTGCTCCAGTCCCTTCATCAGCCTCGTTGCTCTTCTCTGGACCTGCTCCAGCACCTCAATATCCTTCCTGAACTGAGGGGCCCAGAACTGGACACAGTACTCAAGGTGTGGCCTCACCAGCACTGAGTACAGGGCAAGAATCACTTCCCCGGTCCTGCTGAAACGTGCCTTTTCAGTTACACTAAAAAAACCCAGTATTGGAAAACCACTTCTCTTCTGGGGGAATCTTAATAGTCCATTTGCCAAACTTGCCTACATCAATGGGCAGAAATTCACAGGACAATTAAGCCACTCATTAGCCAAGGCAGCAGAGATTTTCTGCACCATGTGTAGAGGTGAAGTTTTAATTCCTACTAGTGTTTCAGTCCTTGAACCACAGCCCTCAGGAAGGAAAGAGGAGCATTTCTTGCTCTATTGAGACCTTGTAAATATTTTTCAATATTTGGAACGCATCTTCCTCACTTCGAAATGCTCGAAGTAATGGAGAAAGATATTCAACAAGTCATTTGGATTTTCACCTTGCAATTAATTCAGATGTGAATTATGTCCAAAAGGACATTCTACTTTTCAACTATGACTACTTTTTAAAGTCTTTAAACTTTATCCTACCAACATTTTCGTTCGCGAAGACTGGCCATTATATATTATTATATATACCAACATTTTACAATGTACCAAAATCCGATGTTAGGGTCCTAAACAGCAGCAACAGAGGAAGTTTCCTTCTCAAATTATTATCAGACACTTGTTTTCTAATCCTGAAGCAAAAATTTAATCGAGTATGCATCAATCTACAATAGCTTTATCCAACAAAGAGCATTCATACCTAGAAAATTCAAATTAATGTGTTTATTGTTGACTACTACAATCCAAATGACAACCCACAAAGACTGAACTGATGGCCCCTACAATACACTAGATACAGAAAGTACACCAGATACTCTATAAATGCCAATGCAAAAAACAGGAGTGAACAAAACTAGGCATTTTTTTTCAATACAATTAAGTACAGTTTCAGGACATGAACGGTTAATGAGACATCAAATGAGAGTAATAAGGCAATGTCCACAAGAAAAGCTTTCCAGTGCTTAGCTTCTTGATGAGAGTTAATATCTGAGGTTTGTTTCTACCAGCTTGCATATGCAAGTGATTTTCTAGCAGAAAGTCAGCTGGGAGGATAAGGAGGTTGGATCGCTTCTGTCAACCAAATTGCAACTACCGAACATTGAAAATCCAATGCATTGTGTTTTTCTGTGATAGAATATTTCTTATGGAATAACCTCATTTAACTATAAGTTACAATTTGTTGCAGTTAAATAAATATCTAAGTTCTGAAAGCAACTGTGGTGCATGTCTTTTTTTTCTCACAGCAAAACAGATTTAAGTTCCATCAATTTTCTGTAGGTTCCTGAAGCGTACAATAGTATATTTAGGAAAATAATATGATAGTCTATTTAAGAATTCACCGAGAAAGGTAATTTTGAATACATAGGAAGGCATCTAGCAGGTACAAAAAAATACAACATATCACATAACTAACTATCAGCAGGCTGTATTAACATTTTCAGACACATGTATGTGCATGCTAACATGAAAAAAACCCAAACCCTTTCTTTTTTACTCTTGTACTGAGTGAAATCTATTCCCTAGTACCACTAAGACACCTCTACATATGTAAGAATAAAACACATATAAACTCTTCAGCTGATTTTTCCCAAGCATACAGTGAGGTTGCAGGGAGAGATGCATTATAAGATGGTTTCAGTAAACAGTAAAATCCCAACTACCTAATGAGAAAAGGGATTATTAGGTTATGTATAACAGTAAATAGAAAAAGAGCATGAAAGAAGGAGTCTGTTTTGGGAAAATCTTTTGTTACTTTGAATTTCACTGCCAGCTTCTGTGCTCTTTTGCTGTGAAAAGAGGTGTTGTTGTGAATTGGTAGCTTTCATGCAATTATGGCAAGATTAGGGAACATCAGAAAAGCACAAAGAGATTTAGCATTCTTGACTTTTTTTTCCCCCTTGGAACATCAATTATTTAGTGAGGTTTTAGCAAAGCTACCTTGTGATTAAACATCACCATTAAAATCTGGCTCCCAAAGCCTGGGTGAAATTCAGGCTTAACAAGGGATCAGCCAAACTAAGCCAAATATTCAAGTTCAGATTCCAAGTGAGCAGTCAACTAGGTCACTGCAGATCCACATTTACCAAGGTTCTGCTCCATATGTTTCAGTGCTGCAAGCAGAGAACTGTAAACAGAAGTGACCATCGAGGATAGGACAATCCTGTCCTTTCAGACCTGAGGTCCACACATGAAAGGCTTTGTGGTATTAGTTTCCATTGATTTCAAACTGAACGTTCCACACACTGAAACAGGACTCAAAAAATTAAACAGCAACAGGTGTTTTTGAATACAGAGAGATTAAACACTTCAGAGCTGCTATCGTGGGTCATTGACCCATGCAGACTTGTGTGCAGATTGACACTAAACACTTACGTCTGGAGAACCAATTAGCTGGGGTCTTGGGAAGTTAACTTCTTTAATAAAAGCTGAAGTGAGAAAAGAAATATGCTTCACTTCTAAAAGCATGAACAGCTGGAGAGATTTCTATGCAGCACCTTTACTAATTTCCACACAAGATTTCTGTCCTTGCCACAGTCATTTCCTCCCTGCCATGGAAGAAAAGATGCTCAAGTTTTCATCTTCTGACTACTCAACCACTCAGCCATGAGACAGACATTCAATCTTCATGTTTTATTTTTGCTCCCTTGAGGTAGTATTATGTTATTTTTTCATTTGGTTTGTATTGGGAGTCCTTTATGCGCTGAACTAACAGTGGTGTGAATGGAAAGAGTAATGAAACTTCCTCAGGAGAATTTGAGAAGTGTGGAGGAATGCAGACAGACATGGAATAGGAAGAGTCTAAATCTGCCATCACCACAGTTCAAGACAGAAGTCCACATTTTTGCCAAATATCAAGCTACAAAAAGACTGATTGCTGTCTAGGGATGAACTTTCATCTATCTTATAAAGTTATGGCAAAAGGGCTATGGAGAACATTGCACTGATGTCTCCTGTGATTTTACCAGATGGACACTGACAACTCCTTCTTATACTGGTCTATTTGAAGAGTAACTTCTTTGGCTGAGATGACAGCTTCACAGCAAAAGAGGGCTGGAGCTACCCAGGACTAACTGAAGATGTCATCAGTTGTATCTTTCAGTGTCTCGCTAGTTTTTCTAGTTGAGAAAGGAAACTTCCAAAAAAGAAGTTTTCAGTTATAACTGGTTTCTGGGGAAGCCCAAATCCTTGTTCAAAAGGACCAGCACACGGCTGTCATGTTTACTGAAGTGTTCAGTGCACTAAGCAAAGCTGCTGATGGATGTCTATTCTACTCTTGCAGCATCGTTTCAACAGTTTAGTTTAAGGAGGAAAACACCACACAAACAATCTCTGAGAAACATCTTAAGGTAGTAACTGAAAATAAATACAAATTATAAAATAATTAACCTTTTTTTCTTAACCCGCCCCGCAAACACAACCAAAAAACGATTCAACCCCCCCCCCCCCAGTTACTACATTTGGTACTATCTTCCTGATCTGATATAGTAGTTATTGATGCACCTACCTTGAGATAAAAGAAGAGAAGCACACTTAGATGGCCCAAGCAGCTTTCGGATCATACACTTGACTATTCTCAATAGCAATCAGTAATGTACTTTTGTCTTCTCAATGTATTTCCTAAAATGCTAATTATAACCAGCAAGTATCCGAGGTCACTCTTCCTATTTTTTAGACTGTTTCTCATAACATCCATTACTAGGCTCTCTTGGAGATAGGAAAATACCCAACAGGCTAAGCAGACCTTTGGCCTGACCTGACAGTAGCTGTGTTTTGTTCTTATGCATGGCCTCCCACTTAGTCCTTTGAATACAGAATTATTTTCTCCCTATTTAGCTTTTTGGAGAAAGTAGCTGCAGAATAAATACCTCCAAACCATACAGGCAGAAACTATTTGTTGAGCCTAATACTACTTATGTGGATAGCATGTCCTTGAATCATTGTGCAATCATGTTTGGTAATAATGACCAGAAAAACTCAACATGTTTTCTTTTTTAAATTCTAGGACTTGATTGCTCTTAGTATTAAGTTGTGGCTATTCTTTGTCAACAATCAACTACTAAGTTCTTGACAGAGACTAGACAATTCAGATGGAACCAGTTTCTTCCCTGCATTCTGTGTGGACAACGGATTTATTGCTGATTGTTTAGGTCCTTGAAATCTCATTCAGAAGGCTTTTATTAGACACCATTACCAATCTGGTCTACCTTGAGGTAGAGCCAGCACACACTGAGCACTCCCTGAGAAACATCTTTTTCCCGATTACTGAAGACAAATGTAATGTAAACCAGACATTTTGTTGTCATTGTATATACTCCATTTAAATCCCAACATTCACCCAGAAGAAGGCAAGCACAAAAAAAATGTACAGGCTTAGACCACACCATATGGGTTCAAGTCCATCATTGAGAGTGAAGTTATAAAGAAGGCCAATGAAACAAATAGTCCTACTGAACAGGCTGAGCAGCAGATGATCCTGAGATTTCTGGTGAAATGTCTCTTTCCTCATTTCCTGATACCAATACCATCATAAACATAAAACCATGGCGGTGACAAAACACATATGCTAAAGTGGTTGTATAACACAAAATCTCATGCTCCAAGAGTGGGATTCTAGAAGGATTTGTGACAGGAAATCCTGTTTTACAGGTGTAAATAAACAGGGTACATTTACAAATATTATATGGTAGTTACTACAGACACCAATTACTTTTATAAATGACAGAACCAAAATAATTTGTCCTTGAAGGGAAGAATGTGTATTTGAGAAAAATAGATTAGGTCTCGATTACCAAGCTTTTTCACCTTTCTCATCCACTACTGGATGCTCTTTCTGGACAATCCGTGAGTACATACCGCATGGCTCTCAGTGCAGTTTTGTATGCCAATTCAGCATCATGAGGTAGGAGAGAGGTGAAGAGATACTTGGCAAATGTGTGCATTGGAACGCTCTCTCGATGGATGACTTCACCTAAACCACTATATGGTCCACCTGCAGGAAAGAGGAACAGAATGTCAGTCTGCTGCAAAAACCCAACTTCTGGACCTGTAAAAGCATTCTCTACACCTTCAGTTAGAACTGGTATCCAAAGAGAGAGTTTGCTTTAAAAAGCTAAAGTTATATTGCTATTTTCAGTGAAATATATAAATTCAATGTAAGTATGTTAAATACCATGGTTATATGGTTATATATGGTTATTTATAGTTATATACCATAAATACCTTTGAGAAAACAAGACAGACTACAAATTGTATAGTATTAGGCACACTACTAGTGCTCATACAAATGACAGAATGGTTACAGTGCACCACAAGGCTAATTCAGCAGCCTATGGTATGCATAAGTAGAGAGTCATAATCCCAGCTTCACCTTCTCACAGTTACATTGTGCGCATCAATCCCTACGCACCCCATTGGTGTGTGACTGCTTTATCACAAATTCACCAAGAAAAAAAAGACTGATTACAGTAGAAATGTATCTTTAATTAAAGTTACATGACCAATCACCAAGCAGCACCTGATCCCTCAAATATCTCACTTGACATCAGGCATTTAAATAACTGTTTGGTCTGGACTTGGTCAAGTTGTGACCCAAGTCCTGCATCCTGCCCTTGGATCACAACAACCCCAGGCAGTGCTACAGGCTTGGGGAAGAGTAACTGGAAAGCTGCCCAGTGGAAAAGGATCTGGAGGTGCTGGTCAACAGTAGCTGAACATGAGCCAGCATTGTGCCCAGGTGGCCAAGAAGGCCAGTGGCATTCTGGCTTGGCTTAGCAATAGTGTGGCCAGTAGGACCAGGGCAGCGATTGTCCCCCTGTACTGGCTACTGGTGAGGATGCACTTCAAGTCCTGTGTCCAGTTCTGGGCCCCTCACTACAAGAAAGACATTGAGGTGCTGGTGAAGGGCCTGGAGCACAAGTCCTATGAGGAGCAGCTGAGGGAGCTATTTAGCCTGGAGAAAAAGAGGCTTAGGGGAGACCTTATCGGTCTCTACAACTACCTGACAGGAAGTTTCACCAGCCAGGTGGAGGTTGGGCTCTTCTCCGAAGTAACAAGGGCTGGGGAGATTTAGATTGGATATTAGGAAAAACTTCTTAACTGAAAGGGTAATCAGGCATTGGAACAGGCTGTCCAGGGAAGTGGTGGAATCACCATCCTGGAATGTGTTCAACAGAAGTGTGGACATGTCACCTGGGGACAGGGTTTAATGGTGACCACTGTGGTGCTCTGTTAATGGCAGCACTCGACTATCTAATAAGTCTTTTCCAACCTGAACAATTCTGTGATTCAGAGAATGCTAGATCAGATTGTGTATCAAAGTCCATTTGGCTCTGTTTGTCCACTATAGTCACATGATCTTATAAATTCTATTTTTTTGTGGGAAAACTACCCCCATTGTTGAGGCAATGGCTTTTTCTCACTCAGTGAAGTACAGGTTTCAACTTCATGACAGCAGTATCAGGATTGACAACACCACCACAGTTAAATGCAACTATTTATTTGAAAAGTTCTAAATGTTCATAGCACATTTGAATCCCACTTCCATATTTTTCCTGCAAACTTAAGACTGTTATTTCTATTAACAGAAAAACTGTGTCAGACAGTTTTTGATTTTAGTGACAAGAGATTTGGGCATTAAATGTTGCAAGATACACACTAAGAATCTCATATCAAGTATTAGTGGACTATTATTGCACAGATAGCATCCAGCAGTCCTAGAAGTTACTACAACTTCTACTAGAGACTCCAACCCACCGCACTTGGATGCATGGATGGATGGCCAGCTGTGTGAATTCACTTTTTCACTGTGGAGTCACATGTGGCACTTAAACTGCTTCCAGCAGCAGTTCAAACTAATATGCCCTCACTCTACACTGAAGCAGATGAGGAGAAACAGCCAAGCTGTTTCAGCAATGCTTTTGATCGATGCTTTAGCAAAACTTGTAAGAATAAAAAATCACTAGGCATGAAAAAATTCTGAGCTCCACAGGTGGGCATTTCTGAAGGCGAGGGCTGATTACAAAGGGAATGTCAATGAAGATTTAGTAGGTGACAGTGTGTCTCATAATCATTTCAAATGAAGCTGAAAGCCATTCAAAACTAGCTGGCATTGCTTGAATGAAAGGAGCCATTTCATGTATGTTTGCCAGTTGGTGGTGCAGAAACTCAGTTAGGACACAAAGAATACTAGACAAAGGATTTATATGAAAATATATTCTGCCATTAACTTAGTAGTCAAGCAAAAAGTTAGAACAGTTCTTGCAAAACAGTCTAATGATCTGCTTTCCCACGCACTCAAGTGGTAGCTACATACAGAATGCACTAATTTGCATTAACAGCACAGAAATCAGCTTAGTATTGGATTAAGTTTTTCTTATTGTATTTGTAGGACTTCTACTAAAAACCCACAATTGATATAATTAGCCTCTTAAATCACTGCACAGCTTTTCCTCCGTTTGGGCTGTCAGTTTCTGCCTAACATGGAGTCAACCAAACTACTGCAGAAAAGCCAGATTTCTCATCACACACTAATGCAAGACCATTGTTGCACACTACTCACAAAAGCCAAATATTAGCAGATTTCCTGCTATGATCACTTCTTTACTACTCTAAGTAAATATCAGAAGAATTCCAGTGATCAAAGCTGTAAACTAGAATTATCATAGAATATGTCAGAGAAATTCTGTCTTTTCCTCATAAAGCATCCTTTCCAGTAAATAGGTGCAGCAAATTGATTTTATAATACATAAGAATCCTGCGTGATAGTTAATAGCTCGATCTAGACAGCAGCAGTTCTTGTCCAAAGGCCACAAAGCAGCAGTACAGCCACACTGTGACAGAAACTCTCCCTATGGTGCAGCTTTTCTACCATTTCCAATGGCACAAGTCTTTAACAATCTGGGCAAAAATAGCGACTTAGAGCTGAGAACCCTAAGCAACATACTGCACTTCTTCCACAAAAGAGGAAGTTTTAAAAGAGTAACAACTTACAAAAAGAAAGCAAACCTGAGTACTTTGTAACAATTTCACAACTTACCTAGAGCAGTACCACACTTCCCTCCACCCCTTGAGCAGGCACTCAAAAACCTGGACCATGCCTTTGGCTACCTGGTTCCTTTAAAGCTTTTTCTTCCATTTAAAAAAACAAAAACCAGAAAGACAACCTCAGAACCCATGAAACTACTACCTGAATGTGAGGCTTAAGTGCTACATATTAAGACTTTTCGAAAGTTAAGGCAAAGGTATGCACTTCTATGTACAGATTTTATTGCAACACTGGCGAATTCCCAAACATGAGTTGTCTTGGTCACAGCTAAGTCACAAGACCAGGTCTTAAGCCTCAGTATTTTAATGCATATTTCAATTCTCATATATGATACAAACTTCAAAGGCAAGTAATTTTTCTAACTGCCACAAAAAAAAGTTACATTTCTCTCTCAGCAATTCTAAGTGAAATTTCTGAACTCTTCACTTGGGAACAGAGGTAAAAATCTTCATACATTTATAAAGCTGCCAGTCTGGTCCCTTGTTCAGGATACAAGGAATACCTAGAATTTTGCTACCTGGGAACTGTTAATAACTGATGCCTGCATTCTATATTAGTGAGCCTGGATTGTATAATCAGGTTATTAAGATTATGACACACAACAAATGTAAAGAATGAAGTATAATCAAAATTAAAACAAAAGGTTTACAGGTCAATATATGCCTTATCTCTACAGTCATGCAACATCTAAAGTATGTCTGATTTTCATAAGAGATCTGAAAATATATTTTCCTGGAGTTCTAAGTAAAAAAAAACACCTGAAACATGTAAGGCAGTTTACGCAGGAACACTATTTCTGTGTGCTTGTGTAAGTGGAGACAGTTTAAAGGAGCAGTTAGCATCTATATTCAGTTACCTTCTAATAGGAAGACTGCTTGTTTTCGAAAAATCTTCACCAGAGTATCATCCAATTCAATTTCCTGAAGCTTAGAAATGAGCTGCTCCTCATTTCGACAAACCTTTTCTTGTGCATACAAGCCATCAGGCATTATTCGTTGCTGTCCCAGCCCTATCAATGCTACTTCCACGGCCAGCATTAAATAAGATTCCCCTTCTTCTAAGAACTTGTGAGCAGGCAGGTGCTGGTACTCCAGAGATTTGCATTGCCCCATGTTCTCTGTAAGGGGTGACATAGAAAGAAAAACATATCAGCAAACCATTCTAACCCATGATCTGCCTACAATGCTACATATACAAATGCTTCCTCTGGTAGTATTAATTTTTTAAAATTATTTAAATTACTAGCACAGTCTCAAAATCCAATCTAAAATATGTCATCTGATTCCATGTGGCAGAAATACACAAAGAAAAAGGAAAGAAAAAGGTTTTAAATAACCCACTCAAGTAAAAATAAAAGTTTTCATTTTTAAACTGCACAATTTAGAGAAAGGCAGTTCCTCTAGCTTTGGTTAATGAGGTCAAAATTGGAAGATCCACTTCAATTTCTTTCCCCACCCACTTCAGTATTTCCTTAAAGCCTTGCTGTGTAAGAGGAAGGGAAAGGTGCTTATACGCCTGTATAGATTTCAGTTGAAGCTATTAGAATTGTGCAAATACAACAGGCCTGGGAACTCCACATCTTTAAAGTATCCTCTGTTTGCTAGCACTCCTTTCAGGCTTTTAATTTGTTACAGTAGTGTTTCTGATAAAAATGCATACTATTAACATTAGAAGCCCTACTTTTAGTATCAATTACAAGCAAGTTCTGCACAGGCTAAGCCATAAATTGCTTTAAAGAGTGCTACCCATTCATTTAGCACTTCACAGACAGCATATGACAAAACTCTATTCCAGCCTGTACCACTTCACAATCTAATTTGGAAATATAAAGTTATAATTGTCAGATGTAAAGAGATGGGCAACTGCAGCAAATGGAAAGGCTGAATGCATTTGGAAGATTGGATACACATGTGCAGAAGTTACTTTTCAAAACACAATGTTTTTATTTCATGGGGTTGCTATGGTTTTTTTGTAATTGCAATGTGGTGGTTTGAAAAACCTTTTCTCTGAGGTAGTAATGGTTTGCCCCACTGATAATACTGGACCAATCTATAGTCCACGTGCGCCCTACGGAAATTATATAACCACAGAAACAGAAGAGAAGGTGGTGAAGACAGTTTAGAAAGTAGGTAGCCATGATTTGAGCCAGGAGGAAGCAGGGGGCCAGTGAGCCCCTCTGGGGGCCAAGGGCCCCCAGCCCCCAGTTGAGGCTATGGGAGACCCGGTATAGTGTCAAAGCTGGACTGGGTCCCGTAATCAAGAGCTGGAAGTTTCCTTACTGTCAGCAGCAGAAGACGACATTGAAATCGGCAGCGGAGCAGCCCTGAACAGAGACAACGATGGCTGAAAGCCAAAAAGACAGCCAGTAGCAACGAGATAACATGAAGCCGGCTGAAAGATGCAGAGATGATCCTGCAGGAGGGAGAGCTGGCAACAAAACAGAGGAAAATTCAATAGAGCTGGTTTGGGGTAAGACTGTACTACTTTCCCAAAACCCAGAGACTTCCTGAAGAGGGGTGGACTTCCAAACTCTTAGGGAGTCCCGAAATGCAGCAGCAGCTAGCTAGAGAGAGAGAAAGGAGCTGAAAACCCGGAGTTGTCCTGAGAGCTGAGCCAGGACGGAATGCGGAGGAGGTGTCCGTGCTCTCTGCTGCTGCTTCTGTTGCTTCTATCATGCTGGCGAACTGAGACAGAGCAAAAGAGCTTTGGTAAGACTGAACTGAAAGCTGCCTTCAATGTTCTAACCCAAGAGGAGTGAAGATCTACGAGGAGATCCCCCGAAGGCTCGGGCTCAGGGTTGAAATTTCCACAAAGTAAGAACCAAAATCTGCCATACTTAAATCTGCTGCCTTGGAAAAAAATGGAGGACACTAACTGGTGCCACGAGAAAACTGAAACGAAGGAACTGTGGCCTGAGAAGTGACAGAAAGACTTTTTTCTCCTTGGACTTTTATTGAAGGAAAGGAGAAATTTAATTTAATGTAAATATATATGTGGGTGTAAATAAACCTCTGTAAATATTCTCCCCTTCCCCAGTAACGAATGGTTGTGTTTTGTCTAAAACTCTCCACATGAGGTGAAAAGATATTAAGTCCATACCATCACTAAACCCTCTCACAAGAGCAAATTTTGGGAGGGGGGCTTGAACTTAAAAATTAGATTCTTGGGAGTTTCAAACCACTACATGCAGAGAATCTGATTTCCATTTTTTTTTAATTAAAAGTTCTTCCAGAATTGGTGGATAGGAGATTAGAAATTTATTGAAGAAAATCTAATTGAATAAAAGGAGTTTTGAGGCAAAGCCCCAAGAAGATTGTTGATACATATACAAAGGAGCTGCAGGTAAAGGGATGAATCCAGTTTCTGTCCACACAAGTGGTGTTAAGAAGCTACCCCAAAGGTGGAAAGAGACTGAGAATAAGGAATTAATCAGTTAAACTCCTGGGAAGCAAATACTAAAATCAAAATGGGTGTACACATCCTATTCCTATCCTACCTCGTGTATTGATATAGCAACACTACTTTCCAACTCCTGTCATTTATAGACTATGTTTGTGATCAATTTTAAGTGTTTTGTCATTGTTTTGAAGTATTATGTACACTGCAGCTAAGAAGTCCAACAACATCCAGGGCTGTTGCCAGCAGGCTGCGGGAATGAATCCTGCCCATCTGCTCAGCACTAGTGACTGAGCCCACATCTGGAGCGCTGTGTCCAGTTGTGGGCTCCCCAGTAGATGGGCATTCTGGAGTAGATCCAGTGCGGGAACACAAAGGTAACTAAAGGACTGTAGCACCTTTCATATAATGAGAGTGAGACAGGTGGGATTATTTAGCCTGGAAAAGAGAAGGCTCAGGAGGATCTTACCAAAATGTATAAATATCTGATGGGAGAATGTAAAGAAGACAGTGCCAGACTCTTCTCAGTGGTATCCTGTGACAGGACAAGAGGCAATAGGCACAAACTGAAATACAGGAAATTCCATCTGAGCACAAGAAAACACTTTTTTACTATGAGGGTGGTTGAACAGTGCAGGAGGTTGCCCAGGAAGGTTGTACAGTCTTCACTCTTGAAGCTATTCAAAACCCAACTGAACACAGACCTGGGCAATTTGCTCTCTAGGTAACCCTGCTACGAGCAGACCAAGTGGACTAGATGATGTCCAGAGCTGCCTTCCAACCTCAGCAACTCTGTGACCCTGTGATTTCCTGCAATTTCTCAGAAAGAGGACAGAGCAATGTATGTGGAGAGGACTGGTGCTATAAAGTCTTATTTGGTTTTATTTCAAGTGTGAAATACAGAATTGCCTTCAAGAATGAGTAACCGGTAATTTTTAAGTGCTTTCTTAGTTTACTTCAAACATTTTGTCTCCCTTCTGTTTTCTTAAGGAATGCAAACGTGAGTTCTTATTCTATAAAAACAGTGGCTTTGAAGCTGATTCAAAAAGGCAAAACAGAAAAACACCTCTGATAAATGAAGACATATAGAAGATTGTTCCCTTTGCTTGGCCTTACCCGTGAAGTCCAAGAATCCATGGAAGCCCTCATCATCCACCCTGCAGGCTTCCATCAGGCTACTGAAAAGGGTGCCAATGGGGTCCAAAGGGTGTCCCACCCAACCTTCAAGATTCGTTACTGAGGTTACTCCTCTGTGGAGAAGTTCTGTGACAGAAAACATGCGGGGAGGAGGAAGGGAAAGAGAGCTCACATTAGCCTCTCAGAACAGTTATACAAGTAAAACTGCTTGAAATGCTCTCAGTACAGAATTCAAAGTATTTCCAGTAGCTTCTGCACAGAAAGAGAAAGTAGTATCTTTCAGCGTGAATTCACTGCCCTTTGTGAAAGACGAAATAAAAAAAAAAAAGAGAAAGAATAGAAGCCAAACTTTTTGAGTACTAGCAAAGTGTATTATGGGTTAAAAATTTCAACTGCAATGTCTTTTGAAATCTCTTCCTTGATACCAGTAACTCTTCTTAAAATGTCTGTTGAAGAACTACAACTAAGATTTTTTTTAGTAGAATATTCACAACTATTTCCTCACTCAAAATGATACAGTACCACTTTTACATTTTAAGATAATCTGATAGAACTGAAATAAATGAAAATATTCTAAAATATGACCCAATTTCATAAATTATGAGCTTACCCTGCATCTATTTATTTATAGTTATATTTATTTTATATATGTATATAAAAAGTTCACTAAACTCAGGATGACAGCTACTTTAAAAAAATAAAATCAAATGTTTAAATGAGGTACACAAGAAAAAAACCTGTCCTTTGATTGGATAAGGTGTATTTCTGGTCATTTTAAAATTTCAGTCCACAAATACCTTTACAGATAGTTTGTTCTGTAGCCCTCACCCATCATTTGCTTAGAACATGAAAAAATTGTTATGTGCAGTGAATTGAAGGAAGTGTGATTGTGGTAACAATATTACAGATTCTCCAAATCTTTTTTTCATTAAGAGTCCTATGGTAACAGCTCCCCTTTAACTCCCAACTTTTTTCCTCCTAGACACATAGACACAACGGAACTAAGAGAGGTCAGAAGCATCATGGGTGACTGTTTAAAAACTGTATACAAGTCATTATGGATGCTCAGCTTCTCTGCCTGTCACATTTGTGCCTGCCTCCACTCTATCTTGTTCATGAAATGTCATATTTCTGAGGAACCATATGTGCTATCACAGAGCTTTTAAGTCCTGCTCCTTCCTATTAAATGTGTGGGGCTACAAAATGAATCACAAACATACTTTTCAGGAAGGTAGGTTTTTTTTTAAAGAATCCGCTGGTACGCACTATGAAAAACAAATGAGTAAATCACTGTCTTACAGTGATTTACAAATCACTTACAAATAGCACATATAAAAGATGACAGGCAGAAGCAAGTAGTGTTACCAAAAAGGATTAATCAGAGTGACTTCTTACCGACTCACCTATGTTTTATTTATTTTATTGTGCCTACTTATGACCTTCACTTGTGTTATGCCAACCAAAGACTTGAATCCTCTATTCAGAGACATTTAACTTTAAATCACACAAGTGCTTCCATGGACGTCAGATCAGTCACATGAATAAAAGCTAAGAAGAGGGATGTGGAGTTTGTTGAACTGAATCCTAAAACTGGGCTGTTGCTGTAGACTTCACCTGGTTATAGAGAAGACCAGCACATTTTGCAGTATAAAAAGAGTGTCTTTTAATTCTACATGAGTGTAAAAAATAAAAAAGCACTAAAAATAAAAAAACACAGAAACAACAAACTTCTTTGTTTTGGGGCAGGACAGTTCACATTTCAGGTGCTCCATTTTTTATTTTTAATAGCCTTATATTAGTTGATAGCTAGAGAAACTGCTTACAGGGAAAGGAAATTAACACAAGTACTGAATGTGTACATGCTGCACTAGCAACTGGGAATGAAGAGAAGCAGTATTACAACCAGCACACAACTTGCAACAGACCCTTCACACCTGCCAGCAGTACAAACACACAGACATAGACACCTCTCTTCTTACCAAAAACAGTGCTCAAAGAAAACCTTCTTCCTTGAGTACCATGGGAAAAAAATATGGAGACACAAAGGAACTGCAGCTAAATTTTTTTCAGCTAGGTATGTACCTTGTCTTCTAAATACTTATTTCTGGGAAAACATCTGAACACACACTCAAAAATTTACACGTATGACTTCACACTGGTATTTTTACCTACAATGCATGAGAATATACATATTTAAGAGTAGGAAAGAAAAGCTAAAATAAAATTTGAACAAAGAGATTATTGTAGCAGCTGAGAAAGGAATTCTAGTTTTTCTCATGCATTCTTCCACCACAAAGCCATCCCCTTCTTCCACTGCCACTTCAAGCTAAAAAAGTTCAGTGCAGGATTATTTTGGGTTGCAAGGATCACATGACAGAAACTGTATCTGAAGGAGAACATTCCTTCAAAAAATTCAAGGGTAGTGATCAGAGAAACACTACAAAGTATTTTATAAAAAACAGCATTTCAAAACTAAAACCAATGAACCAACCAGCCAAAAAATCACCAATCCCCTCTACTCAGAAACACTGAAATTGTAAGCATTAGAAGATATTCTCTTGGAACACACACTGCCAAACTTGATGAATTTCTGTAGTGCAGATTTTGCCTCATTGTTACCTTCAATGTCAACTTCAGGCTTACACCTCAGAATATAGAGTTCAGCAAAATTTTATGTCAGAGAGCGAAAAATTAAACATCTGACACACGAAATGCAAAGTTCTGTTCAAAAGCCTGTAAATTACACAGAGTGACTATTTTCACTTTGTAACCAAAACGCCTGATTAGGATAAAGGCCTCATCATACCAGATATATTGCAGAAGGCTGAACAGAGCCCTGCACAGCTCACAACACAGCTTACAGAAAATCTGACATCCAGAATGTGACATTACCACTATCTGAACCAAAGAGTTAAAAGTCACCTCATTCATTTCAGTTTCAAAACCAGTTTCCTCATGTGAAGTTTCTGTCTGGTGTTACTGTCCACTTGCATGCCCTTTGCCCTTCTCTTTCCCACATTTACCTTTCTTCTGAGCCCGGAACATTTCCAGCTGTTTCTGTTGCTGCCTTCTCAGTGTATTAACAATAGCTATTGCTAGCCTCAGTGCTTCTCGTGGATATCCATGAGATCGTAGTGCATCCACCCTCGCACAGGCTGTAGGAACATGTTCTAAAGCAGAGAAAATAATTGAGGAATAACAATGCTTCCATATTTGCAGTGGCCTGTTTTGCTAGGTTACTCAAAACGGCTTTTTTTTGTCTATTTTTTCCTGTTTTTGTTTAGAAAACTACGCAAGAGAGACTTAAAGGACTAGTTCTGAGCCAGCATTTCAAGGGAGCCTCTTTTCTTTTTGTCAGGTTCTTCATCCATCTCCCCACCACCTCCCCCCCACAAAATAATGCCATAGAAAATGAACAAAGCAGCAAGTCATGGAAACATCTTTCTGGTTTAGCTACTTACCATGCCAGAGGGGCCACCCCTGAGAGTCAAAGAGCAAGTTTTCAGTGTCGTCATGGTAACAGTAGTTGGTGTATAGGTCACTGCTGATAATGTGCTGTAAGTGCAGATCCTGCCAGTGCAGATCGCATGCCTCAATGGCTCGAGTAAACACTGTCCGATGTGGTCTGTTGGATGAATCTGTCATTTTCACAAGTTCAGAAAGCTGCATCAGCTTTTATTCATTCATACGTGAATCAGTCATTTTGTCTCCTGCCTATTCACCAAACCCCAGCTGATGGCAGTCTGGCTTGCCCCCCTCTCCACCAAATGACATTTCACATCCTATTATTACCCACAGCTCAGATGATGTGTGTGCCATTCATTTACATTCAGAGAGAGATCTAGAAACCAGCACAGCTGATGATAAACAGGACTTTGCAGAGAGAACCAACAGAGGTGAAGGACATTCAACAGCACGTACAAACTCCCCTAAAAACAAACTAGATATACAGCACTCAAGCATCACCGGTTTTTCTCCTCAGACCCAGAGCTGTCAGGATGAGGGATGAATAAGCTGTACAAAAGATTTGTAGCTTTTCTCTTTGAGAAGTAACATTAATTTTGAGCACTTGTATAACTTTGTTTGTCATGAACATATACAAATACCGTTAATACAGTGAGGTACTGAAGCTATAGGACTGACATAGTCCTTACTGGACATCTTCCTATGGCAAAATTTCTCTGATAACATGGCACTATGTCTATGAACGTTGAGAAGCTCTGTCAGAGTTACCACTAGCCTGCCCACATTAGTCTGAACATCATGAGGAAGCAAAATACCTCTGTAAGCAGTCACTTGCTGAATGAACTTTTATGTCCCTGGCTGGCTGTGAGATTTAACAATGAACCAAGTCTTTTCCTTCAGAGGTAATCTTCCAAGTAAAAGAAACAAGAAGAAACCCAACTAAGTGCAAATCTGCCATCAATACTGAGGGTTTTGAGGATTATGAGGGTTTTTTCCTGAGTAAATACCCTGCACTTTGTCTAGTTATTAGCAAAATAGCCATCTTTGCTTGAAGAGGATTGTACAAAGCTTCTGTCAGATTTGATAATCACATTTTAGATTAGAAAGCATGATATTGAGAAAAGACACGTCCTCCAAGATGGCAGCACTGCTTCCACATCCTCCATGCACCTGCCAATGCAGATGACAGATACGGAGCACATCCCATGGACAGCTGCTTTAGTTTCTCACATACAAGATTAATGTAGTTTCAATATATCTCTCTATAAATAGCTATCAAGGCTTTGTAACAGCAAATAAAACAAAAACCCCATCACCAGAAGGAATATGAGATTATAGTCAAGCAAAGAAACATGTTGTTACACAACATAGTTCAAAGACATCCAATTTTTATGCAACAATATTTAGAAGCCCCAAGTGAAAAGTTAGAAGACTTAACTAAACAGAAATGCTTGCTTTGAAAATGTTGCAGCCCCGGTACAATAAAAACCCCACTTATTTGTTCTTCTGCAAAGACAGTATTAGTAAAACTAATTTTGGCTGGTCAGTCCTCAACAAGAAAGTTATTTGTCCTAGGAAAGAGTGCTGAATTCTGCAAGGCTAGAGTATATAAGACAGAGGTTATATTGTATGTTGCAGTCAGTGCATATGTTTAGGCTCACCTTGGTTGGCATTTGCACCCTGAGGCAAAGCATTGGTTAAATTGGGTAGCTCGTTTCCATGGTTTCCATCCTCCCAGGGACAAACATCCACACTGTTCCATTTTTTCAGCTGTTTGAGCCAACTGGACTTCTGCTCCAACTTGCAGTGGGGATTTAAGACTATACACATCCACAGAGCACCTGATTTTAAAAAAATGCTAAATTATGTTTTCTATTAAAAATGCAGCAGCCAGTGACTAATTGCAAACTTATATACCATATACTTTCTCTCCCCTCAAAGGCTACCCTGTTTGCTTCCCAGCTACACTTAACACCAGGCAGACTGGTAATTCCCCACGCAGGTGCTTGGGGCTAGTGTGGGCAATCTGAAACAGCTGATAGATAGTACCAAGTCAGCCTTCTCAATTAAGAGGCATTAGTAGGATTTTTGTATTAGAAATCCAGAGTTCCCAATGTATGGCTCATCAGACAGGAACATCAGTAAAAGGAAAAAAGAATTCACATAAAGTTACAGAAGAACATTAATCAAGTTTTCCTTCTAATTTTTGTATCAGAAGGGGTTTTCTATGAATGAGAATTATGTATCTTCCAGCTTCACGTTATAGGAACCAAAGAAGTACGTTAGTAAGACATACATTTCGTAAACACATACGTCCACACTCAGAACCCATCAGAAGTACTCCTGATGATGTAACCCATTCCCAAACACATCTAGATCTCAGATAACCAGTAAACGTGAGTTTTGTGCAGTCTGATAGGAATAAGACATTTTTACTGCAAGAACTTCAGTAATTTCATTACAGTAGAAAATTTCTTTTGTTTAGGGAGTTCTAAAGGAAACCTAATTTGTGTTGACATATCATACATACCACCACTTTGGAAACGTCTCCCTGAGACTATATAGCATGGCAGGCATAAATACCCTTAGAGTGTCTAGTGGCAATTTTCAAATGCAAAGATTTTTCTCTAAATCAGCTGTCCCTTCATCAGCTTGAACTTAGATAGAAGCATGAAGTCATCTGAAAGTACAGTTTCGCAACAGTTCATGTGCTCATTAAGAATGTGCCTTATACAGTACAAGAGATTGTGAGAATATACCTAGACTATACAATCCTCATGACAGGCTAAAGAAAAAAAAGAGAATAAAAACGCAGCTGGTTCTTCTAGGAAAGTAAAATTCTCATATTCAAGGACTCTCTTGCTAAGAATGCAAAATGGATACCCAGGGACCAGGCTATTACATCATATTCATTCCTAAAATAACTCAGGTAAGCCACAGCATAGGAGTCACAGCTTGATCCTTAAGGTTACAAGTCTCCTGCTATTCAAGACCAATGCGGAATGGGGAATTAATATCAAAAAAATCTGAAAACCATAACAAAATATGATATGTTACAGTTCAGAACAGAGAGAGACTATACTACTGCAGTTTATTACTGCACACTAGTTAAATACAGTACAGCAAGTGTTTTGGGTTTGGGATTTAAGTGTCTGAAACTTGCCACAGGAGTGAATAAGGCCAATTTTTTAAAATCTTTTTTTAAAATCAAATAATCTGGTTTTCTTTAGGCACACTTGCCAGCACACTTCACCATACAAAACAAGTTCTTATTAAGCATCAGTGTTTCAGTACAACTACATTTCTTGCAATCTGCAAAACGAAGCAGAAGATGAGGCACATTAGAAAGCCTTGGGGAATAGTTAAGGTGTGACTGCTTATTTATTTTAAAAATCAAGTATCACTTGACGGCACTTCAGAGACATTTTACATCTCAGCATCTAACAAAAAAAATTTTTAATACTTTGTAACCGGATTCCCAGTGTTTTCAGACTGAAGGAAAAGCAAAGTAGAATATCATAATCACATCTGGTTAAGTATTTCAATCATCCAGCAAGGCAGAACACTCACTACTGACTCCACTATACCCCTAAAAAAAAAAAGAGTGGCCTTTTCTTTTTCCACATCTCAGAAACACCACTAGAGGCAAAAGAATTCACCTGCCTCCTTCAGAAGCTCCACTATGCACAGGATACATCTATGAGGCAGGAGCAGGCAAACAGAACCCAAAGTACCAAAATTCATTAAAAACTTCTGTGGTTTAAAGTGGAAAACCATGTCAAGCCTAACTATATTGGTAGCAGCCATTGCCTCTGAAGCCCAGGCTATTTTTATGTAAATGAAGCACAAGGACAAGTGTATTTCAAATAAACCCCACACAAACTACTTAAAATTTCAACAGAGCTCAACTACAGCATGCTCCCAATGACTTCAGAGAAAGCTGCAAGCACATCTGAGATCTTGTACAGTTTCCATGGCTGCCCGATTCCCTGCAGGAAGAGGACTGTAAGACAAAACTCCCCCAGGAGAAGAAAAGGGAACAAAAAGAGCCTCGGGCTCAGCTCCTGCAGTGCTACAAAGCCTAGTATCTGGGAGAAGGAAGCATAATGCCAATGACTCCACACTCTTCAGTCTGTTTGGGTTTCTAGGTCTTTTCGGTCGGTTTGTTTTTTGGTGGGGGCGTTTTGTGTGATTTTTTTTTCCTTCTCTACCCTGCTGCCTCCAAGTGTGGTGCATTTGCCTGTATTCATATTTCTTCCTACTCCCGATCCCTAAACACCTTCCCCCTCCCCTGACATCTGCTACATTCTGGCTCTTTCACTGGTTCCTGTCCTGCTCCTAGCACTGAAAAGTTTGAGGAAAACATTCGCTTGTGTCCAGACTTTTATCACACGCCAACTGGCAGGAACCTGGAGGATATTCTTCCTGTTTGACTGTGATGCTGGTCAGTGGAAGCCCCCCTGAGCTGGCTCTTAAATGCTACCACCAACCTGGAGGCTTACACTGGCCTCAAACAAGAGATACTCTATTTTCTGTCAAATGGCTCCTGTACAGGGAAACTGCTGATCATGCCTACTACCCCTTACTACAGATAAGGCCTATGGAGAAAATTTGGCAGCTACTTCCTAATTTGCAAGAAAGGTATCTGAATCAATTTCCATGGACTTCAGCTTAGAAACTGCTGTTGGCAACAGTCTACACTCCAAAGAATTTACCCAAAACACACTCCTAGCATTCTTAAGTTTACATATTTGACTACATTTAATGTCACCAATGCCACATGCAATATGAACAAATGTCTCATAAAATAAAAAAGAGACACCAAAAATCCAGAGGAAGTATTTGTGTTTACAGACTCTGTTTTTCTCTCTCAGCACAGCTCACTCTCTTCTTCCTGTCTCCCTTTCACTAGGTGTTTTTTCATACTGGTTTCTCAGCAGGCTGACACATCTTCCCTCCACCCCAGACTGCATGCTACAAAACCAGAAGTAAAGTTCGTATTTGGATCCCTTGATTCGAACACACATCTTTCCAATACAAAACTCCTCACAGCACAGTGGCAAAATGATCATAATTCAACATACAAAAAAATTTCCCCACAAAATAACAGGAAAATAAGACATGCTGCAACTGCAATTTGGTAATAATTTCACAAGAGAATGAGTATTACAGCTGTCGCATTGAAGTGAGGAATTGCCTATTTTGACTCAACACTAATCTTGACTTGGTAAAAGCCAGCTTTGCCAAAACAGACCTTTGGTTCAGACAGACCTCCTTTTGAAAATGCACAGTTGTCATTCATCTTTAGTATTGGTCACACCGCCCAAAAGAAAAAAAAAAGGTTACATTACTGTTTTAACAATGCAGGTCTTTCTTATACATACAAAGGAACATCAGTGCTTTTGTTTTTCTCAGGAGACATCCATACCTTTGAATTCGTGGGGAAAAAAGGGACCACATGCCTTTACATTGATCAGGATTTAAATATGCAAATTGAAAAACATTAAGAAGCATTAAGTCACTGTAAAAGTAGATGTCATAATAACCACATATCCTGTGCATGCATGCATTCATGAAGCTAAAGGAAGTGCAAGGACTGTGATTAAACATTTCTCACTTTTCATAAAACCAGTTATATTTTACTCTTGACCCAGTAAATGGGAAGGTGGTGAGGGAAACAATTTCAGTGAGGTGCTAGGACATGGACCATGACCAATGACCCGGCATACAATTCTGTTTGTCTGTTGGATTACAGTCTTTCCAAGAAATCTGCTTTTCCTAGAACATTACGCTATCTTGTCAGGGATGCTGTATAGCTGAGCTTAGGTCAGCATGTCCTCATTTACCATACCTGTGTAGTCAATGGCTGAGACTTGGCATTCGCTTTGGAATTTTACATTTAATATATTTTAGACCAATCAATGCATTTTCAAAATTATAATAAGCAAGAAACAGATGCACATCTACAGTGATACTTCTTTGCCCTTTCCATTAATGCACAACTATTTCTTAAAAACTAAGCTATAAGATTAGTAGCATTTGACCATTTCAAAGAAAATGCAGTCAGGTAATCAAGATCATTACCTTTGCACAGCAAACAAAACAGCTTCGGCACTTGCTGCACACTTGCCACTGTGCCCCATTTGAAACTAATAATTTCTGTTACAAAGGCATCGTTTTCCTGCACTGGAAGTCCCAGAGGAGAAACAATACTAGCAGGCAGAACCTATGAACTCTTTAAAGTAGAAGTGTCATCAAAGGACTTTAAAATGGTTAACATTTGTATTTTAAACACACACCCACTTTCACCAGGACAGCTACTTAGAAAACTTAAAGAAGGTACAGTATGGTATTTACTGATTCTCAAGGAGAAGGACAAGTGCCTTCAGAATAACTGGCAAAGCCACTCCCTTCTCCAGGTTTGGGGAGATCTCCATTAGAACAAAACATAATCAGAAGTCCCACCGGAGAATGCTCCAATTAAACAGTTGCTTTTATGCAATAGTAAAGATAGGCAAAGCGCTTCAGTGCTGTTCTCTCTTCAATAAGAACCCCAAGGAAAACTATTCTCAGCATTCCACTGCATCCAAGTTGCAATTTTATTCATAAAAATTCCTTAATGCATTCTGGTTTCTCTGTTCACCCTTCAGAAAAAAAAGGCTTTCTATGGGTGTTGTGTTTCTTGGAGAACAGAATGCTTCATTTTGCTCTAATTCACTCTATTATTGAATTAAACTTTGATGTATTGGTCTTGACAAGTGCTTCATGCTAATTGTATTGTGTATGATAGTCTAATCACTCCCCATGCATTTCACACTATCTAGCTGATTAATGCAGTAGATTACCTGCAGCACTGATGGCAAGAGGGAATCACTGCCCCTCTACACACTAATCTCCGAGTGTGTATTTGACAGAGCGGAGGACTAAAACAGAGACAAACTAAATTGCCTAATTCCTTAGGTTTCCCTTTCTCTCTTGCTGCTGCTCCAAGGGCTAAAGACACGTGTATTTGGCTGAAACAGCCAAATACCGAGATTCTATTCTAAGCTATCAGCAACTACATGCTTTGATCTCTGTGTCAAGTAACTAAAAACTTCTGCTTTCTCTTCCTATGTTTTTGTCATGGTTTGAGAGCCCCAAAATCCAATTTCCGAGTCCTGGCCCCCCTCCCACATCTCAACCCAGTGTGAGATGGGTTTTTCCAGACACCACACAAGACTCAAAATGGGGGGGAAGGGAAATATATTACAATGACTGTACACATCACATAAATATTATAATACATTACACACACAATTTCAACTATCTCCTATGATAAATCAGTATTTACAATGGATCAAATCACTTCTTCCTCCAAATAAAAGTCCAGGAGGGAAGAAGGAAGAGATCCTTTCTACTCGCAAAGCAGCAGCGTCTCTAGGGCAGCAGGCTCTCTTTCTCTCTTCCATGCAGCAGCTGTAGCTGGATCTCTGCCAGTACACACAAGGGGGTCTCCAAGCCCCTCTTGGCCCTTCAACATCAGGCAAGGGTCTTCTCTTCCGTGGTCTGTGTTTACCAGGACAAAGGTCACTTCACCACGTCATACCACGAAGCACAGGGGTCTTCGTGACGGTCCCTATCTTCAGGAGATTCAAATTCCCCTACAGAGCTTCTGTTGCTCTGATCTCAGGCTGCTAGCTTCTCAGCAGCAGTGAGGGGGGGGGGGGCCAAGGTCCCCCCCCCTGCATTCCTTTGGCTGTCCCAGTCCAGCTTTCCGGGACGCCTGAGCTTCTTAGCTCCTCTCTTTTCAGTGCTGTAGCACTCCAAGACTCTTCTCAAGTGAGAGTCCATCTCCCTCCTCCTAGGAGGGGTCTCAAAAGGAGTCTGGGGGTTTTGGTTCAGTTCTTACCCAAACTCTCTCTCTCCATCAGAGATCTCTGTGTCTTCCTGCTCGGCAGCTCTGCTGCTTCTTCTTACCTGCTTGGCTCTTTGGCACTGTTTCTCCGGTCAGTGCTGTTTTGCTGCCGCTTTCAGTATCTCTTGCTGCTGCTCACGGTGCAGAAGCTTCCCCCAGCTCTCAGCTACAGAACTCGGCCCAGTTTAACACTGTTCCAAGTTTCTGCAGCCCCCAGCTGGGGCTGGGGGGGGGCCAGAGCCCCCAAGGGGCTCCTGCCCCTGCTCCTCATGGTCACTTCTCCAACAACAACTACAACTAACTTCTTTTCCGGTCTGCTTGTGATATGTTTATATTTTGCAGGAGCGCTCATTGGTTCAACCCCAGGGTCACCACCCCTGGGGGTTTACCATTTTATAACTCTAGGGGGAAAACTGTCTAGGCCTTCCTGGAGACCAGCTTGTAACCAGGAAGGAACTAGGAAAGTGACAAAGGAAGTATTCCATGCTATTCCTTTACGTAACTTGGGGTATAAATAAGGCATAGATAAGAGAGCTCGCTCTCTTCCTTTCCGGTGAGGTTCGAGAACGATGGGTCCCTGTCTTGGTCTGGCTCATCTGGAGCTGAGGCCTATAGTGACTGCTGTTATCGGCCACGTGTGAGGGGAGAGTGCTGGGCCGCGTCCAGACGTCCTGCTTCTCTCAAGGGAAGTGGTGAGATTTTGCCAATTCTTCAGTTTGCTGGTTACCAGGTTTTTAGATCGTGTAGACCTGTTTTGTTTTTGTCCCTTTTCGTCCTATTTTGTCCTTTTTCCCTTCTCCCTTCCCCTCTTCCCTTTGGGAAGCTATTTAGGGTTTCTGGGGTTATAGATATACATAATACTCTCACTGTATATATCTATTTTATATGTAAAATATATATTTTTGCTAGAACTTTGGCTGCTTGTTTTTTTTTTCTTCCCTCTCTGGGAAGCAGACCCTGTTGTCAAGTTTCAGAGACTTGGCAGGAAACCAGCTCGAAACTTGCACACCCCCCACCACAGTTTTCAACTTTTAGGACAATGGAAAAAGAAACTAACCACACACTTCCATCATTTTGAGTATGTTTTAAAAACTGCTGCATCCTTGCAGACACTCTGCCTATTCAACCAAAGAGTTTCATGTAAGAACAGGAATTAGCTTGAAAGCTTTAACAGTGTAATAGTTTAAGACTACCATCTCCCCAAGGGATGACTTAGAATCTGTCACATGCTCATTAGATACCCCTCTACGCATCTGTAGTACCCTATAACCTAACCACTGTAGCAAGGCTTGGACTATTAGTCTACAAAGCTAAAGGAAAGTATAAAGAACTTGCAAATTATTAACTTGAGTCATATTTACAAAACTGTTCAATCATTTGTTTACAATCAATCAACTGAAGGTAAAAGCACTGCTAATGCTAACACGGACATTACAAAAATAGTCCTTCATAAGTATCTTAATGTAATTCTTCACAATTTTAAGTAGTTGCCAATGTTTACAGTCAGATGGTGAACACAAAGTATGCTCCTGCCCAAAATATGTATATTTTATCAAGGACTTTAACTAGTAATACACTCTCAGAAGTTACCACCTGTTTTCAGAGACTTTAACAATTTTCAGAAGAAAAGTTAATGTGACTACTAACTATAAGTGCACTAAGCTACTTCTATCTAAATTTATAGGAATGAATTTCTCTCCCAGTTAATTTTCTCAGGAAGATACAAAACTGCAAAATTTGATGTTTGTCCAACAAAATAAGATATTAATAAAAGAAAGGGATGAAAATACCTCTCCTTCAAAAAAAAAAAAGTGGAGCAAGTGAAAACACTCCCTTCACATAGCGGGAATTATGATTGCCACAACTGTGCTCACAGAATGTAAATAATGCACTGTAACTGGTCAGAGGAACAAATTCTGATTGTCTAGTCTGAATTCCTTCATACTCTAACATTTCACAAATCACTTCCATCTTCCAGCCCAAACACGATTGTTGAGTTTTTACAAAAACAACATACTTGAATTACAACTTCTAATACAAGAATCTAGCACAGCTCCTGGTTAGACAGCCTACTGCCTGGCTACCACAAACCAAAATTCTAAGCTTATTTTTATTTAAATTTCTCCAGCTCCAACTACAACTTTGAGCTACCTTCTGTCATATTCTGGCCTCATACATCCTCATTTCAAATACCATTATGGCAATGTCCATAATGGAGGAGGAAGGTAACAGTCCTCAGAAAATGCAGACAAAATCCATCTTTGCAGAACTGCAGCCTGGCTTTATTCACTGGGAAGACCCAGGTGGCAGAACAACTGGGACACTGCAAGGCCATAACAGCTATTTAAGTTGTCATCCATAACTCAGGCCTTAGAGCAGAAAAATTGTCTTGTGATGCTAGCTCTGACCTACTGTTAATTTAGTGCCTCCAAAAGCACAAATCATTCAAAGACACTAACATATATTAACAGCTTGTTCTGTGAAAAAGTAGGTGTAACCTTAAGCATGTGAACTGAAGTACACGTTTCATAAGACCATGACAGCTAAAACTAAACAAAATGAAAGTAACTATCAATTAAGCAAAGACAGCCTACTGGATATGATACAGTTTAAGGCACAAATATGCGTAGCTTACTACTCTACTCAGAAAGTCCCACGATGAAAGACCAATGCAAATGGTTCCAAGAATGGTGCATCACACCTCCTTTGAAATACAGGGCTACCCACAGCTTTCACATCAAGGCCAGAAATGCGCTATGTGCAATTGACTAATGTATACTTAGAAATTTGAAATTAACTTTATTTTCTACAGATGCAGGGCATGAATACTTTCCTTAGCTATAAGGCAGAATATGATGCAACTATAACTTGGGATATTCAATGATATAATAACAATAGGAATATAAACTTGGCACTCAGATTTGAAATTTAAGACCCTCGTTGTACCATTTTTTAAATACCATAAAATGTGAGGAGAAGTTGATTCTAAAAAGGATTGCATGAAATACGTAGCTCCAGAAAAATGGTACTAGAGCACAAAACTGTAATGAATGCTTAAGTTTATCGATTCTTTTTCATGGCAGCCCTGGAGTAGTCATCAAATCTGGTGTCAGGAAGGAATTTTTCTAGGGGCATATTGGCAACAACCCCAGCTGCTTTTGTCCTTTTCCCCTCTCCACTTAGGTACTAAGCACAGATAATCTGTTTAGAACAGCTGGCATGTCCCATTCATACAAATTTGTCTTTCTAATTGCAAAGGAAAGGAATGCCTGAGACAGAAATATAGATGGAAAACAGTTACACTCAGTTAAGGTTAAAAGTAAACTTGCTGTTTTCTAGAGATGACTATAAAAACTTCTATCAGAAAAATTCCTAGCAGTTTCCAAATTACAATTAAAAAAAGAGCACTATTTAACACTTGATCATTAGTTTGCTCATGGCAAATCAATCTATGATGATTCCTTGCTCAAACTCAGCATTTAGAATTAAGGTTTAGATGAGGAATAAAGTGCTACTCATAAAAATTTAGGCATAATCCATCAGGAAATATATTGTACTATTTCTCTATATCACTTTATCTATTGTAAAATGATATTTTAGTTAAATTTTAACATAAAAATTTGTCATTCTAATCCAGAAAATGGCCAAAATATCAGCAAGTGTGAAATCAAAACAGACCATCAGTCTGACTCAACATTTAAAAAGCGACCTGTAACAGGGCAAAGTACTAGTGAAAAACTACTATTAGAACTACTACAGGAAAGACATGTTATTCCACTCAAGAAATACCTTTACAGCAACAGCCCAGTTAGTATGCTAGAATATATTTAGTATATAACAGAAAGGATTCTAAGCATATCACTAGGAAAAAACTTTATCGTATGAATGAAGCTTACTGCAGTATCATAAGAGGTTCCTATGCTTAAAAACTTTGGATGCCAATAGGTGCTTGCCGTAGACAGGAAGAGGTTATGCATTAAAATGTGGAAGGTACCACATACTCTGAAAGTAGAGAGTACCACTTAAGTTCTCCTCAACATCATAAAATAAGATGAGCAACAGAGACCAGGATCAGCATGATGCAAAACCAGAACACATCCTCCAATTTTATCCACTCTCCTGCCTTGCCAAAGAGCTCTTTGGACACAGCCTCTTCTCCATGACACAGCCATCATATTTCTACTCCACAAGAAACTATTCCATAATTTAAAGAAACCAGCTCTCCTCCCCTTAAAGAGTTCTTATACAGCAAAATGGACGGAATCTACTAGAAATGTTTGGTTTGAAACATGCAAATTATGTGAAGTTTCTTAACCATGAAGGCAAGCAGTAAGATGATACGGAAAATGGCAGTTCACTGAAAAAAAAAATAAATCTGATCCGGTAATCTACATGTTGACAAGGTGTTGGGCTCCATCATTCCATCAAGCAGTAGATACTTGTCTTAGATTCTTCTACTTGACTACTTTCATCAGATTAAACATCTGGGATTTAATTTAACAGTTTCAGCTTTACTAAGCTGTCACAAGAGCAGCCCCACTTTGATAACAGTAGCTGCTCCAATTATGGCTTAGTTTAGGGTTGACAAGTATAATGATTCATTCGTGACATTTGAGAAGCAATAAAAGGTTGTTTTGCATTACAGCTTTAAAAATGTGGGCACTTTTTTCATTTAATTTGTCACTTAGCTTTAGCTAAGAGGACTTTTAAATTGCAGTAAGAGGAAATGGGGCTTTTAGTTTAAATGTAATTCCCATATTTAAATGAACTGTAATGGCACAGTGTTCAAATGGGAACACTATTGTTTCACAGTGGGCCCTGATGGTGACATGTGCCATTTGTATTCAGGTCCTGTTTTATCCATGTGGCTGAAGGGCTTCCAATTTAATTTCACAGCCAGAAGCCTGCAGAAAACACCAATTAACTTGCAGATCCCATTTGCCAACAAAACAGTCTCTTCCGAATGTCTGGCATCTGCCAGTACTCAACATTTACTTCCAAAGCAGAGCCTTGGAGCCATCATGATCCCTGGGCTGGGGCACAAAGTCAATTTTTTCCCCCTTTTTTAAGGAAACATTTTCATTTTTGCAGAGAACAAGCAACTTTAACTTAATTTTTCATGGATGAATATTAACATCTTCTTGATGTACTAAGATTCACGGTCCATTTTTTTTTCACTTAGACTACAAAGAAGTTTAACTGACCTTTCCCTCAAATCAGAGATTTCAGCTCAACAGGCATCAGCGATTATTCACTGTGTATTTCCATATCCTCTTATCTTATCAATGCAATTTAATTAAAAGGCAAACCAAGGGGTTTCATTTAATTAATTATGACATACTGAAGTTTTCAACCATGGTCACCAAGAATCAAACATCTAAAGATCAGGATGTGAAAATTATGTATAGAGACACCATTTAAACAGCAACAACATGAAGAATTCAAACTCTGCTCTAAACTCTGCAAAGTGGAATTCACGTGTCACTGTGGCAAACTGGAAGCATCCACTAGTGCATCACTGAAATTACATCTAAATTCTTCTAGTATGAAAAGTACACGAGCAACCTTAGAGCTCTGACCTGTAATCTTGATCCTTCCAATAGAATACCTCTGGCATTCCGTAAGTAGCATTTAGCTCATCCAATTCTTTGATGTACAGTAGATGAATCTGAAGGGCATAGTTATTATATTCTTATTCCCAAACTACCTACTTATGTGCAAGGTGTTTTTTGTTAATATGATGCTTTTGAATTGTAAATTGCCTATGAAATCAGGTGTCTATACCAAAAAATTGCCAGATTTATATTAGACCTGAAGTATTTCATTTAGGGGTCTTGAGTGGTGGTTTCAATGGTTTATTTTAGGGGGTTTTGTTGTTATTGTTGTTGTTGGTTTAGGTGTGGGAGTTTTTGTTGCTGTTGTTTTCAAATCAGCACCTTGAAACATTCAAACCCAATCTGACTTCTACTGAAATCAACAATTTACCATAAACTTCAACAAGAACTCTGATCAGAGCTCAATGTGTCCTTCCAGTACCCTTGCCAATGCCCAATGTAAGGCAGGAAGCACCAGTTAAGTTCTAATGAAAGGCTCAAGTGACCCAGTCAAGAAGCAAAGCTGAAGTTATTTAAGTATGCTTAAAAATCTATGTCAAGATAGAACTAACAAAGTGGCCATATGCCTAGCAGTTGGTAGACAGCATACTAGGGCAAGCAAGCAAACCTTTATTAAACAGAGTCTATATTTACATACTTTCTATGTCCTAAAATCCTCCATAACTACAATGTTAAATTGCTACCTACTTGTGAAATAAATGAGAGCACAGACAAAACACTTTTTTAAAAAGACATACGTATACGCCACTCCCAGATTACTCTGAACTGATAATACAAAAAGGTAAGTATGCAAAGGCCTGTCTCACTTCCTCTGTTAATATTTAAGAGGTTCTCCGACGTCTTAGAAGATGACAAGAGGGGAAGCAAATATGACTTTGTAACATGATACCATCATCATCATCATCATGGCTAGGCTTCGCGAACGAAGATTTGGGAAGGGCTCTACCCACGTTTGTTGCATGCGCGTTGGTGGCTAAAAAGGCCAATACGAGATAGACATGTCCGGTTGCAAAAGGCGCAGCAGAAAGACTCCTTTGGTCTTGCAGAAGATGGTATACTCTGCAAGGCACGATTCTTTCTGTGTTGTCTTTTCTCCTCAAGGGTGATCCTGCGTGCTTTCTCAAAAGCATCAGCAGCGTTATAGATGGTCTGTCTCCAGGCCTCCCGATTGGAGGCCAGAGTAGACCAGTTATGGTGATCAATATGGCCGAGGCTGAGTTGTTGTTTCAGGGAGTCCTTGTATCTTTTCTTCGGGGCTCCTCTCTTGCGGCAGCCAGTGGCAAGCTCACCATAAAGCAGGATCTTAAAAAAGCGGTGGTCCTTCATCCTGGAGACGTGCCCTGCCCAGCGCAGCTGCGTTCTCAGTAACATGGCCTCAATACTTGTGATTGCTGCCTGTTCAAGAACAGATGTGTTGGTCACATAATCTGACCAGTGGATGTTTAGGATTGTACGGAGGCAGCGTTGATGGAAGCGTTCTAGGAGATGCAGGTGGTGGCGGTAGATGACCCATGATTCGGAACCATATAAAAGAGTAGACAGCACTATGGCTCTGTAAACACTGATCTTGGTACTTTTCTTCAAGTGTTTATTATGCCATACTCTTTTATGGAGTTTTCCAAAAGCACTATATGCCTTTGCTAACCTGTCGTCTATCTCCCCGTCAATCTTACCATCTGAGGAGATGAGGCTGCCTAGGTAATTAAACTGTTGGACTGATTTGAGCTCTGATTGGCCGATGGTGATGTGGGGATGATGGGGGACTTCCTGAGGTGCAGGTTGATGGAGAACTTCTGTCTTCTTTAAGCTGACTTCCAGCCCAAAGAGCTCAGCAGCATCTGCAAAGCAGGATGTTAAATGCTGCAGGGCTGCTTCTGTGTGGGCAACAAGGGCGGCGTCATCAGCGTAAAGCAGTTCCCGGACAAGATGGTTTAGGGTCTTCGTGTGGGCCTTCAGTCGCCTTAGGTTGAATAGGCTTCCATCAGTACGATATCGAATGTAGATACCGTCCTGATCATCGAGGTCTGCCGTGGCCCTTTGGAGCATCGTGCTGAAACATAATGATACCATCACTCCCCTAAACCTCAAGGTCTGAGCTATCTCTTCCATTAGGAGCAGAGATTGTATGTTGCCAAGGCATCTTGCTTTTCCTTCTGCAGTATCCTATTGTAAATCTGGTCTCCCTTAAAATCTCCCTCAATTTCAGTACATTCACTTTTTTCTTTTTTTGTTTATTTGTTTTGATATGCAGGTTACACACGGAAAAAGGGATGTGTTTAATGTGAAAACAGTGAAACTCAAGGCAAAATCCGAGCAAAAACACTGCAGAAGCTTATAACTTTCACATCAGATAGGAGTGAAGCTGGAGAGATTCATTCAATTAACAGCATTGTGTAGGGAACTTGCTAAGCACCAGTGGAAGCACTGGTGGGAAGAAGAAATGGACAGTTTAGCAAAACAAACACTGTCTGGAGGCAGAAGAACCAACTTAATTTCTACCCTTTGCCTACTGCACACATGAAGTGATCGAAATATATTGCAACTGAAACCACAGTACACGATCAACATATTTTGATACTGTTAAGAGGTGACAGAGTAGTTCATGACTGAAACAATATGGTCTGCCTCAGACTGCAAATGCAGCAGCTCAGGTAGTGGTGAGGCTGACAGTTCCACTGCAGTTTTTTGAGAATGGCATCTAGAATTCTGATTAAATAGAGGTAAATTAAATTGAATTAATCTAAAAGTATTGCTTATTCAATGCTGCAGCTAGATAGATTCCACCTCGTCTACCTTCAGACAGGTGCTGTCAAGAAAATGATGTTAATATGAAACTTATGGAACAACAGGAGCCACTACAAAAGTTTAACAAAACCTTTTATGTTTATTGGCAGCATGTGTTAAGAACACATTTCTGCCTCTCACCACCTACTAGCTTAACCTACGTAAGCAATGAAGCATGAGACTCTCCAGTTTTCAGTATGGTGGGATGCTGCATGTATGTCTAGCAAGGCATGTGACCCGTTTGGCAAAAATTGTTATTTCCCAGCAAGTTAAGGGATCATAAAAATGAAATACTGAAATGCTTGTTACACTTATATCTAGACTCTGACAGAGCTTTGTCTGCTATAATATAAAGTTTAAATTAGGTATTGGGAAAAAAATTGTTTACTGTGAGGGCAGTGAGGCACTGGAACCAGCTGCCCAGAGAAGTTGTGGATACCCCATCCCTGGAAGTGTTCAAGGCCAGGTTGGATGGAGCTCTAGGCAAACTGCCTAGTGGAAGATGTCCCTATCCACATCAGAGGGGTTGGAACTAGATGATCCTTATAGTCCCTTCCAACCCAAACCATTCTATGATGAAATTCTTACAGATTTTGAAAATTTCTGAAGCAGTAATTCAAAACTTTATTAGTCAGTTTATGGAACACTTTAGAGCAATCTGCTCAGACCTCATCAGTTTAAATATTCCTTTCCCATTTCATCCTGTGTTCTTCTCTTAATTGTACAACTAAGTCATCTTTCTGGTCACCTTCCCCTAAAGTAGTAGTAAGGATGTTAGTCTTCTGTTATTTGATCTCTTTTCCTACTCAGTAATGGACTTCTCTAGTTATGAACTGATTTCTTCCTTAATCTTTCCAGTTTAGCACTAGCAGCTTATATATTCAGCCTCAGTTGTGTAGCTCCATTTCCACTTTTTGCTTTATTCCTTTTATACCTTAAAGTACTTACAACCTGTTGGGATTGTACTTCTTTCATACCATGTTTCCTCTCCAACTGCAATTGTCTTATGCTCTAGATGAGAAATTCAATTTCACCCAACCTTAACTGAACAAGGAAAACTGCAGAAAACTCTAACCTGCTTTGCCTAGTACCACAGTAACAGCTTCCCAATTTCAAATATGTAATTGTTCCTTTATTATACATATGAACACCTAAATGAGTCTATGCATTTACCCAGTTCATCCCAGAGCTGCCTATACTTGTCAGTCATTGTGGTTCCTTGTTGTCTCCAAAGCGACAGACGAGGGTCAGCCATGAACTGTTCTGTTATCAACGTCAACATGCGAGCTCCATTTGAATCCCTCATTTTTAGCATCTCTCGCACCTAGGAAACGAGTCTTTTAATACAAACTTGAAAAAAAAGCAAAGAAATTGCAGTACAGACAATATCCTGCAATGTTAAATATTCTGCTTCTGTTAAGTTAGAAATGCAATTTATATGTGCAATGTAAAATTTTTAAGTAGAAAAAATAGTCTGCCTTCCCAGTTTGAACAAAATTTTGATTTCAGTATCCAATTGCAATTCTTCAGAGAATTTTTCCACATGTAATCCACAGGTGCATTATGCAAACTGCTGTAAACCTGATTTCTACAAGTTTTTCCAACGTTTTGGGGGTGGGAAGGAAGAGAACAGCAGAGCTGGAGGTAGTTGAAATGTTACTTCATATCTTTACACTGATCAAGACACATCAGATTGCAGTCCACTGCGGTACAACTCATTAAGTTGACATTGTGTTCCCAAGATTTTGCCTTGTTTTAGAACAGTACTTTGAGTAAGACGAAAACAAGCACAGACTGGCTTCAAGAACATGGGAGAGAAAAAGGGTTCAGAGTACTCAACACACCTTTGCAAACAGCAAATTGAGCTGCTTCCCTGATCCATGGTATCCGCCTTGGGAGAGAAAGAGTTTAACCTGTTCTTGAACTTGTTCCTCATCCAAATGCCAGCAATTTTCATCATCTATGCTAGCACCTGCTGTTGGGTCAGGAGCACCTGCAAACAGCAAGAAAAGAAATCATTATGTTCTATATAAAGAAAGGAGGTTCTTCAGTCCAGGGGAGAGGACTACTGCAGAGGTTTTTGGATTTGTGTTCTGTCCTGTTTTGAATGCCTTGGTTTTAATCTAAACATTCTTTAAAATAGATGTAAATTTCTCCTCAGTAGTCTTAAGCACTTAGAAATTACAGTCTATGAATAGGTATTTAAAGAAATAATATTCTCTTCTCTAACAAAACATTAAAATCAGGGTGAAGATTGTTTTCCTCCCATCTCAGCATTTATACCAAAATGATTTTACAAGGAAAATTAAGACTTTGATTTATATTTCTACAACTGTGACGTTAAAACCATCTCCCCAAAACACCTGTGTAATTCCTGTACCTTCAGCAATCTTGCTCAGGTTTAAGTGACTGCTAGTGAGCGCTGCTATTGATGAACATGAGGAGAATCATCACCTCGGTGCCTCTGAGCTGTGATGGCTCTGCAAAGCTAAACAAAGAGTAAAAAAATCCCCAAACAAATCCAAAGTCTTAAAGCACTAAAGGCATTTCCATCATAAATAAGAGTTACAGCTATTTAAGACCATGCTGCTTCCAAAGGAAGCATTTTTACATAGGCAAAGTCATCTGCACAGAGTCAATTCAGAGCAACTCTACCTGAATTAGTTTGGTGTCGACTGAAATGACTAGATTTACATCAGGCACTGCTTCGGTCACAGGCTGTTATAACACATTTTGCAGCTCAGACCAGTGACTTTCCCCAGTGGCCTCTTCTAAAGGATGACAAAATTAACTAAAACAAGTTCTTGCACCATCTAGTGACCTCTATTTTTCTGAAGACCCCTGCAACTCCACTGGACACTTTTTAAAAGGTCTTCAAACTGAAAACACTGAAACGTACTTACCTATGAGTGTCGGGCTCAGCTCAAGGTAAGGCATCACCATACCAGATGTAAGGTGCTTTAAGCATGCCCGAGACTCAAGTTAACATTTTTATTTTGGACTTGTCACAACTGTGTAATCTCTATCTAGGTTTACCTATCAGGTTTTGCAAAGACGTTAGAAACTGAATCACATTACACACTCTCTCTCTTTTAAATCCATGTCCATGTTACCTCTGAACCAAAAAAAGAGAAGAATACTGCCAGGAAAGGAAAATTATATAGATTTGTAAAAATCTGGGGGTTTGTCATAGAAGTCCTGAGAATCTGAAAAGCAAAGATAGCTACAGCTTTTCAGATGTATGGGAAAAAAAAACATCGATTCTATTGATTCAAGCCTCCATTTCCCACTTGCAGCTCTGCCACAGAGATGAAGCTTTTAAGTGGTTGAAGGAATTGCTGCAATTTTTATTCAATGAAAACACAATCAGAAGATTTAAAGGGTCAGAGGGATGTCTTGTCTACAAGTTGCTGAGACAGTAAACAAAAAAATGTTCCAGCTCAGCAACTTCCTAAACTGCCTCCAATTTCAGAGCCTACACCTGGGAACACTGCATTGCTATATATATATACATATACACACACACACATGTACACACATATATACTTAAATTAATAAGGAATTGTGTCTTTGAAGATGCGAACGAACTCTCCTGCCTTCCACAGGAAACATACAGTGTTTCAAAACACAGGAATCAAATCCAAAACAGTACAAAACCCAAGGAATGAAAAACCTCCTCTTTCTGTGAGTGCTTCTATCTTCAATATGTTAGTTTCAAGGGGCTTTCAATTTGGTCAGCTACACGACATACATACAAGTCTTTGGCTGCAAGGAACAGGACAAAAAGGGAAATCAAGCCTCACAAGAATAAGTAGCACAGCTGTTGCAGACCCAGGTTTGCAGTATCACCTTGCAAATAGTTTAAATATTTCATTGCTTTAACACACAAAGAGCAGTGAGTGAAGAGGAACTATATAAAAGCATCAGTATGCAAAATACACTTATATTTTTTTTTCACCTCAATGGATATTTATCTTTAAATAATCTTGGTATGGTTGCTTTCAGACTGAATTAAAAATAGGCCAAGATTCCGCAGCTAAGTTTCCCTATTTAGGGGAAAAAATAAATTCCTTCTGTAACTGTTTACATTTTATCAAAAACCTCACCAGTCAGTTTGTGCTAGAAGGCTAAATTTCAACACAGCTACCACAGATTCTTTAAGAACAGGGTTCCTTTACAAAACAAGCATGCCCACTGTCCCAGGACAGCAGCACTGCCCCACCAAGGCTATTTCTCCCAATATGATCCCAAATATACCTTTCCCAGGAGCTCAGTATTGCTATACTCACACCAGTGTTATTTTCAAGCCAGGAGGCCAGAAGACTCTAAAAGGTGAAGATGCCAAGCCAAGGGTCTGAGCTCTATGATGCTGTTCAGCACAGTACTACAGATACATCTGACTCGGAATGATTATTTTCTTAAAAGATCTTATATAGGCTACACTTAGTATGATCAAAATTTTTGATGAGGTTGTATAAAGAAATTTCAGAGTTCATGTAACCAGCACCAGCTACAGTTGTAATTCACTCATCTTTCAACACTGTTAGCAGTCTTCAGCCAATAGCCATGAACAACAAGGCAGGGAGAAACCATGTCTGATCAGGCACAAGTCCAAACCACCTTCCCACCACGGCAGCAGCCAGGCATCCTAATGGTCTTGCCAAGGAAGCATCAGCTTACACTGCCCATGTCATTCCCTTTCTGGGGTCAAGACATGACCATCTCCAAGTCTCTCAACTAGGCACTTCTCAACTAGGTGAAGTGAACCTGACTGGGTTCACTTACAGTCAGGTGATTGCTCTAGGCTGTTTCCTCTCCCACTCAAACACAGATCATGCATAGGATTTCTACACTACCACTTCTCCTCTGAAAACATGGGACTGGGTAAATAGATAAGGAACTATCTGAACAAGCAACAAGAGGGGGGAGCTGTCTTAAGAGATATGAGAAGAAGGCCTAGCAATAGCTGTCAGGAAGGCTCAAGCTCAACACCAGGCAGAGCTGAAGGTTCAACCCAAAGGCAGTAGGTTTGCTCAGGGTGCAACACAGCCTTGAACAGCCACCACAAGGCCTTGGCAGAGGTACAGTTTGGCTGCAGAGAGGAATATGGGCAGCCATGAATTTAAACTCTGCTATGCAGTTTGGTACCAAGGCTAAATCCCGTTCCCTGCTTGTAAACTAAGGGATAAGCACCTGTTACTTAGCTGCTTTAGAGGGATGTCATGAGGATAAATTAAGGTTTCAATTTGAACTATGCAAGTGGAAAGCACTGTACAATTATACGAAAAATTAAAACCTGTAATTAAACTGTGTCAGTTTATTGTCACTAACACATTAATCTCCCTCTCTCCAAACTCTGGCCTTTTATTATCATGACTGGTCTTTGAAATATACTTTACACTTCATGTACTTAGAGTTAAATACAATAAATGAAATATTTATAATCAGTATATAGATACAGACATCTATACTTACTCACGCTCTTTTGCAATCTTAGCAATCAAAGCAAGAATATTGTGCACAACTGTTTGTAAAACTGAACACTCAAGTAATATTTGAAAACAGGGTAGCAGCCTTTTATATTTAAGGTCATAGCAGGTTGCATGTTAAACATAATCAACTCCCAAGTTCTAGGAAGGAGAAGAAAAAAAAAATCAGATTGATACATAAACTTAATATGCTCAGTCTTAATCTAAACAATGATTACATAAAACCAAAGCTCATAAAATTAATTATTCAAAAATATTATTATGGCTTTGATTGTCCAAAAGTTTAGACATAAGCCACTTCATCTTGTACTCGATTTCAGAATTCTTGGGTGACTTATAACACCTGTTCAGCAGCGCACAGCATCAAAGAAAAACTGCAACTGCTATGAAGCAGTCAGTGCTAACAACACAAAATATGAAGAGAAGACAGGTGATCCTAAGTTGCCGAGGGAAGTTAATAAATCCCCAACAGGTTTTTAACTTCAAAAAAATTCTCTCTTCCCTCTGCACATACAGCAAAATGCACTAACTTATTTACCAACAATATCTAACCTTTCCTGCTTAAGTCCATATCTCACAAACAACATACAGCAATAAGTTTCAAAGTTCATTTGTGTATGGCAGATAAAAGAACTTTATCAGGACAGATAAGTATGCTTTATTTTAATTAATTTTACCTTACATGTCTTTTAACAAAATTCCATCATCTTCTATATAACAATTTTTATGTTTAATGTGTCTGAAAATACCTTTCCTAAAATTATGACCTTCATAAATTATTTTTTCATTTTGCAGCTACCGATCTTTCAATTTTTTTTTTTACATTGTAGTACTTATTTACTTCTACTTGAATTTCTGAAATTTCTCTAGTTTTGGCTACTCCAACACTGGCTGACTAAACAATTTGCATACCAAGCACTTAAGCACTTCACTTTCATCTTTCTTGAATGGAAACTCACCTGTCATGTCCTACATTCTTACTTTGCAACTAATCTCTCAAGCAACTTATCCAATTTAGGCTGGGCCATGTGAAATATTTCATAATTTTTAAAATAATTTATCTTTTTTAACATTAAACAATCCCTTTACTAGTGGATCAGCAGTAGATTGTATTCTGTTGTTCAGCCCTACTCTACCCTACAATTTTCCACTAAAACCCCTGTAATTTCAGTTAAATACATTAAGTACATCTTAACACATATTCACCTATACCTCTAGATTGCCCTTTTGAACTTAAAATACACTAGAACAGGACTAGATATTCTGAAATTTTCTTTGAAGGTTTTTTTTGATAGATGTTTACTTCTTGAATGCTTCCTCCAGCACTGCTAATATGCATTACAAATTAATGTTTGCTGAGGATGTACCTATATTTGCCTAGACAAATACACAAAAAATATAGAAACAAGGTAGCTCTCCTACTCAGAAGACAAATATACTTCAACTGCTTTCTCCCAGGTTCTCCCCCTTAAATTTAAGCTCATCTGCATGGGGGTTTGTACTGGCAAGTAACTTTTACTGCAAGTAGGAGAATCAGAGAATGGGAGGAAGTCTGGAGAAATCCACATAGTTCTTCTAAGAGCAGAGATTGCAACAGCAGCACTAAACACTCAGGAAAAGAAAAAGGACAGTTAAAAGTTAAAAATTAAATAGGTTTGCCAGGACATCCTTATACCAAAAAAGGTAGACTCTTTTCCACTATGCACATAATAAGAAATTAACTCTAATATGAGATTAATATGAAAACAGACCTTCCATCTCTCCTTCCTCCCATCTTGCAGTTACTTTCCCATTTCTACTCAAATTCTCACGAACACAGTTTGACCTTCTAACCAATTTATTCAAGTGAAAGTTTCATACCTATGAAAAGAAATATACAAGATGACAAACACAGCTGATAATCCATTGTCATCCTGACCGCTCTCTTCCTAGCATACACACCTGACAGCCTTCTCTGCTACAACAGTACAAAAATTAACAGGGAGGACAAAAACCTCATCTAAGCAGGATCTGAAGCTACACCCAGCTTCCTGCAAGAGCTTTCACATTGAAACCCAATGTGAGGCCAACAGTTCTGCAGTGCAGACATAGGGTATCAGCATTAATACCTTCCTGTACCATCTTCACTACAGGAGATTACACACCACAGAACTCCAGTTTTGAAATCATCTGGAACATGCACAGCTGTAGCAGTGTCACATGAGGAGATCAGAACACGAGACAGAAGACGTGCTTTTATGCTCTAAAAACATGCAAAACACTCTTGTAATGTAATCACCACCAAGTGAAAATAGAATGGCAAATACACAAGAGGATTCCCAATAAATCAGCTGTCTCTCCTGAAGAAGCTAGTGACTAGACAACACATTCCTGTGCTTCTAACAGCGTTCTCTTATTTTTTCCTAAAGAAGGCTCAGCCATGAAGCAAGAAAGGACATTGCATCATTTATATCCATCAAGGAACTCAAAGTGATTGGTTATTCCAAAATCCATGTCATCAGGCCAAAGCCAGTCATCAAATGCTGCACAACACAGAATTTTGAGCAAATGAACGATTACCCAATTTGCCTTTTGTGAAAGGAAAGTACTGCCTAGTTGTTCCATCTAATCATCTCTTATCAGTCAGCTCATAAACAAGACAACAAGAACACTGTGGTCAGAGCTCTTCTACATCCCAGACCATTCATACGTACAAATAGCATTCAAGAGCTGATTTCTTTTGTGTATTTGTGCAAATATATGAAAACTAGAACTAGTACAGTCACCAGGCAAGAAAAATAAAAAATTTAACAACTCAAGTACTGTATAGAACAACCCTGAAATTAAAACACCTCTAAGTCACATTGAAAGGAATTTCCTCATCCAACTCCAGATTCAGGGCTTCCCTTTAATCAAAGCTGTTTCTGGTGTTTCTGTGCCAGGTCTCCTCTTACTTTTATAAGCAAGTTTTTCCTCTTACTTATCTGTGCCTTCAAGTAGCATTTAATATAATTTCTCTTCAGACATCAGTTCAGTGACATCAAACTGTTCAACACAAGACAGGTCTACAAGACAGTTTTGTATTAAATTTAACATGTGAAGCACAGGAGATATGATAGAGTGAAGGGTGATCTTAAATTCATCACCCTATGATATTAAAACCAGAGACATTTCTTTTGGTTATTTTCCACAGATTTCTTTTGGTTAATTTTATTATTTTTAATTTAAGGAAATTGATTAAAGATCAAAATAACAGAATTACATTATGAATCCCAGAAGAACACTTACTTGCTAATAATCAGAGGAGCTTACATAATTCTTTTAAGGAAAAAGTAATTTTTTAGTATTGTGAACATTAAAAAAATTCAGGCCATGGTTTTATGTGAGTCTGAGAAGAAAAGCAGGAAACTACAGAATGTCTTTTAAAACACAGCTTTCTTTGGTAATAGCAGTTTATTTTCTTATGCTGCTTGGATTTTCTACTTTGGATGTTGGCATTTTATTAAGAAATACTGACAGTCAATATAATACTGCAATCTTCCTTACTAGGAGAACAGCAACATGTGTAAGAAACATTTCAGTTCTGTGGATAATATTAAACCAACCTATTCAGATTCATTGTTAAATTTCATAACTGATCATCAACTTAGTTTTTTATTTGCTATTCTTTTTGCTATTTGAGCTGTGATATAAATCTCAAATCTCTAAAAATACCTTATATAATAATGAGTAATGAGGTATTTTGACAATAAGAAAATAGCTGACAAAGACTAGCATGCCTACAATTAGTATAATTGCAGACTTCATATTGATCAAGTCTCTGCAACAGCTTGTCATTTCTCTTACATTAACTACAGTATAGCTAATACAGACATATATAGCCATCATCTGTCCTTTGTTTCCCACCGCTGCCTTCCTCTTTTCTAATCACCCTTGACTGTTTGAATCTTCTGTGCTTCTCTCATACTGTAATTCTTTCTTACCCCTTAGCTCCTTATGTTCAGGTTGTTAACAACTCTCACATGACACATGCCCTCAGTGCACACTATCTGAGCATCTTCCTCTACTGCTCAATGTCCTGTATCTCCTTTAAGTTTCACTTCCTTTCCATTGTCACCAAGCAGCTCTGACAATAACCTTCTCATTACCTCAACAACACAGCAACAGCCTTGCCTCTGGCCACATCTTCACAATCCCCAATGCCAAAAACAGAGCACTGTTCCTGAAATTCACTTTCCTGCAACATCACCTGTCTGGGCCTGCCAGGGTCAGAGCACCCTAAGGAGAGGGGCTAAGCTGCAGATGAGTCCTGTTACTGGAAACACTCTTGTTTTGTTCTGTCTACACTGTAACTAATGCATACATGGTCTTCTTTCTTCTTGTTTCTGTTTGTATTGCAAATTCTTTGAATAATGGTCAAGCCTCTTAAATATTTAACACAAGACCTGTTCCTTTTATTAAAAAAAAAAAAGGGAAAAGATATTTCTAGTTATTTAGATAACTTATTCTTCCCCTCTAAGTTGTCCTTATTCTTACAGTTCTGGTCACCTGAGAGGATATTTCTATCAGCTGACCTTACAGGAACACAGTACTCTAATACTAGTTGGGTCACCTTGAACGTACAACTACCTGCTTTCAGTTCAACAGGGTCCATAAAAAAAGCCATGTCAGAAGCCTCAAGTCACATCCATCATCCTTTAACAAATAGAAGTTGTTTACAACAAAAACCAGAGTCGTTAAAACCCTGTGCAGCTGAAAGAGCGGGAAAGATCAAGACCTTTGCTATGCTGTAGCTGCTTCAGCACTAACAGGAGAAAAGCAATGAAATACAGGATTTATATTTCTCCTGACATCATAGAGAATCAAAATCCCAAAGGTTAACAGAAATATATTTAATGAACAAAAAAACCAGTAACACCTACTTGCTTTTATGCTTTGCCATTAAAACAAAATTAAAATGTTGGAAGATTACTACAAAGAACAAAATAATAAAAAGACACCATTGGTGGTAAGTTGGCAAGACTGTTCCTTTAAGCAATATGGCTATACAAAGAACACTACTACTCAGTTTTTAATACCTGGAAAACACAAGCACAAAGCAGAACAGGGTACACACTAATAATGCTAGAGACATCAAGCTCACTTCTCACTGCTTATTCAATAACAGAATCCTCTTTAGTAAACACCATAAAATCACAGAATGATTCAGCATGAAATACAACTAAGCAGGTCATGCTCCTCAATGCCACAAAAAAGCTCACAATGTAAGAGAGGATTAAGCAAAAGGAAGAACAAGTATCAAACTCACCATGGACTTGATTGATTTCTGAATTCTGAGAAAGAATTTCATCTGCTAATTTTTGAGCAGTAGGTAAAACTTCTGTGTGGTGCACTGTGATCAAATACTGTACAAATTTTTGTAGTTGGTCTCTGTTCATTTGAAAGAGTGTCTCTGAAATGGGGAGATGCAGTTTGACCTGATCTGGCTTGCGGATCCGGTATAAAGAGAGTGCCACAACGTGGGCACAGTAAAATATGTCCTTGTTTCCACAGCTACAGGTCACTGAGGTAATCTTGCAACGATCAAAGCTGATAGCTACATTGCAAACAGTTTCTGGCTCCGACTGCATTGCAGGCTCTGTTACTGTGCCACTCAAGTGGAAACCTGTGCAAGGAAAAAAGAGAACTTAATGATATATGTAAAATATATCTCATTATCAAGAATCTTTTGTTAATAGAGTAAAAGTCGTTGGTTATTTCTGAGAAATGATACATCTTAAAGAACTTGCCTTATTACAAATATGATTAATCTTGTCTTTTGTACATACTGCTTTCATCTCCAATAAAATCAAAAGGGGAGTAAAAAGTTAGTTTACAAGCCCACTGCCATTCTATCACAACATTCTTAAAAGTCTGACAGCGAGAGAAATATTTACTTGATAAATGACAGCTGCAGAAGCAAGGCAGCATCCCATCAAGATCGATGTGAAACTTCTATACCTCAGTAAATTGGCAGCAATTTTCCAAACCCCCCACCAGGGAGCCTGCCACACCTACCAGCAAATGTAACCATTCTCTCACTAAGTTAGAGGGAAGTAGTGCACTCTAGTGGCATGAACACAGGTCCTAGTCTCGACTGACTCACTGACACAAGTCACTTAATTTCTTTGCTTTCAACTCTCCCACCACTGAGCTCACGTTAAAGCTCACCTTCCCCCAAGCGACCCAGCAGAACAGCCATGTCTGTGCAGCTCTTCAGAGATACAAACTGCTGCAGTTACCAATACACAGGATGTCAGATTCATAACACTGAATGAGACACATGCACTGTTCCAGACACCTGCATATGGTCCTGTTTTCCATGCAGCATAACAAAGCACAAGGCAAAAGAGCTATGTTTGCTTATACTGTAAGGAGATATGGTATACCATACTTTGCTTTAGCAAAGACACCGTGTGTAGACACAGCACAAGGTCTCAAATGCTGAAGATCCAACCTAAAACCATCTGTTTGCCCATCATGAAGGCCCAGGTTTGGCTCTCAGTGATTTAACACTAAATAGCAGTGATAGCAGATTTCTTTTTTTTTACTTTATGTCAGCACAACACTGATTTCAGCTCAGGCATTAAGTCAGAGGCGCAGATACAGGGCAACGCAACTAGATCTCATATGCCGTACCAGTATTAGATTTGGACAGTACATATAAAATCTTGGATAGATATAAATAAGGTGTTATACATTAGCTACTTATAATGGAAATAATATAAACCCACACTCCCTCAAAGTCAAAAGCTGATATAATATTCTTAAAATACCAGGAAAGTGTATTGCAGTAAGCATTGTCACATGAAGATTAGATAGGGGGGAAAGGAAAGAAATATATACACAGCTCTAACCAAAAATGCTGTATCCCAAGTAATTTTTAAAAAGCTCTTCAACTTACAGGAAACAGAGATGAAAATCTCTCATTTTTTTCCATTTGTTTACACTGTATATTTCAGAGCAGGTTGTGCAGTCAGCATCCCTGTCTGGATTACATTCGACTGCGGTAGTCTGATACTCTCTCCTGAAGAAGGTCACGCACACACTCACCTTGACTTTGCAAGAGAATGTTTACCAGGTAAAGTAGTTAAGAGTTGAGGTTGAAGAGGCAGTAAGCTGTAAAGTGCACAGACAGGAAGGGGAGAGGATGAACAAGCCCAGGCCTGGGCAGTATTCTTGCTCTTGTCTCCACTCAACCTTTGCTGAGAGAAGGGGAGTGGAACTGCCCCTCATGTCATGAGCTTCTCCCTCTGCCTTTCCCTTTGGTTTTTAAGTAGTCACAGCATGTTCCTCCAAGTACCTTCTCTCAAAAAGAGAAACTTTTTAAAACTTAACCAGCTGTATTTGTTTCAGGTTCATTCCCAGTAAGTGAAAGTTGGATTGACAGTCCCAAAGAAACTGTATGGGAGTTTTTTTTAATATCAATTTTCTATGAAGCACACAAAAAACTTTCTAATCCATGAGCTGAGGAAAAGTCTAATGCTTGTACAGTGAAAGAGCCTGATCCTACTCTTAGTAAGTATCTGAACTCCTATTAATTCCAGTAGAAAAAGGCCCAATAAAAGATATTCCATTAAATGGACATAAAATAACAAAAAAGACCAGCCAGCTACCCCAACAATACTACCACTTTTAATTTGTCAGTACATAATTCAAACATTCAAAAAAAGTTAAAATCCTCCCAGAAACATGAAGGTCTCCAGAAATATTCAGAGTAAAAAGCAGGCCTGCCCTTAAATCCCATTTCAGATACAAAGACAGCTCATGGCTCCGTCTCCACTGACTTTTTTAAGAATTCATATTACAAGAAGCAACATTTAGAAACATAGACCCTCATCTAAACAATGACAGCACTAATAGAGTCAACACACCTAATATGCCCTTCTTAACTCTCAGAGAGTTTAAACAAAAACATCAGCTGTCCTTGCAGGCTAAAGACGTAGAAGCTGTGTATTAACTATCCCACCAGGAATGCCTCATAATTATGGAACACTGTTTTCCTCCTCTTTTTCTGTGTTTTTAAAGAAAGAAATTGTTGTTAGTAAATATGACCTTTAAAAAGGTTTCAACACACCAGAGAAAACAATTCAGGAAATTTCAGCTCAGAAGCCCTGGTAGAGTTGTTATAATTACCCACCAGACATCAAATGACACCACCTCCACTGCCCCCAACACGGCAGAATACTGAACAGGGAGAGCTGTTGCTTTCCTGTAGACATAGCCTTAAATCTTTTTTAACCCAACCATCTAATATTCTCCAAATAAAGTATGAAAAGTCAGTAGCAGGTAAAAAGTTGATGCACTGTGCTTTGCTAGAAGGTGCTCATCAGAAGTAATTCATAGTTTGCCAAGAAGCAAGATGTTACATGCCTCTGCAAGAAGACCTGTGTGGGGGATCGAATATAATGACGTTTCACTAACAGGTCCAAAGATGCAGAAAAAGTCTTTTCACCTAAAACCTGCAAGGCTTCACCCTAAACAGGTACTTCCCTTCAAAGGGAAAATTTCTTTTACCCAAGTTACAAAACCTTGGCTGGAAATACTTACCCATTCCAAAAATCTCCAAGAATACTGAAGAACACTTTCCAGTATAAGAGCTCATTTATTATCTAAAGACAACAAAAGAGTTGCAGGTGGAAAAGCATGTGTTCATTACAGAAGCTATTTATAGAATTGGCATGTTTCACCTTTTCCCTTCAGTTTGAAATTTTTACTATTTTCAAACCAGCATGTGACCAGCAATTCAAGTCTTGCTGACATTTTCAATGCGCAGAGGCTTTGCATTCTGCAAAAATGTGTTTAGAAAAAGCAGTTGGAGCATTAAGACAATGTATAAAATAAAGCTCTTCTACAGAGGGATTTTGCTGCTGTTGAACACTCACCTCAAACATACCTCAAAAGTTATTTAACAGCCAATAAAATAGTGTTCTCAGCTGTTGTACTTTCGGAAGGGGACTGTGCCAAATGCCATCAGGAGGAAAGCATTAAGAAGTCTGTGAATTTTACAAAGCAATTTTTGCCAAAATCTGCTTGACAGCATCCAGTCCATTAACTAATAACATTCTGTGACTGTACAGCTGCCTGATAAATGAAAGTCTGCACTATTACAATGTAGTATTTGCCAGCACAAGTATATATGCTTGTCATATAAAAACCCCAACAACAAAAAACACTTCAGAATAAAACAAAAGAAAATTCATACTCTAAGGCACTAAAGAGGAGAAATAACAGCAGCAGTTAGGCTTTTAGTTCCTCAAGTCAAGGGAATCTTGGAATAGGGGATTTCACTAATCTAACAAGCTAAGCAGCAAAGTTATTGCACTAAACAAGCACCATCAATGACATCTCACAAGCTAAATTAATTTCTACTGTCATCCAGTGTTAAAAAACATTATCCTCAATATACCCAAGCCCAAAGACATATTTTGAAAACATACAGACCAAAATGAACAAGAACTGCCAGAACCAGCCAAGTGAAATGCTGAGGTGGGAAGGGAGGGAGAGTGGGAGAGAGGAGGTGTGCAGTAATGCCAGTGGTTAAAAACAAACAAACAAACAAACAAATCACTCCAAGTTCATACTTGCAATTGAAGGATTTGATGGAAATGCAACCATACATCACCACTGGGTATTGTTTATCCTTTACAGAAAATATAAAAATGTCAGAACTGAATTACAGTAATACCTCCCAGCTTAAAAAATGGTGCTTTTGAATAGCTTTTTGCCATGTGCCTTTTGAGAATACTGTACCTGCCTCACCCACTACACATACGTTATCCTAAAATCAAGAAGTATACCACCAACTGTATTTGGAAAATGGATGTGTTCCTTGATCCACTGACTCTTTTACCATGTATATATACTTTTAGTCAGGAACATACATTAGCTGTTTTACTACCACAGAAGAAGCCAACAGATGAAGTTACATAAAGAGAAAAAAATGGAAGAGCTTGTTGTGGGAGCTCGGTAGTCTTCAGCGTGCAAGGTAACCTCCCCCTACATAACCTGATGTTGGTTATCAGAATCATACACTCTGTCTTTAACAATCATTTAAAATAACTTGCAGGCTTATGAGCTAGCATTTATTCAGATTACTATGTTACTTGGCAAACACATTATCACCATGTAAACACCTCTTGTTCATCTTGCCTACCAAACAAAACCAGCAAGAGATGCTTATGGAAAGTTGTTTCCAACCATGCCCATTACCTGGTTTTTCATACTTACATCAGTGGTTGCATTTTTTTTTCCCAAGACAAGCAAAAGTCTAAACCATGTTTACCTCATTCAAATTTTACCTTTTAAGAAGTAGTTTTCCTTTAACATGGTAAAGTAGTATCCTATATTCAGTTCTGTGTGAACTTCGGAACACTCTAAAACCAGATGAACAACACACTTTGAAATTATTATTAAGTCAAAACTTTGCATGCCGCCTCTCAGCCTGAAGCTAAGGTTAAGAGCCTATTTATAAACCAGAGAAAACATTGATTTAGGGTATAGACAAGCTTATGTTTTGAGGTCACTGCCACCTAGAATAAAATTGGTATTACCACTGCAACCAAACATAGAGGATCTGTAACAACCAACCACCTGGATTCCACAACTCCCCTCCATAAAGACAATAATCAGAATTTTATATTGCAGAACTTTTGCCAGCAAGACAGTGGGAGCAGCATTAAATAAGACCACACACACACCCCACTGAAAACTTGAAGGTTCACTACCACTGGTACATACTAAGAACATGCATGCTGCAACAGTGACAGCACTAGTGACTTGAACAAAAAAATTTATTTGTCCCAACACTGTGGATTCGACAGCCACATAAAAAAAAAATAGAAAAAAATCAAATCAATCTTACAGGTCTTCCAGCCCAAACCTTCAAGTCTGAGAACTGTTCAACTAATTATGTCCTTTGGACAAAGGCTTCCACTAACCCCTCAAGACAAACTTGATCATATCTCTGATGATCAACAGCAGCCGCTTATCACCAAGCAGGAGTCGTGGGTGATTGGGAATGGGATACATCCATCCAGACTACTCTTCCCTGAAAAAAAGGAAAGGCTGTCCAAACAACAAATAACCCAGAAAAATGCCTTCTGCTGCCCAACAGCCATATCAGGTCTGGACTACTTCAAGACAGATAGACTGCAGCAGCTCATGCTGTCTGGAGGTGGAGGCATTGAGCAAAACATTCACCAAATGAGCATGGCATCAAGGGTCTCTCAAAGTTTCACTGCTATCCCTGTGGTTGAACAACTTGCAACCCACCCCACAGGAACACCATACAAACTACTGAAGGACATTCTTACCAGCACTTCTCACAGCCTTAGAAAACATCTCTGCAAAACCTGAAAGCTGAAAACTCCAACTCATTTAATATGGATATAATCAACCCCATGTTAGGTGTTTGTAGCATTCGGCTTTGTAGACACAGGGAAAGCATCAAAATCTAGGTGTAAACAAGAGATGTTTAGAAAAGTGCTTTCTAGACAAAAGTAATATAGAACTTTCCTCTAGCACGGTGATGCTCAAATTGTGATCTAGGATGCTGTGGCAAATGATGTTTATGGCTTACAAACCAGAAGCAGAGCTGAAGCAGACAAGTCTCTTCAATCATAGGTTAAACACAGTGCCGAGATTCACTAAAACTGTGAATGCCAACAGAGTCCTGTGAGGTCAAGAAGGCCAGCAGTCCATGGCTGCAGGTTACTATCTATGCTGAAGAAATCGTAACCTTTGCAAAATGTGGGAAAAGTAAGCCTGAAACTTTTGAGGGAGACTTAATAGACTAGCTGAGCTGAGGGAAACTGGCTGGATACATCATATAGCAGCTTGCTGCAGTAGAACTGTGAAACCACAAGTCATCAAAACTACCATGATGCTGAAGAGAAACTGGAAGTAAATTCAAAATGAAGGGCAGGGAGTAAAGAAAGGGTAACTAATACTCAAGAAAGTTGCCATAAGTGGAGCTACTCACCATGCTGTCCAGAGCATCCAGCTAACATACACTAAAATGTCTGTAGGTAAATTGTAATAGAATATAAATACAGGTCAGCATCATGCTCAAGTTTACATTTATCCATAACAAAGATTAGAAACAAGAGGTCAAGAGAGATTACTAATCTACATTTAAATTTTGGTAAACTAACCTTCACTCTGCACACAATTTCACAGGCCTTATTTATTGCAAAGGGAAAAAGCCTGAGACGGGAGAAAGCACAAACACGTTGCAAGGAGCTGCATCCTGAGAATACACTGAGAGTGCCCAAGAACAAGGACTGATTATGACCACTTTTCAGAGGGTCAGTGCAAAGACATTTGTTAATAGCTTTTGAGGAGGAATTCACTCCTAGTATGGCGGGGAGAAGCTGACATCCTTTCTGGAGGAAGCAGGCAGCGGAAACTCCTCCCATAGCCTAAGGTATCTACCTCCCCAAATGAAGCCATTTCAGCTTTTACCACAACTTTGGATTTTCATCACATTTGCAGGAAGAAACTATGATTACTTGCTACAGCGCAAGTATCAAGATCACAAATGGGAAAATCACTGCAAATGAATAAGAGCAACAACACCAAACGATCTCTATTCTTTTCACATTCTTTATTGCTGCTACCACGTCTTTTGCTTATGTTACACAGGCTGTATCAGCTTCACTTTACTGTCTGAAGTTAGGGTTCAACCTAATTTGAACAGTAAAGAATCATCATCAGCAGTTGTCTACATGGCTTTTCAAAGACGAACAGAATTCAGCTAACATCGGCCACAGAACAGCACAAAGGTTCAACAGAAGGTGCGTGAATGCAAGAAGGAAAAACCTTTAAAATTACATCCTGCTTGACTCATTGCTTTATCATCAGAAAAAAATGCTTTCTCATACGCTTGATAAGGGCTTGATCGAACTTGTATTTTTAACCAGAAGTGGACAAAATCCTAAAAAGGAAGACAAGAGCAACCACTGATATCAACTTGGGAAGAGATTTTAAAAAGATGAGAAAATTACTAATTCCTGATAAGAGTGTGTCTGGATTTCCATAGTCACACTTACAGTTTGAAAAACCCAGCACAGGATGTCTGAAACACAAGCATCCTGCAGTAAAAGGTATTTAGGTCATTCCAACAACAGAAAACATTTCACTGAGTAATTTAAGACTGCACTTAAACAGGTCAAATTTAGGCTATGCAACAGCACAAGCAATATAATTTTGAATCTAAACTGACCTTCCATCAGGAAATGTCATACTTGGCCTAAAAGAGTAAACTACCACTCCCATTTCCATTACTAACTGTGGAATAAATAATTTTCTTTTGTTTAAAAGGGGGAGGGAAAAAAAGAATAAATCAATGCTGCACTTGCGCCAAATGAAAAGTGGCACAAAACCTCACAGAAAATAAGGGAGACCCTTTCTTTATGGCCATGATTCTATTCTTCCACTTGTATACTAAATATCCATGAATACTTGTGTTTTTATTGCTTCAATTTTCTAGCAAATGTTTGTGAATTACTGCAAGAGTCAGGTTATTCACTGAACTGCTATTTCATTCATAATCAAAGTGGAGGTGAAAAGAGAAAAATAGGCTTTTAAGTGTGGAAGCAACAGTCTCTACGTAGGACCTTTGGAGGAGCTCAGTTCATTTTGGACTGTAAATTTTACAAGATAAATGTTTTCAGCAACTTCGTCCAGTCACCAGGGCACTACAAAGGATTCCAGTAAAAATAATGAAGCAGAACACAGTATTTCCTGACAAAGCAAAACAGAGAAAGCCACTAAAACCAGAGTAGAAAGAGTTCCAGAATTAAAGTCTAAAAACGCACCAATATCACAAGTGAGTCACCCTTGCATGGCTGAAGCCAGCATTAGAGGAAGCATCTTTTTTTCTAGCTCTCCAGGGCCAACTGCAGTGGAGTCACAAATGGGGACTGGAATCCCAAAAAACCCTATTGTAATAACAATAAGAGCAATTTAAAAAAAAGGTCAGCACAGGTCACTTGCATTACATGCCAAAATATCCTTGATAACACTGGCATGCAGCCCAAACCCACACAAGTAGACATAACTATGAAATCAGGTTCTTGTGTTTCACAATTTTTCCCTACTGTTGCTAAGTTAGATCCTACCCCACTTCTCAACATTTCAATTATTACTCCATAAAATCAAATCAATATGCAGCAGCCATGGCTAGTGCACCACATCAAAACTGGGTGATAAGACTTGACATACTAGTACTCCTCCATACAGACACGCACCACCTTTTTCCAGACAGGGACGAAGAACAGGCTTTATGTAAGACAAACGGATTTCCAAAGGGAGAGACAATTTGCAGTGTAAGTTGCTCATATATCTGTTCACATCCATAAAAGAGAAATACCTGTCAGTTCAAAACAAAAAACTAGGTATGTTCCTTGGCATTTCTGATGTCTGGGAGCTGCATGCACAGCAAGCACTTGGTAGTTTGGGTAGGTGTGCGCGGGTGGGGAAGCCCAATGTACATTCTTCTACTAAGCCAATTCAGAGTACTTGGCTGCTCCTCAAGCAATATAGGTAAGACCAGCATGCAATTTTCTTCAAAAAAGTTAATTTTCTTTATGAGGTAAAGAGAAGCTCACCCCCTTCTCTAAAGCCATACACTAATTCTCCTTGAGTAAACAAGGCATAGCTTTCTTCCTTTCAAAAGCCAAGAAGTTTTGGGGAATATTCACCTCTAACCTGCAGCACTCAGAAATTTAAGAAGTTACACTTATCTGACTGTTAATAAAAGATTCTAGATAGTACGTTAGCACAGAACATGCTATTCAAGCCTCTATTAACATACATAGGGTTGAACAATAAAATGCAACAGAAGATTATTTTTCTTTTTTTTTTCCATGCCTCACACCCACAAAATCAAAACCTTCCTGACACCAGCAAGGTGATAATGAAAAGTTTGGAAAGACAGGGGATGAAGCAAAAACAGAACTGCACAATCAAGGAAGCAAAACTTCCAGGACACAGTAAAGAAAACAATCTAAGAAAGGAGGACAAATTATACAGCAAAATACAAGCTAATTTGTCATTTATTAAGCAAGTTACTGGAATTCAGCATCCTGTAGTTCAGGTTCCAGACCAGGTTTTACAGTACATAAGCTATTAGATTGACCCAAACAAAAAGCATGTCTGGCAACATATAACATTTCTAACTTTCACTGACAAGCCAAGAAGCACCTTACAACTACCTTTTGACAGAGGAAAAGGAAATAATTACAACATCACCGCAATTTATTTCACTTTTATAGTGCAATGTGGGGAGACACAGAAACAAGGCAACAGAAGACAAAAACCTCAAGGATGGCAAGTGTCTCTACCAGTGAGCCAAGGAACAAGCTGCTTTCATGAGACCCCTGCTTTTTCTTGCTGTTTATTTTTCCTGGGCTTCAGCTTCTGCTAACCTGTCTATACCACAAATATTAGCATCTGTGATAAGCTGGTAGGTGGTGTACCTGTGGAGGTGTGGTTAATGCCTTGTTTTGTTAGCTTTGGTTGACTACTACAGTAGTCAAGAGTTAGGCTTGCTGATGAACATGAAACCCAACCCACAAGACCCTATAAGTACACCACTGACTAATTTTGTGATTCAATGTTTGTTAATTTTACTTATTTCAAACCAGACACACTCTTGCAGGGGTGCTAAATCTCCTTTTTGATGCAGGTCTCATGTCTACAGGTCCACCTTTTGCAGTAATGAAAGGTTCTCTTGTTTATGCTCTTACCTTTTATCATAATCTACCTAAATATAATTGGGAAGGGGAAAAAAGGAAGACCATTTCAAGTTCTTGAAGAAAATCATGTGTATTTGAAGTCTTAAACAGATGCAAGTAAAGATGGAGGGTGCCAAAAAGCTGAACAGGAAACACGTCTCTAACATTAGTTGTTGATACTATTACTAATGGTTAAAGATTGTTTTCTAGCTTAGATAAAGTAAGACTAAATTCAGTGATGCACAGTACAGGACTGTCATCTGCCTAAGGCTGTACCGTCCCAGTGCATTTACATAGCAAGACACCAATAACATTTTCCGTGTTGCTCAAGATACTCAGATTGAGAGACGTGCTAGCATTTGAAGTAGTTCTGTGCCACAATAAGACAAACATAAGTGGAAGAGAGTTAAATTCAGTATCCAGCCTCTCTTACAACGACAGAGAACTATAACGTGAAAATTTGGTTTTTAAGTTTTAAGCATGTCAGTATTCCAGGTCTCAGCAAAATAAACTGAAATACTTTGAAGTCAGGGCCCTTACATAAAAGAAGAGAGATTTATTTTCTTCATACTTTAAATGGTTTAAAAGAAATTATTTAGAAAGAATGCTCTCTGCCTTATCCCCTGCAACAACATCCCCACTCCTTTCTGCAGATTTCCCCTGCTCTCTCTCAGCAGTGTAATTTGAAGGAAGACAACTGGGTACTGTGTCAGAGCTGTCCACATTTTAAAATTATGATGCCCAAAGTCCATACATACCCTCTTCAGACAAATTGGAAGGAAAAGAACTGTTTAACTAGCACTATGCTTCCAGAAAGTCAATTATGATTTAGATTATTTTATCTATTGAGAAGTGGTTCAAACAGGTCATTCACTATACCATAGGAGATTAAACAGACTATGTAGCAATGATTAACATTCCCTACATATGGTTTTTCCTGCTTACTTAGTAAACCAGGAGGCTTCCTCCTCTGATAAGGAGTGAGCCAGACATCAGGAGATACAAGCAACTTCCTTAGAAATCTGTCTTTCCTCTCTGCAGTCTGAATCTCTGGATGAGAGTGTGGCATACCATACTTGGATGCATCTCCTGCCTTTCTTCTTCTCCAAGCAAGTCTTAACATTTCAGATTCACAGACCTAGCTTGGTCCTAACTAGCAATGTTGATGTTTTAAGGTTAAGTGGGGTCAGTTTCCTACATAAATGTTTGAACATCGGACCAACTGCTTTCGAAATACTTTAAAAACACATAATGACGTCAGCAAGGAACCTGGAATATTCAGCTTGCAGGGTATGGAGCAAGAAAATCCTGTTTCTTATGAAGAAAACTCCTGTTTCTCAGTTCTCACAAAACAATGCCTGTAAGATGTGCAGTGCCAGCTGAATCTCCCGATCTGTGATCTACATTAATTGGATCAAAAAGCATTCTCACATATTCTGAAAGAGACATGAGTGAAATCATTGCTCACCTTTTCAGTGTCAATTCTCATGTATGCCTTTTTTAACTTTTAGTTCATCTGCTGGTTGCACACATGAAAAGAAGTAGAAAACAAGACATCTACTACCTCTGATGAGACACCTATCACCATCTCATCCCTGCAACAGGCACTTGACATGCCCACTTGTCCCTTTGCCGAACAATTCCTCAGTTTGAATACAAACAGCTGAGCATCTGTGCTGGTTTTGGCAGGGGTAGAGTTCATTTTCTCCATAGCAGCTAGCATGGACTACTATTTTGGATTTGCACTGGAAGCAGTGCTGATAATACAGGGATGTTTAAGCTGTTGCTGATCAGTGCTTACACAGAGTTAGAGCCTTTTCTGCGCCTCACTCCACTCCACCAGCAAGGAGGCTGGGGATGCACAAAGAGCTGGGAGGGGACACAGCTGGGACAGCTGATCCCAACTGACCACAGGGATATCCCATCCCAAATGGCATCATGCTCAGCATATAAAGAGGTTGGAAGAAGGAACGAGGAGACATTTGGAGTGATGACGTTTTTCTTCCCAAGTCACTGTTACAGCGTGATGGGGCCCTGCTTTCCTGAAGACAGCTGAACACCTGCCTGCCATAGAAAGCAGTGAACGAATTCCTTATTTTCCTTTGCTTGCGTGCTTGACTTTTGCTTTACCTAAACTGTCTGTACCTCAATCCACGAGTTTTCTCACTTTTAGTCTCCTGATTCTCTCCCCCATCTCACCACAGGCAAGTGAGCAGTTGGCTATGTGGAACTTAGCTGCCAGCTGAGGCTAAGCCACAACAGCATCCCTCTTTATGAGTTTACCCCTAAGAGCTCAGAATGTTGCTCCATTAAAAGCACATCTCAGCACATCCTGCAGGTTTGAGTTGCTGGAACACTCTACCCCTCCCTGATCCCCTTCGGTTGCTCATGGACTACCGAGCTGAAATTAGCTATTCATTACATGTGAAGGAGTCCCACACAGAGCAGCACCCTGCTGCAAAAGACTCCTATTTTACAGGGCAATTTCGCATCTACAGCATCTGCTACCTTACTAATATGTATATTTAATGCCACTGCATAATGTGCAGAATTATATGCTGTTTAATGCGTGTTTGTTCAGATATTATGTGCTCTTAAGTAGCATTATTCCCTTTGAAAAACATTGTACTTTTTACAGGCCGCCTCCCTGGTGTTCCTTGTAACAGAGCCCCAAACAAACAAGCAGCTCATAGACTATTCTAGAGCAAAAAACCCGAGGACTCAGGGTGAGGCAAGCTTCTGGCCTGCGCTACCAATTTAGTTCTTTTCCTAGGTCTCTCTCCCCAGTCTATACTTTTACACTGTTTTGATATTAATAGAATTGGAAAGAGAATCATATCTTGACAACTGGTGGGACACATACTCCAGGCTACTCTTGCCACCGGAAATGTGAGTACTCGTATTAAAGCAGCAGCTTTTGCAACAGACTTTATTCTTTCTTCTAGAAGATGGTCAGAGTACTAACATTAAGTTCTACCACATGCAGTTATAAATCATTTTGTTGACATAGCAAACCACCTCAGAGAAAAAAAAAAAAAAATCAAAGTTTTAAGCTAGAGCGTTTTGGAGTCAAGTGTGGGACCAGCACATGTATGTCAGATGCTTCATGCCCTTCAGGAAAAACTTCTATATGCTCCTATGTCAAATGTCACCTTAAGACAGTCCCAACAATCCTCCCCTACACCTCATTCAAGGAAAACTGATTTTGAACACAGTTATTTCAGGTGGCAAAATGATTGTGCATCTACTCTAGAAGGCAGCAAGCACTAGCATCTATGATTGCCACCTCAGATTTTGACTTGAATTACGTATTTCCAAAGAAGCCCAAGCACAGGAAATGAATCTGCTCTGCATAACTGAAGTGATGCCCTCTGAGAAACACTGTTTTAAATCTGATTTGGAGTAAATGACAATCTGCTCTCTGTTGGAGGGAGAATGTAAATTCAAAGCAAAGGAGATTCTGATATACGTAGCTAAAATGAGCTTTATCTCAACTAAGCACTCAGGTTTATGCAGGCAGACATTTGCTCTAGAATTAGTTTTCAGACTGTTCTGATGTTAGGAATATTTGGGAGCTATACCTACACTGAAGTATCTCCACAGGTTGCTTTAGGATATTAGGAACAAAATTCTAACCAATCCATTCTCCTTGTTCTATGCTACAAATGAATTTACAAATGAGCAAGGAGTGGCAGACAGCCCTTACTGGCCAGACAGAGTCTCAATCTAGTTTTGTCTTTTCTGTTATGAGCACATGATACTCAAATAGCCCACTGTTTCGATATGACAGATTGCCTAAGGCTTTCCTAACCCTCCTTTCTTTATTTAGAAAGTAGACAGGCTTCATTTGTAAGGACAAAAAGGACTCAGGTGAACTGGGCCTTTCTGCTCATCCAATACACACATGAAGCCTCCTCTGATGTGCAATTCAAACTCTGCCCTGAGAATTTTGTAAAGCAGAGCATCACCCCATTGCCTGAGAGCATAAAGGTATCAGCAGGCTTAAACAGGCTGCTGTCTGCTCTACATTGCTGATCAAGAGTATGGATTGCAGAGAAGACTGTACCAGGGAGGAACTGCAGAACAGAACACCATCACCTGCCCCTTAAACACATACGTGCACACACAGAGTTTGTGTGCAATAGAACAACAGGAAAATTCTCAGATAATCTACATTCTGGAACTACTTAAGACATGCTATAAAACAATACAAATATTTAATTTCTTTATCCTGCTACAGAAATATATGAAGTTTCTCTTTTTAAAGCAGAAAGCTATTCAAACAACACATCGATACCTCTCAAGATGAGGCAGTGGTTTTCCTATCAGTGTGGAAGGACCATCACAACTGTTGACATCTATGAAGTATATGACGGCAAGCAGAGTTATTTCTCAAATTAATTATGCCAGCTTCAGAACAAACAAACAACAACAACAAAAATCTACTTCTTCCATCACAGGCATATTTAACAAAGTCTACTCCCTTACAGTCCACATGAAGAGAAACAGTCTGAATGCCAAAATCATGAAGCAGAACCAAGACTCTGCTAAAAGAGTCTGCTAATTTATATAATTTTTTAAAATTCATCTACACAAAATTCATCAAATAGAAAATGGATCTGTTATATTCTGGTTTGAAAAATGTAATATGATTTTAAAGTATTCCTGCCAGCAATAAAACTGGTTAGAAAAAGAATTTATTTTCTTTTTAAGAGTAAGCATGTCACTGTTTGCATATTTGGTTTTGAAAGGTGATGGTTGCTTTTTACGTGAGAGGACAATGGAAATTACAAACCTCCTAGACCATGAAAAACAAGACAGCTGAAGAAAACACCATTTAAGGCAGGATAATACTTCATTTCTGAAAAAATGCTGAGTAGAAAAAAAAAAATTGTCCAGTTGTCCAGGATATTATGAGACATAACCTTTGTATTTTCTCTTCAGTCTGTCTTCCAAATAAGTGAACGCTGCAAAAGCCATGGCATTATTTCTATTTCAGGTGAATTCCTGGGATTTTGTTTTTCATCTACTGTCCCTGCAACCTTAAGTGTTCACCACATTTGGACAGGGAATTTTTCTATGACCTCATTTTCACGGTCAAACAAAGTGTTTCTGATGACATTTGCAGGATCTATTGCTCTAGTGAAATGGTGGTTTATTAAGAAATGATTACTTTTAAAATGTTCTACCATCTGACCAGGCTGAAACAAATACTACTTGTAGTTATTCTTTCTGAGTTAATAGTGAAATCGGCAGTAAACTGAACTGAAAATAAACAATTTAACCAATTTTTTTCCTTGTGTAATTATTTGTTAAGCAAGTAAAAAAGCCTTAACGAAGAGAGAACAACATTATTTTGGATTTAGAGCTCCTGGCCTGGAGTTCTCCAGTAAGAAAACATCTTTCTTGAAAGCAAAGAAAACTTTCCTTCTTGCTGTTCTTTCAGGGTAATGAAGAGACAGAAAATAACTGCAATCTCACTAAGTACCTATCCTTCCAATAACCTTATGAGTTTGTTTTGCTTTGTTGTCCTCAGGACTCAAAAGACTCCCCTGTAAGGAAGCCTCTCATTCCAACACTTGGATGCTTCACACCACTAGTCTACTCTTCCACCACTTCAAAGGGCAGAGAAAAACTTCCAACACACCAGAGGCAGTTTGCTAATGTTTGCAGCTCTAGAGTATTATTTATATTCATAATCTACAAAAATTGTCTGCACAGGGCGGGGAGGGTGGAATATAGATATTCTCCCTCTATCATGGATTGAACAGTGTTGTGTTGAGGAATGACAGTGAAAAGGCACGGTAGGACAGCAGAGTGGGCTATGCCATGGCAAGGCTGACAGCTATCCTGGAGGAGTGCCCCTGTGACTCCCAGCCTCTCCCAGTCCCAGCGGGCATCAGGTGGCAGCTGCCAAAAACTGATTCCTATTTGCTGCACTCTGACCAGCAGAGGTTCATCTGGAAAAAGTCTGCAGGGCAAACTGACCCATCTCAGACGAAGGTTGTCTTAACACCAACAGAAGGTGAATTGCAAACAAAGAGAGGTAAAGAGCCCATGCTGTTGCTCATGGAGGAGTGAGCAGCACAACCTGGGAGTAATCTCTGCTCCAAAGAGCGGTGCATGAGAAACAGGCAGTCTAGACAGGATGGGGGGTGGGGGCTGTGCGGCTTGTTTGCCTGGGCTATTGCACAGTGCAGACTTTTCCCACATCAAAAGGAGGGGAAGGGAGGAAAAAGAGACAGGGAACCTTGCAGGAAGACCTACCCCACTTTTAATAAAGCCAGAAAGCCACCATTTATTGATGATGCTTCATGTCTTGGAAAAAGTTATTTTGCTGCTTAATACCTCAAGGACTGTATTTTCCCCTAGCTGGGTCACCAAGAGCTGGATCCACTTCATTACCTCCCAGTAAGTTTTACTGTGTCTAAGTTGATGCTAATAACCTTCCAGTCTATAGCCTACTTTTAGAAACCAGGGAAAACCAGTAAGCTGACTGTTTTAATGCACCATGGTAAACAGTTACTCAACAGATTAAAAATATAAAAAGAACAGCAGAGTACCCTGATCATCTATACCCTGCATATTTTTCTTCCCTCAAAGTTCTCCAGTCATATAACAGCTAGCCAAATGTACCAAGTCTCAAACTTTCAAGTAGGAAGATGGAACAGAGTAAGGGTGAGGAAAGGATCCATTGGGAAATTTAAGTCTTCACGAAACCAGAAATGATTTGAAATATAGTATTTAACTGTTGTTTAAAATATGCACCACGAAGTTTGGAACAGCTCAGCGAATTTAGAACACGAGCACATCTGTTTACGTGTAACTAAATACAGTCTGACAGCAGTTTTAGACCACCTATCAGAAAGAATCAACTACAAGTTTCAATATATTTCAATACATACAATACATTATTTGTATTCTATGTAATAGTCTATTTGTTTTTTCAAGACAGTGCAGTGTTAACATGTCTAAAGTCTTTCACTATGTACTAAATCTAAGGTACCTAGCAAAATGCAGCATATTCCAGTTGGATGTTTCCCAAACCATATCGCTCAACTTTTTAAGTATTACTGCCATCTGGCTACTAGGCTTTGTTTATCAAAACATTAGCTGTGTACACATTTCTACAGCAGCTGCAGTAAAAAAAAAAAAAAAGTAATATGATTTAGTAATTCACATTAAAAAATAGAAAACTCTAAAACTATTTTATCAAACCAGTTACCAGTTACCAGAAAAATTAAATATATCTAGCTTTGTGTTTTGCTGTCTTTTCCATTTCAGTGCTTTAATGTTCTTCACCAACTCATTTCCCACTGACACTATCACAGGAAAGAATTAAGAGTGACTAAAGAATATGTCAAGAGCAAAGTAAGTCATATTGCTTGTATTATCTCTAATTCCCTTCTGGATAAGCACTGGTGCTACAGAAGTACGTACGACACAGGAAATGCTGTTATTGTAGTACCTCCGGTCGTTCTTAGGGTACACAGCAAATCGTAGAGCCCTCTCAAGGAGACCCCAAAACTATGCTATTCAGAGGCTGAAAGCTCCGATAAATTCCAGGGTCTCTTCCCAGTGTCCGAGCCACACTCAACAAAATAAATATTTCAATTATGACTAATCCAAAACAGTGCACAGTGAAAGCTGTGGAAGTCCTGGGAACTGTGGTTTTTTTTCCTATTTCTAATTACAGTACATTGTATTAATCAGGCTTAGAAACCACAAACTCAAGGCTCTTTGTGACTGAGTTGTCACGGCAGCACAAAACACACTTAAGGCCAAACAGATGAAGAAGCATTTTCAGAAGATTAATGTATAGATATCTTTTAGGTGTATGGCATGTAGAAGAATTCAATCTCTTTTAAAAAAAAAAAAAGGCTGTGGTCTCAGAGAGCAGAGAAGCTTTGGCTGCATAAAAGCCAATGACAGCATACTTGTAGCAGCTTTTTGGGTTTTTTTCCAAGTTCCGCTGTGCTTAAAACATCACCTAAAGCTCCATCCAGATACTTAGTCATTTCAGTACTCACATAACCAAATAAAATAGAATCTAGCGGTTGCTTAAGATATGCACAACCAGAACTGAAAGAGTTGCACAAATTTAAAGCAAAAGCACATGTGTCTGTGTGCAAGAAAATATTGTCTGACAGCAGTCTGGATCAACTACCAGACTCAACTGCAAACTTAGTAAGCTATGGGATAATTAAAAAGTGTTGTTCATACTTATGTCAATAAGTTGAGTTATGTGCTGTTGGCTGTTTTCCACCAGCAACTCTGCCTGGTTTGGTACATGCATACACATTCCTTGTGGCAGTCACAGCTTGTTCTTACATCTGAATGAACATCGCAGACTGAACAAGCACTTTACTGCCCAGAACAGCTCTGCAGGCTGATCTTGCAAGACACTGAAGTAGAAAAGAAAGATCTCTTTGTTCTCTTCCAGAGAACAGAATTTTGTGACCTAAAATTTGTTCACAGGTTGAAGTTTCAAAAAGAATTCAGTATTTTTTTAAGCAATAATTAGACTATTACTTCAGTTTCTCCTCTCTCTTGAGTCAGATAAACTCAAGTCTCTGTAAGAAGTGATATGTTTCAATCCACACAAGTATAGCATCTGGCCAAGTTTTAGCCTGATCGGATTTAAGTGCTTTGTACAAAATTTCAGGCCACGAGAACAGCTTCTTCTTCTTAGGAATCAAAACAAAAAGAACCATGAACCATAAGCAATCAAAAAATCCAACACAACCTAATTTTATGAGAAGATCATGCAATATGCATAGAAATCGGTGCGTCTATCAAAGTAAAATACCTCCATGAACGGATCCTGAAGTGTCAGAAAAGTTATCATTAGGGGTTATATATGAACCCTCTACTAAGCCGAGAGAAAAAGCAAACAGGTAAGTATCTTCTCTTCTTCCCATCTTATATAAAACAGCTTTCAGAAGATCTTAAAAAACCCCCCACAATAAAAAAATGGAAGGAATCACATTAACTTTCCTCAAATATTTGTATACCACGCTGTGCTTTTCATCCCTAAGATAAAATAAAACCTAACATAAAAGATTCAAGCAACCAAATATTAATGAACAGAGATTTTATGATACTGCTCAGCTGCTGAGTATTTGAAAACGACGAGTGCCACCTTCTCACATTTATCTGAGAAACTTACATCAGGATTGTGCTGTAGATAGATATACAGCAGAACATGCCAGGTAAATCTCTGGTCAGGTAAGTAATAGGAAAAAACAGCAAATAATTAAAGGACATACTTCAATTTCTGAAGTTGGAAGAAATTCAATAATTAGATACTCCTTTTTTTATGCCGATTAATGTTAGCAAAGACAAAATATGGGTAAGCAAAAATAGCCAAGCAATAAAACAAGAACAGCAACACCAGAATACTACTCAAGACCTAAAGAAAAAGCTTATACTGTGATGCTTGCTTCAGAAACATATCACCCTTTCAAGAGATTAATTTCAGTTGTTACAAGCACATCTGACAGAGAAGAATGTTATTCAAGTACCAAACTTAGTTTATCTTCTTTTTGCATAGAGGTAGAAAAGAATGCATTATCTTGTATAAAGACATGTATTTTTGATATTGCCTTGTATCTTCCACCTTGACCTTTTCTGTATTTCTTTTCTCTGGTAAATCTGACAATGACAGAGTTATCATTGATGCAACCAGTGTTTTTCCTGTTCGTATGGGATAGACTTAATCACAGTTCCAGTCTCAATGAAATCCCTAGTAGTTAGGAAATATTTATATTTACTTTTTAAATCTGACCTCCAAGGTGTATACAGCAATCTAAATACTTACACGAAAGGTTTCAAGAGTGGTGTTAGTTTTATTTCTCTTCTCCCCTCTTTCTCCCTCACTCTGCAATTCTGTGGCAAGAAAGAAATTCCCTTTTAATCCTCCCCTCAGCTTCTGACCCACACCTAACTGTTTTTCCAGTTTTAAGTAATATCAGCTGGGGTAGCTGTGGGTGAAAGCATTATTCACTTGCCCTGGGTTCTAGGAGCTGAAGTCTGTGGCTGAATTTGCACAGGTTTTCTAGATTCCCTCAGCATCTCTGCAATGATGCACATAAATCTAAATTCAATTAGCAGAAGACAATATTTAATGCTGTTCAAAAGAGGGGAGGCAGAACTGTTTTGAAATTCTCCCTGAAAGGCAGCCTGTTGTATTAGAACAAAGCAGTTTATTTCGATCATTTCTTTGTTTGACAAGTTTGGCCTGGTTAGAAAGGTCATTTATGCCTCAAAGCATCAAATTAACATTTGAGGACGCAAATTTTAAAAATGGCTATTTGCTTCTGCTCTCTAAATTGCTAATGATTTTTTCTTTAACAAAAAATACATAGCCAGACCCCAAGAGGAAAAAGAGCCTTTTCCTCAGGCAAACTAGGCATTGATTTTATGTTCATGTCAGCACAAGCTGACTATATCTTACTTAAACGTCACAAATAAAGCAGGTAATTCAAACGGTGTCAAACAAAAATAATCTTTAATTACTGAAGAAATACTCTTTGGCATATCACATACAACTTTCTCCCTCCCCTCCACAGAGACAAGCTCTAATATTCACAGTGTGAAATCCCCAGTAACAGAAACAGCTTCCAAACATGCTTTGCACTGACTTGCCATCATTAACACAATACTGCTCATCTTGATAGTCCTGATTTTAATAAACTACATCATTACTCATAACATAAATACAATTATTTATATAATAAATAAGTGTTGGGTTTTTAAAAGTAATAAACAAAGCCTATGTGCTTTTAAACTAGATAACCATAAGTGTTTGGGACCAGATTCTCTAACACCAGGCCTTACGCCTCCAAAAGCACCTGTGGTTTTCATCAACTCTTTATAACTACCACCAGCTAAACTAAGAATTGCATTTCTCTGAAAACCTTACAAGCTAATAAGCCATTCACAAAACTGCAAATACTCTTCACAAAAAATCATGCTGAACTCAAATTATTCCAAGCAGGTACAGTTTTAGCAAAAGCTCATACCTGGTCATTTGCTTCCTCCAGCTCTTCAAAATCTATTGGGCTGCATTGCATTCGTTTCCCCCTTCCAGTAGATGGAAGCAGGACAACAAACTGCAGATAATGTTCCCTGCTACATGGTGGTCTTGCTGGGTAAAGAGACTGTAATTTTAGGCCGTAATTCCCAAGCAATAGCAGCACCAGCTCAACTCCAGCAGCCTGCACATCAGCAACTGGCAAAGCCAGTGCCAACTAAGTTGTATCAAAGAGGTGGGACAGCAGGAGGAGCCCAAAGTAGCGCACACACAAGATGTTTATATTGGCAAGGTCTCTGGGAAACTTTCCTGCTTGCCAAAGAGTATCACTCAGAATTTACCGGGAACTGGGTTTTCATGCTCCATTCAAGGGGAAATTTCTATTTAAGAAAAACAAGTCACATTCACCATAAAAACAAAAAAATATCCACCTCCTCTCTGTTCTTTTACAGAACTTTTTGAGACTCAGGATGCCCCATAGCTCAAATACCCCATTGCCAAATGTAACAATTCACTTCCAGCCAGGGCAAGACTCACAGAAATGCAGACACTTCACAATGCTGCTCACCTAACAGCCAGATAGTATACACTCTGGGACAGTAATCTGTAACAGCAAAAGCATTCCCTCTATGTTGCTAGGCACAGGTTCACATTTAAAAAATGTAAATTGGTATTACAAAACACAGCTGTTGTTTTGAAGGCAACAAAAAATTTCATACAACAGATCCTTATGCAGGCAAGCAAAGGCAAAAATTTCTTCATGTTCCCACCTGTCAACGTAAAGAGTATCTCTCATTGCTTTTTGCCAAAACAGGGAAAAGAACAGCACTGAGCAAAGAAGCCTGCATAGATTTGCTTATAAAATGCTGCTTTGTCATTTTCCTGTGATTGTTATTTGTGTTATTTGTTGAAATATCAATGCACGGAAAAGTGAGTATTATCACAGAGCTACCCATAGAAGTTGTTTCTGAACACACAGGAATTATTTTTTTTGTGCCATTATCAGCACAAAACCCCAGATACTGTACTTTTACATTACCCATTTTTCAGATAATAGCTTTTTAATAAACTCTTATTAAAACCACTGTAGTTTAATACCAGACAGGCAGGAGCAAACCTTGTGAATATTTTTCCTTATTATTTTTAATTCCAGTTAGCTTTACAACAATATGTTGATTGTAAGGATCTGTGCAGCAACTGTCACTTCAAACAGCATAACTGAACTTCAAGAGGAAGTTTCCAAAATGTCCTGAAGCTGCAACCAAGACCTTACTCTTCCAGTCTGCTCCTACAGATACAACAAATCTCAAAGCAGTAGAGGAATGCAGACAACACTGTATCTCAGTGTACTATTACAGTATCTCTGTGACATAAGTACCACACAATTACAAGAATTTGTCAGCTAGCACCAAGCAGCTCTGTGAATACACTTCAAGGCTAGAACAAGGTTATACCATGTTTCTTGGTATATAATCATCAATACTTGAGCCATCAGAAGCCATTAACAAGAAAGAGGACACAAAATCTCTTTAACTAAATTATTTTTAACTGCGCAGGATCTCAGTTTTTCTACCTCTGGGCCTCCTGTTACCACAGGCCAGCCACATCCAAACCACGCCAACCACTGTCTTGCTTTTGGTACGCACGTAGAAGATACACTCAGCAAAATAAGCAATGCCATTTACATACAGAAGGTAATAAAATGCAGCTTATATTTTACTGAGTAAGGTAAAAAACTGGAATATGGTCAAATAAAAATTCCAATTAAAAAGGTACAAAATTCAAAACAAGATTTGAATCAAAAAGATACGAGAGTTCAAAGTTAACAAACTTTCTACAGAGACTGAAAAGACATTTTAACAAAAGTTTAAGAAAATGCTCCATTTACTTATTTAGCCACAGTCCCCTGCAGATAGTTATTTTGTTGTTATTCGAATCATTAGAGAAAAATGTACATAATATGACAGTCAAGCCAGCCACCTTCATCAAGTCTACACTGTGCCACAATGTTCTCTGAGCCACACATTGCATTTGGCATGAGGTTCCCAGACACATTAACATTCAGTTGCTCCTTGTTCCTACTCAGTTGAGGCTCCTGCAATGTCCCAGGATCTCCTGGCAAAGGGCACCAATTATACTGTCACAATGGCTCACATCCTGGTGTAGGGATAATATGGGATGCTGGGCAGACAGATCTGAAGCACAAGCTGCCAAGCGTCTGCGGAAAGAGAAATGGAAAAGGAAATGATATGCAGCAAATCAGATGAGACTGAAAAGTTGTTTATTTGTCACCACTACAATGTCCAAATCCTGTCAAGGCAACCATCAAGAGAGATTTTCATCCTCCTGATTCACCAAACCAGAGAGGAGAGGGGAAAAAAAAACCCAAAAAACCACCAAAACCAACATCAAACAACTAACAAACCCATTCTGATATTTTAAAGCTTAAGAGGGGCATTTCCACCCCCACCCCATGCAAATTGAAAAACAGCAGCAAAACAAAGCCCTTTTTTGTGCTATGGCACATGAAAAAAAGTGGAGGGGAGGAAGGAGACACTTGGAAAACTTTCACTCTCATCTTCTGCAAAGTATTCTCATCAGAATCACTAGAAATGCCTTTGCTGCACTTAAAAACACATGACTTCTGGCTGCTTAAAATACTAAGGAAACCGGTTCTGTTGGGTGTTATTTTCTTACCTAATCAAATAGCTGTCTAATTTACCATTCCTAATTTATCCACCAGCTGCGAGTGTTCTGCTCTCAGCTCTCTGGCTGCAGGAGTTCACCAGATGGGATGTCCCCAAAGACCTAGTGGGGGAAAGGAAGGGAACAAGAAGTGGTGTCTTAATCAGAGCCCTTGCTAAAGTAGTTTTTGTAGAAGTTGCATGTGTATGCCTATGAAAAAGAAGTGAGGCAAGAACATGCTGTGTTTCAAATTTCTTCAGTTATTAAAACTTAAAACAAGGACTCAAATTTAGCCCAAGCACTCCTTTGCCAAAGTAACTGACACAGGTAAAAAACCCAACATGGCACTTAATACACTGTCACAGAAATGAGAATCATCCTGGGAAAGCAGCTAGTACACACATGGGAGTTTGATCTCTTGACTATTCCTCTCTGCCCATTATCAGAGGGACACAACAGCTATAATAGCAAAGGGGTTGGTACTACATTGTTTTAGCTTTTTTAGAAGCCTTTTGCTGTTTTCTTCCTGCACACTTACATTAACATTGTGCTAAACTGCTAATACTGCATCAGGATGGATGGACAAGAGCTTGTACAAGACAGGACCATCAGCCAGTAGAGCAATAACGGAAAAACATGGGCCACTTGGGCACCAGTGCTGCTCTATACTTTTGATTTTTGGTTGGTTGGTTCCACTGGTTTGTTTGTATTTGGTTGGTTGGGCATTTTTTCAGAGTTACAGTAAATACTGTGCTCCACAGGACTTCTTAGTGGATACATTACTGGATTCACTTCCCTTATTTAAAGGAGAAGGGCTTCTCTCTCTCAACTGCTTCTAAGTTCACTATGAGTCAGGATGACAAGGGACTTCAAGGTACTTGAGCAAGGAATATAACTGAACATAAAAACAGGCTTTAAGAGAAGTGAAACATGAAAGATGAGGAACATATATACCATAACACCAATGAAAACCAACTATACAACCAACATGGTTTCTGTTGTGTTAATTCATAGATCTATTTTTTTTTAGAAATCATGCTTAGGTAGATATTCTAGTAAAATCCATCTCCACACATCAAATTAAACCTCTGACAGCGAATTTGAGAAGTAAATGTTAAGCTTTATGTGGTATCTATTCTTTCCAGAAATGCAGAACTACAGTGAGTTTCTCATGGCTCAAACACAGTGTAGGCAATTTCTGTTAAATAGCCTACAATATTTAGAAAGTTTGAAAGCTCCAAACTTCTGTTTTATATGGTTTATGCTGCATTTAACTAGACTTAGTAATTTTATAGCTCAAGAGGAAATCCCAGATTTGCTTGCTGGAATGAGAGGTGTAAATTAGTCTGATTCACAGAGGCAACCCAGAGGCTTCCTAGTAGCGACACTACTGTATTACTACTGTCTAGATGCCCCAGACAGAACTTGAGGCACCACTGCGGTATGCACCGTCCAGCAGCACTCATGAAATTTAATAATCTCCAACGGACAATACAGGAAAAGGACAGTGGAGAAAGCAATATACGTCAGAGTGACTCACCCAGAGTCGTGCAGCACATCAGCAGTACAGAAAAAATTTAATACTTCTGACTCCTAAAGCCTCAACCACTGATTAGATGATGTCTCAAATTTTAAAAGGTCTTTTCCATACAAGTATTTCTGGTCTTTTTTGGGTCTGGTTAAGACTTGGCCCCAACACCATCTGACAATGAATTTCATGAACTAGACCTGCCTTGCACAAACAAGTTTTTAACAGTTTCAAAAATTTTTATCTCCAGTCTGCTGACTGTCCTCTCATTTGTCTTCCTCACTACTAGGAACAGGTATGCCACTTATATCTGCAATATCATTAACAGAACAAGAAAAGCAGGAGAGGAAAGAAAAATGGGCTTCTCTTGAGGTTTTTTTCCACTTCACCTCTCCTTCACAGAACTATTAGTTAGAAAAGTCCATCATGTATTTATATTTAAATTCTGAATGGAGTCCCGCAGCCTTTACCTCTAATTTACAACTGCATTAGACTGCTTCAACAAGTGCACACTGACTAGACACCTGTAATGATAAACAATGCCCATAAGTTTTGCAAATTTTAATAGTAAAGACTACAAGCAACAAGATTGGTTATAGGAGGAAAGGTAGGCCCAAAAAAACTGAATTAAAAGACCAAGAGAGCAGCTTCAAAGAAGTTGCCTGGATCTGCTTAGCAAGAATCAAGGCAGCCGAGAAGTCTCTGCAATCAACAAGTTTCCCACAATCCGTTTTGAAAGGGAAATATTTAAGTAATGTTCCATTTACCTCTATTGCCAGTAAGGGTGATAGTGAAACATGCTTTCTGTCACTCTTCAACAGCTTGGATACTTTCCAGATATAATCATTTTCGGCATTTGTTTCATAATAATCCAGAAGCACAGATCTGCCCTGAACCCAATTAAAGAGCTGAAGGAAAATCACCCAGAAGGCAATCAAATCCAACATAATTTTATTAATTTCTAACGGAAAGCTCAACACTTTGCCACCCTCCAAATACCTTCCTACATAACCTCTCCCATAACTCAAGAAACGTGGGGCTGTGATGGCACCATGGTGCCTTACTGCTGCAGCGCTTCTGTCACCCGATGGACAGCAGGGAAGGGCAGGAGCTCCGGCGGCGGAGGGCATACCCCGCCCCTCAAAACCCTCTAGCCCTTCGACCTCGAGAGCTTAGAGCTCTCCACGGGCTCACCTGCAGCATTGAAAAGGAAATACAAAAGCGCCGGGGCGGCGGTGCATGTGTGTGCCACTTGCTTTTACCCAGTAAACAGCAACTTCGCCTTCCTCCTGCAGGCTGGGCGGGAATTTCGGGGAGGAGCGGGCGCCGGGGCGCGGCCAGGCCTGCCCGCCTGTCCCTGGGCTCGACTCTCTGACGTCAGGCGGCGGCATTCCTGAACAGCTCCACGGGCCGCGGCTGGGAGGGAACTCACTCAGTCACGGAGCCCTCAGCTGTGGCGAGAGAAGAGCGGGCTTGGCCGGGAGCCAGGTTACTGAGCTCAGCATTTTGCAATACACTTCCTTTTCACTGCACAGCTTTGCACAACGCCGCGGCCCGGTCGCCTTTAACCCCTGCCGCACCGGGGCCGTGGCCGCGCTCCGCCGGCACACCGGGACACGGACCGGGACGCTGCACCGACCAGGGAGTCACCGTCCCGTTCGCCCAGGACTGCCGGTTGCAATGTGAGGAGCAAGCCCCAGCACGGCCCAGCAGATGCAAACTGGGCAGGAACACAGCCCTAATTTCCTTCCGAGTTCAACCCAAGTTCGCGTGCTGACAGCAAGGCACGAAACAGCAGCTCTAATTTTAATCACATTTTCATATATGATACTTATACATGAAGCCTGAAGGTGCCACCGTTCGCAGAGGTCGATGCCCACGAGCACAGAACAGGCAAGAGCACCGCTGGCTCTGCACTGGGACTCGGCACAGGGCGAGTGTGGAGGATGCACTGGTCACGCCGAGGTGCCCTCAGAGAGGGCTCAGAACAAGCACATCTAAAACTAGACGTGGAGAGGAGGCTAAGAATAGCTGTGGTTACAGCCTGCTACATCTGCTATACAAATGCTTTCCAATAATCTCTACAAATCTGAGGAAAATGAAGGAAGCTTTCTGAAAGTCACAACACTTCAGTTTCCACATTGCATTCACGTAGTCCTGCTACTTTTGAAAGGTTTCCTATTCCAGACCTGTGTACATAGTGCAGTATAGTAAATTCTTTCCCAGCACTCTACCCATGATGTTTTGTGACACTCTGAACATGACAACCCATTTTTAGACTTCTGCTCCCAGACTGCAGCTCCGTTACAGCCATGGAACTGTTGATGCTCCAACTCCCCCTCCAAACACATACCAGTTGTTTTGAAAGTAAGACCAAGAATAATGACAAGCACTGCAGTAAGTCTCAATATCCCTGAACTCCTTTTTCAAAAGAGATTTTTAGAAGTTAAACACAACAGCTCAAACTAGTTTAACACTGACAGGCACAAGTGTCACCAACAGAATGCAACAATTCCCAGATTAAGCACTCACAGATCTGCTATACTGTTGTGTTCTCTCATCACAGATCCCTATTCTACATGAATCAAGTTAAGCTCTGGTTTTTAGAGTGCATGCCATGCAAAACCACTTTTCTATTGCCCTTTTAGGTGAATATCTATCCAGTACACGCTGCCTTACCCAGCAAGGGGCATTCATCTTAAAAAAACAGTCACCCTAAGAAATATTATATAAAGTTCCTCCCTCTGAGTGTCAACATCATCTCAGTACCACAGCATTACATATATTGCAAACCTGAATCTGTCAGTAAAACTAGAGATAATTTTTAATTCAGCTAGCAAGTAGACTGCTGGCAAGGTACAACTGTCACTGAAAATTGTATACAAAAAACAGGAAAGCTTTTTACAGATGTTTAGTTTAGATCAGCTGTTTCCAGCTCCCCACTATCATTTACAACATAAGTAATGATATTCCTGTGACCATGTCAGATAACTCAAATTTGAAGGGGAAAATAAAAATCTATGTACTTCCTGAAGAGGGGCAAGTACAGCATTGGCAAGGACTCCTAAGTTTACAGTTACTTTTTTTTTAAATGACAAACTAGATTTCCTAAAATGGATGTTCACGTTCTTAGTTGGAAAAACAAGTTCTGATTTTTAAAGTTCCCACTTAAACAAAACAGAATAGGGAGATAGCCATCTCATCTAATATTCCTTAGAACAGGACATTGCTCAGGGACAGTTTAAAGCAAAACAAACAAGCTTTAACTTCTGTAATGAAATATTTTCATGCTACATTTTAATTTGAAAGAGAGATCATAGCATAAACCTGTGTTCCTAAATTGAATGAGCAGGTAGGATGGGTGAAAAAAAAGCATGTCTCTTCCCTCACACTTTCTCCATTCAGTCTAAAGCATGGTTTCAAGGAGAGCCCCTTTTCCAGTCTTCTGTAATCATCACTCTTAGGTAGTGTAGAAGCTCCAGTCATCAAAATAGAGCATAAACTTTACAATGTTATTAGACTGCCACACATGTGGCATGCACAATTTTAATGGATACCACCAAGGACTTCAAATATTAAGAAATATCTAACACCTCTACACCTCCTTTCATGTTAAGTTTTATAAATCTTGCCCAGGTTGCATGCTATGGGGAGCTGGACAAATTGAGGAGTTAACTATAACAAGCAAAAGTATTTTATCTGAATGCATAACTGACACCAGTACCTAAATGCATAGAATAAATCAGTTCAGTGCCTTCAAAGCACCAGGGCACTTATTTGAATAAAAAGTTCCCCACAGCTACTATAACTGCCACAACATACATATTTTAAGGGAAGATTTTATCAGCACATATAGCAACAAAAAACTCAAGCACACTAGGGGGTGACTTAACACCTTCTGTGGGGGCCATAACTTTTAGGTTTCTTGATGGTTACAAATTTGGTCTCTGCTTTAAACATATGATCTCTGTACTTCTTTTACATTTAATAGACAATTGAGTTGGAAAGGATCTGTTGCTGTATCTGATCTATTCTACCACTGCAGTATACAATTCATGGATTTATTGAGGCAGTAATCTTCCTGAAATCCTCCTAACAATGCCAGTTCCAAAAACTGACAGAAATGTTCCACTGGGTGACTGACAGCAGTGTTGAAGGGATTTCAGTTACTGAGCTTCCACCTTCATAGTTTGAGGTTTTTGTTTGTGGTACTTGTATGAACTTTGAAAAGTATCTCCCCATGAGCCTCCTCCATTTTTTCTGTTCCATCAGTGCCCCTAAATCATCTTTGCTGATAAAACATGAAGCTGAGAAACAATTAGTATATCTGCCTTTTAGTCACTACAGTATGTTACAAAATTGAAATAACAATTACTTTCAGATGTAGCAGTGGACAGACATTTTAAATTTAGGCTTAAATTTTCCACCATGTTTATAACATTTTCTCATGGTGATTCCATGTAATGCTGTCAGAGAATGATGTCCTTTGGATGGTCTTTACTATATTACCATTTCAGTTATCTCAGTACTCCTCAAAAAAGGTCATCAGCAGAGAAGCCAACCACATCATGTTCAAATCCCTCTCTGGGATCTGAAAACAGGAAAATGACTGATCCTAGCAGCATTTAGTATCACCACATTTGTATTTCACAACTAGCTCACCATTTAAAAAAGCTGAACATCTTGATATTAGCATGGGCAGCAGCTGTTTTCTTCAAAAATCTTCCTAGAATAATCACAATACCAAATTTCTCATGGTTTTCAACTTGCCATTCGGATTCTCTTATTCAAAGAGAATTTGTGTCTGCCACTCACCCGTTAGTTTTCTTTTAAGCTTCTCTTTTTAGCTGCAAAGGACAGTTTGAAAACTACAAACACATAAAGCACTACAAGAAGCAAATAACAATGGAATTTCAAAATTATCTTCTAAAGTTTTTTATAATTATTTCTTAAGCCTTTTGAGAAGATGTTAGTAATGATTTTTGAACACTTTAGTTGCCAAATACATGACACCTATTTAGCCTCTGAAAGAACCCATTTGTGGTGGGGTTTTTTCCCTATTGTGGTGGGTTTTTTTCCCCTTTTTCCTACACCTTTTTGCATCATAATTTAAGAATAAACTTACAGAACTAGGGCTGAGTGGTAACATAAGCTTACACAGGATCTTGCACAAACAGGACAAAATAATAAACACTGTAGAATACAGTACAGGAGGGTAAGGGCAGAGGTGAATAGGAAGTACTGGGGTGGCAGCATATACAAGCTCTGATAAGTTCCTTCAGTCATCTACTGACATCTCTTCTACCCTCAGCCAAAGACAGTGATTTTTTAAAGTCTAAACATTTTATTTTTTGTAAGGCAGATAAGAACGATTATAAAAAGCTTCTAACAGCAAAGAGAAAATCCAGAGAGGCTAAAACCTTTTCTAGCACATGAACAAGGAAACAAAGGGAAGCAAAGGACAGTTCAGCTTAAAAATCTCCATTTCATGAGAAAAGCCAAGGCACCTCTTATAATGAATAAACACCTTCTATTTTTATTGCAGTTAAATATAAATTACTGGCCTTGCAAATATTTTTAAGACAAACTCCAGTGCTAAACTGCACCCTTTTTAAAGCTGGCAACTCTTCACAAGTTCTACTTAAGAACAAACTGAAGTCTTGCATTTCATTGTTGCAGACTAGGACATAGTTTTCTTCTATTAGCTCTGCAGTTTGAAAAGATCTCATTCTTGGTCATATCTACAAACCCAATTTTCATTCATAAGAGGCCTAAAAAAGGGAGTTTCAAACAACCATAGTTTGTCCTTTTCCCACCTTTACAGTTTGTACTGCAATGGATAGTTAAGTACAGAGATATTGAGTGTTTTCAAGCACATGCTACGATGTATCAACAAAGCTTTGAGTATCAGGCTTAGAGTTTCAGTATCATGAACTCTACAGCAAGGACCTGAGTGACTGATGCTGCAGAAGGAACAAACAACTCTCCTTCCATTTTTCTTAGCCAACTTGAATATATTTCAGCACTATAAATTCCTTTTTTTTTTTTTTCAACAAGCAAAATACAAGAATAGGAAGACACTTGTGTACTAAGCTTTTACATGGTCTTTTTTTACATGCAGAACTACATCAGGTAAACCATATCCTTGAAAGAGTCACCTGAAGGAAAGGGACACTTGGTTGTCAGGTATTTTTATTCTTCCTCTTGGTTTTGGGTGGCAGGGGATGGTTATTGTTTCCTCCTTCCATCTTGTTTTTTGGAAAAACGTCATCAGCTACGTCTGGTGTAATTTCAGAGCTTGGCAGGAGAAACTAGGTAAGACACAAAGAAAGGTGACCCACGGTCTTCCTTGGACAAAGAATTAGCATAAGCACAGATTGGGAGAATTAAGGTAACAAAGTATTTCATTAATGGTTAAGGATTAGGAAATACATAGTACTTCAGTCTAACATACCTGCAGGCATGACCTCATCTAAGTTACTTCAGCATTAGGGAAGTGGTAGAAGCTGCAGAAAACGGCATCAGTCACTGATGTTCATTTTTGCTCCCTACTCTGTCCTATCAAGTTTTACCAAAACTCCTCTCTATGGTCTTATATACTCAACTGATCAAGAAATGGACCCAGCTAGGAGGGAAAAAACACCCACTTTTTATTTAAAAGATAAAACTCCCACCATCTTTCACTAGTTAAGTTCCCTGATCCATATCACTACACCGGGCCACACACCGAAAAAACCCCAACATTCTGCTGGCACAAGTAAAGATGTATCATGAAGACAGAAGAAAGCAGCTGAAAGTGACTCCAGCTTATACTGACAGTGCAAGAAATGTATGTGAAACCATTATAAGCCTAAATCATACATAAGTATATACAGAGTTCCCACAGTGTAGCGTCCACGTGGACGCTGCCTTTATATAATAAAGAAATCATGGCACGCTCTCTTGAGATGGTAAACAAAGAGCTTTATTTAAACAAGGCGCGCCTTTTTATACCTTGATCCCACGTGACTCTTAACCAATAGGAGGGTCTGGCTCTGCGCATGTCCCCTAGCTTCGGTGCCTACCCGTTGCACCTCGGGACATGTTCCCTACATCTCCCCCTTCCTAATTGTATAAGAAGGTCACGAGAACATTACAAAGGCAACAGCGCAAACAATCAGAACAGTACATTAATAAACTACCAAGGCTTGCAATGATCCAGCATACTGCTTGCCTTGGCCTCTTATAGTCCTATTGTGAACCTTTTAAAACTTTCTTATATTCCTATAGGGTAGTGCAACTTGGAGAAATAACTTTATTAATCTATAGGCCTTGGCCTAACCGTGCAAACTCATAAGCTTTATTAACCTGAGGGTTTTAAATAACTGGGGAGTACAACTTTATTAAGAAACAGGCTAAGCTTAGCAGAACTACATTCTCTTAAATGACCCTGTGGCGGAGGTATTGTTATTTGTGAGGTGTTTTAGTGTTTCAATATTTGTCCAGACATACAACACTCATGTTCATTCATACTTTCATTCGCTTTGATGGCCATCATCTCACGTATCATACACACACATTCATGGGTTTTTATAAACTGTTTTTTGCCACACTGGTTGTCCTTAAAGTAAACCTTAAACATAAACATAACCTTCTTATAACTTCTGCGTCATTCTGGTTCTTGCTGATGTGATTTTGTACCTTGTGGGGTGCAACAGACCTGGAAGGGGTTCACTTTAACTCTTTTCTTCAGACTCACCAGCGTAGCCTCTATCCCAAATCAGATTTAGTGGTTCCGTCCACTGCCCAGATACCAAATCCTTTACCATGACCGATGTTTTGGGAGAGGTACACTAGCATGGGGTTTGTATTACCTTTCATACTCACATGTTTCCAGCTTGTCACAATTTGAAAATTAATACATACATGGTTTTTCACAGATATTCTTTTAGCTATACAGATTCTCTCCCCCCTTTTTTGTTTAGTTGACACTGTTTTGTTGTGTTGTGTGCTCTTTGTGTAATTATCTGTGTAATGAGTGAGTGTGGAACACTTGTGACATAAGAATTTTCCTATTTGATAGGAGATATAGCTGCTTTACTGTGAATATTATGGACCAAGAGTTGCTGGGCAACTAAGCCAAAGTGTCTCACACTTTTGGCCTTTTCTGCAGTGGGTGTTGTGTAGGTTACGTGATGCTGGTATATACCTACTGTTACATGTACATACTATAATATGTCCATTTCAGAGATGTGTGTGATATCTGTTTGCTCAATCTCATTTGCAATTAACCATGTGGGGTTAATGCATTCTGAGATGGCATTGTTGTGATTTTTTGACAGTTTGGGCGTGACATGATGGAGTCTTGAGCTAATTGAATGTTATTTGAATTGTCTGTTTAAGGATTTTGCGTTCTGATGGAGAAATGAACTAGACAATTTCGCTTGCTTCAAGACCTTAGATATGATGTTAAATGTTGTTATTTTGCCAGTCACTTAGTTCTTTATCAGTTGTTGGCCCTTACCTGTCATTGTGTTACTTTGTATGCATGTGTATGAAAATCCAAACCTTCTGTAATTCACAAGAAACCAAACAGAATGCATTTCAATTAACAAGTAAGCACTAGGACATTTCAAACAACCCTTCAAGATGGGGCATCAACTTGCAACATAACAGAAATCAGTTATAACCTTCAAAGATCGCTTAATAACTTTCCCAAGACAATACAGACGAGGTCATTTCCAGAACCTGCACAGCTGTGGTTCGTGGTCTGCGTCTGTCCTTCCCTTGTTTTGTAGCAGGATTTTACCTGAGTTATTACAGCCTTTTATGCTGTTTCCAGATGCAGGTGTGAAGGCCCTGAAGCCTTTCACTGGTCCGTGTTTGCATCTGGTCGTGGCTTTTGAAGGTAGGTTAGTAATCTTTGCCCACAACCTGTGTTTTGAGAGATGCATTAAAGTTTTACCATGAAAGCTTGCTAAGGCAGCTCGGAACCTTGCGTCCTCAGCTGGCATCCTATCCAAATTGTCCTTCGTAGCTGGCAAGTCGATGGTGGTAAAGGCAGGGTCCCCTCCTTTCAGTTCCTGCAGTCCTTCTCTGCCTTGAATGACAAGCTTTGCATACATCTCATCAACAGTCCACACAGTGTTAGATGGTACATGGGACAAAATTAGCCACTTTAGAAGTTGCAGTGGGTCTTTTTCAGTCTGATCCCACGGTAACAAGGCTGCTAATAGTTGATACCTGCTGGGAATGAGGGTCAGGCAGATCTGTAGTTCAGGATTTCTCCCTCTGCCTATCCCTCTCTCTATTGCCTTGGTACGAATGTCTAACACTCTTTTGGCTTCTGGTATCAGTAGCCTGTTAGACATTGGACTGGAGTCTCCCTTTGGCAGCTGAAGCAGAGGGTGTGGCTCCTCTGTGGTTATGCCTAAAATAGGCCTTAACCGGTTTGTGGCCCCTTAAAGCTTTGCAACTCGTGTAAATATAAAGTGTTTTTTACCTTGAGCTGCAGCAGTTGTGGAGAATCTTTTTGCTGCGTGAATTCTTGTCCAAGGAAAGTCCAGGGTAATGGTTGCTGCATTTTCTCTGCTGCAAGCTGTAACCCTACATCTTGGACATTTTGGATTAGAGCAGTAAGAGTAAATGGCAGTTCATTTCCTGTGGGCATGCTCATTGGTATGCTACCTGTATAGGGGTGTATCGTGGTTGTCTGATATCTTGCTTGGCTATTTGCATCCCCTGAGGACAGACAGCCCAGCAATATACTTGCACGGGCCATGCACAAGGCCATGATGGGACAGGCAAGCCTTGGAACGTTCTCAGGGTGTAGGAAGGTGGTAGAGGAACAAGTCTTTAAATCAGTTACCAATAGCGGCCAACTCGTTGGGAGCACATCGGGTGAAGGCAGTCCTTGCTGCTGTGCTCCTACATGCTTTATGACTGCGCTTACTGCTCTAGTGTCTGGCAGCATTCTCCATCTGTCACCTTTCTTGGGTGTGCAGTATATAAGGGCATTGTCTAGGCTGTTTGTTGTCACTTTGGGGCTCGCTTCGAGCTGCTTCCTCTCTGGCAACATGAAAGCCCGTGGCACAGAAGGCAGCAAGCAGGACGGCAACAAGCAGGGCGATGCTGGCAGCAAGGCACCTGCTTCGCCCTCGGCACCCTGGGTGTAACTCAGCCCATTCCTTGCCATTAGAGTATTTTGGGGCATTGCTGCAAAGGGGTCTCCAGATATAATCTCCTTGGAAGTGGTCAGTGCTACTGCATCTGACACCACTTGCTCTGAGTCTGGCCTCTTTTTGTATTCCTAGCTGGGCTTCTAGGGCCACAGCTAGAGAGGCAGACTGGTGCTCCTCAGAGCTAAATCCTTGGTAAGGTTGAACCAGCTCAGCGGTGCTGTGTTCAACCCCTCCAGAGAGGGTTTGCAAAGCCTTTTCACAGCTTGCATTCACCTTATCAGAAGCCAACTGCTTATACAGCATCTCTCTGGCCTCATTGTATTCAATTTGCCTGTGCAAAGCAGTCCGCAGCCGATTTAAATGTTGTGAGTTTTGCTCAGCACAACTGTGTAACACTCTTGTGCTGGGCAGGTTGCTGTTTTGGTCTGTGGTGAGAAGCCTTCTCATGGCTCTCAGCGCCTGTTTGATTGTTACTTTGTATTTTTCTCGGGAGTGATTCAATTGGGCACCTGCTGTGCTGTGTCTCCCTTCTCCAGTCAATGGATTTACTGTTATACCAGTTGGGGTGTGTGGTGTGTTATTGGCACTATTCTCCCGAGAGTCAGATAAGCAGTGCACATGTTCTGTGTCATGTGAGGTGGAAAAATGGATGGAATTCGATGCCCTCGGGTACCCGCAGGCATAATTTAGGGATATGCCACTATCTCTTACCAAATGCCTCAGCCTCTGAATAGCTCCGTGCAGGGCCTCAGGCTGAGGGGCGTGGCTTTGGCTAAATTCATTTGAGTATGCCCGATTATCCTTCAGGCCACCCAGTTGAATTGCCTTACCCCTGTTTTCCCACCTGTTATCCGACTTTTCCCTGTCTGCCTTTTTGCTCCTTCCCGACGGAACTACTGAGAATTCCTCCCCCTCCTCCCCCTTTCCCCCCCTCCCCGTGGCTGCGGCAGCCTCGGTTGCCGGTGGGGGGGTGTGGGCGGGTGTTGGAGGCGGCGAGGGGGCGGGGCTACCTCCCCCCTCGTGCCTATGGGTGGGGCGGGGCGGCTCAGGGACCGGAAGAGACAGTTCAGTATCCAGGCCATTTAATGGGCAAGATGGCGGCGCCCATGAGGTTACACGTGGCCGGCAGTCATCCGCGGGACGGGGGGGCGATTCTGCTGGTTTGCCTCCCCGGTCGCTGTGACGGAGCCCTCTGCGATGGTCCCATGAGTGGGGATCTCGCATCTCAGGCTCCGTCCCCTCCCAACGGCCCGTGTGCCTCTGGCTCTGGGCTTCTGACTCAGTGCTCAATTCACGAACATCTCCCATTCCCCCCCCCGCCAGACTTTGGGCGTTTGTGTCCCTACGCCTAAAAGTTGGGCGGCTGCTGAGGGCAGTGTTATTGGGGGGGTGCTTATGGGTGTTATGCTCTTGCGTTGTCCTTTCGTGGGCTGTGTGTGGTGAATCTGTGTCTTTTGAAATTGCGGTGAGGAAAAAGTTCCTCAGTTTACCTTTTCGCGGCGGTTTGGATGCGCGCGGGCAGAAGTTCTTTGTGTAGTTAGTGGCTGGCTACTCCCGGTTCTGGTCGGCTGGTTTCCCGGCTCAGCGGCGGTGGGGCTTCTCCTCATCGCTGGCGGCTCGGGCTGCTGCGGCTGCGGCTGGCGCGGGGTCCTCTCGCGGCTCGGGCGGGCTCGGGGCTCGGCTCGGGCAGCGGCGGTCCTCCTCAGCGCGGCGGCGGCGGCTCGGCGCGGCGGCGGGGAAGCGGCGGCAAAAGCGGCAAAAGGTTCTCTGTGGGTTCGCGGCGGCTTTCGGCGGTTTTTACCGATTTTAAGGGTCGGCGCAGTCGTTAAAGACGGCCGGGGGTCGGTGGGGAGCGGCTCCGGGTGTCCCGCGGTTCGCTGGGCGCCGCGGGGGGTTTTTCCTCTACGCTGAGGCTTCACGCGGTTGGCTACAGGATGTGTGGGTCGGCAGAAGGTGGTGGCGGGGGCTCGCTAGGCGAGGTGGGTCCGGGGGCTGGGGGCGTTCGGTGTAGCTTCCCCTGTCCCGCGCGGCTTGTGGGCGGGGGGCGGGGCCGGAGGAAGGGGCAGCGAACGCTTGCAGGGGCGGCGGGCGGCGTGGGGCTGGGGGCTTTCTGCTAGGCAGACGGCCAATGCGGGGGTCCGGGCGGGGTGGCTGGGGTGGTACGGGCAGCGGCACGCCGGGCCGCGTGGCTGTTTCAGCTGCGGCGGCGGCGGCGCGGCAGGGGCTTCCCCGCGGTTTCAGCGCGGCTCGCGGCTCGGGGGTCCGGGCTGCGGTCACGCTGCCGGTCGGGGAGCAGTCCTAGCCGCGCAGGCTGCCTTTCAGCTCACTCACCGCTGCGATGTTGTTTCGGTCCTCTCCGCTTTCTCCGGTGCCCGCCCGCTCCGATCTCTCGGTGAGTTCTTCTTTCTTCTTTTTTCTGTGCACTAACCTATCTTTTTTGAGCTCACTAATTTCGTTCCTTGGACTCCCCCAAGGCAACGTTTACAGACGTCTAGGTTTTTTTCGGTAAAAGGACTCCCACTTTATAAAACTAAAATGATAACCGGAGACCTACCGGTAATACCTGGTACAGGTTTTAAAATATCTGATCTAATGTAGATTCGGTCCCTTTGGGGCGCCATATGTAGCGTCCACGTGGACGCTGCCTTTATATAATAAAGAAATCATGGCACGCTCTCTTGAGATGGTAAACAAAGAGCTTTATTTAAACAAGGCGCGCCTTTTTATACCTTGATCCCACGTGACTCTTAACCAATAGGAGGGTCTGGCTCTGCGCATGTCCCCTAGCTTCGGTGCCTACCTGTTGCACCTCGGGACATGTTCCCTACACCACAGCACAAGGGAAAGTGCACTTGCAAACATTTAACACATCTTAGCAATTATTTTAAAAAAAGCTTTTACTACTTTAAAAAGTAAATTACAAAGTAAAACTAGCTAAACCTATAATGCAAGTTACCATACAGAGACAGCAGGTGAACACACACCCCCCCAGTAACATTTGTTCTCTCCCTATTGCATTTTGAAACTGTAAAAAGCCCAGAACCTACATGTCAGTAAATTACTCACCTGACACGAAAACATCTGCCCTGAACACTTTTTATTCTCACCACTACCTTCAGCTAACAAGAGACACTACAGCACACCACTCATGAAGTACTTCCACAAGCATTCTGAATACACAGAATGTTATCCCTTGCCATTTCAAGTGAAAGACATCAAGGTTCCAACCCCTGCATTTCATTACAACATGGTTCAGGGTATATACTGCTAATTACTCTCAGGACAGTTTTGCAAACCTCTAAGAACGGTTAAACCTGTTTTCTTGAAATGTCAGGCACCTATAAGAGACACAAACCTCACTCATGCAACATGCTGGAGTTTATTGTGGTTATCTTCCAGCCCTTAAAAAGAGCTGCTTTAGTTCAAACTCCAAACTTTCTAGTATTTTTCTGCCTACAATATTAATAATAATGGCCAGTCTTCACGAACAAAGATCTGGGGAAAGGTCTTTTACCTTTCCAGCCTGCGCAATGGATTTTTTTAGGTGAGACACAGCCTGCGCTGAACTGAGCCCACCCTTTAATCCTAAGGTTCATCTGCCGGGGCCAAGCAAGCTTGGACAATGGCAGTGAGGTCCTCAGGACGTAGGTTTGTTTAGAGTGACCTTCTCATAGATGGATGGCCTCACAGGGCTAACGGGTTCCATCTGCCCGGGAGACCGAGGAATCGAACCTGGGTCGCAGCAGTGAGAGTCCTGCATGCTAACCACTAGGCCACCAGGGGTCTCGCCTACAATATAGTGTTCATGATAAAATGCAATAACCTGTAAGGAAGCATCACTGGCTAATCAGAATTGCAGCTCTAGCAACTGAAAAAGCATCATCACAAGGTTCAAACAAAATATAAAAATACAATGACAATATATTATGGCCCAGCAATACAGTCCTAAAATTGTGTATCGAACAACAGAAATCAAAGAATGAATTTCAGATACTTAAAATAAACACAGTTCATAAGCTGCTATACAATCACCTGTTTAAAACAGATGCTTCTGAGCAATCACCCTTCTTATTGACATTTTAATGGTTCTGAAAAAATTGGAAACATTCCTGTCTTGCACCAACACAGAAAAGCCAGTTTTTGAAACAATGACATTGCTAGATAAAACATAAAATAAAAGGAAGAAACAGGATTGCCAAGTGCATTGAAAAATTGACATGTAATATCCATAGGACAAAATTAGGAGGCATTAGTGACTCAAAGCCACCCAAACAAATGCCAAAAATGTGGGTAGCAGTTACTATCCAATAAAAGCTACCATTACAGGAAAACGAAAGGGACAGTATTAAAATGCATAACTTGCAGGATGTCATCATAGCAACACCACCACCTACAGCAGTCATGTTCAGAAAGTAACAAAGCCTTCAATTCTATCTGTATTTACAGAATGTTGGGAGGGGAGGGAGGCAGGGGAGGGTGTCATTTGTATCCTGATGCATTAAATGATTTTGTTCCCAAGCTAAGGACAAGATGTAAATAACACGAAGGACTGTCTAAGCTAAGGACAACAGTACTGAGGTCTCAAGGAGTTTGATCCACACTGCCTTTGTAAAGGTGCAGTCCCCCTGAGAGGATAAGGGTGAAGGTCAAAGCAGACTAGCAGCCACCTAACCTCTTGGTAGCCTCAGAATAGCCTCTGTTGGGAAGCCTCCTGAAAGCTTCCCAACAGAGAAAACATCAGAAATTTGCAAAATTGAGATGTAGAAACCAAACCAACCTTGCATATGATCTTCTCCAAAGATCTTTAGGCAAAAAAATGGTCCTCAGCGAGTACCTGTTTACTTAGAATTGCCAACTTTGTTGGAGAAAAGTCTCCTATGTTCTAAATACAAAGAATTTAGCAACAATGAAATACAAACAACATTTACGCAGAATTTCCTTCTTGTTCCTCCTAAACTAAGATATTTCTCAAGGACAGTTCTCTGCTTCAAACCCTCATTGCTGTTACTTTTAAAAGGTTGCATTCCCTGAAGTATTTTTACTAAGAGCAGCCTTTCAAGTCTTTTAATTAGGCAGTGGTGGTTACCTCAGAATTTATCTGAAAACCTGATATCATACTTAAGTCACTATGCAAGGGCATAAATTATAACAGCTAAGCCAAAGCTGTGCTAAAACTCCTACTGAGAATCCGCTCCATGTCTCATGTTCCATGACTGAAGGGACAAGTTTAGTAATTACTGTAGAAGGCAAAGACATGAATGGTTTACAGGTGAGACTAAAATATTTAACTAACTGTTGTGACAGATTTGGTTGCAGTAACATCTAAGTTGAAAAATACTTCTCTAAGTTACATTATCTTCTCCCTCCAGGATGAGGCTGGCAAGTACACGAGTGTCACTTCCCTGTCAAATGAAATGTGTTAGCTAGAATCTACTGATGTACACAAAGCAGTTTCTCCTGCTGCTTCACTGGCCCTGTGCAAAATGAGAGAAGTGAGAAGGAAACACGGCTTCATCCTAGTTGCCTCATGAGATATGGCCTAATCTATGGACAAAATAACACCTTCTTAACCTAAAGACACTGAAATAAAGACAGGGTTTCTGCTCTGGCCAAATGGTAGCACATCTGCTCACCAAAGCCTGAACCTCACAGAGCTCTACAATGCATTCCAACAATTTTAGGAAAAAACGAGAGGTCAGCTCACCCTGCCACTCTTAATTACAGAGAAAATGATCTCAAGCACATTCAGCCAGAGCAAACAGACTGATTTGCCTACTTACACCTTCTGATGAGAACCCTTCTGTCACTGTCATCTTGACAAAACAGGTCGGAAAACTATGTGAAGTGTACAGAACTTTAAAGAAAGTCTGAAACACCACAATATAGTCTCAATTATATTGCTCTCTGGTGCCAGCAATAGTGTCCTGTAGAGGCAGAGGACTGCAACAGAAGGAGCCAAGATGAATTTTATCACTTGGTAATTTCCCTGTCACGGCAAAAAAAATAAAAGGAAAAACAAACCAAAACAAAAACCCTACCCACATACTTGCACAAGCAGCCTTACCATACCAAGCTGCTTAGACCCAAATAATTTTGCCTTTTGGATTGAAAATATCCATTTGCCTCATTTGGTTATGTATTGAAATTCAAACCCATTAGATGCTCTTCAGTCCCTAAATTCCATTACTATTCCACTTCACTGTGCACTTCCAGAACTCCAAACTCCCCCAAATTAAATTTTACTTGAAAGAATCAAATCTACTCTGTCTTGTACTTAGATATTAACAATTTTGATGACTGAATTGAAATAATTTTAAGCAAGATGCAAGGCAAAACTTTTGTATTGATGAGACTGGTGAAATGAATACTTTGTTAAACATGTTCATGGCATGGAGGAAATGTCAATGAACAAAGTTCACTTGTCACTAACATAATAATTATGAGTCCTCTGCTGTATTTCAGATACTTTCCTATGTCTGGCATGACACTAAACCTTTTACATTTTTACCTAGTCACACATCTTGGATAATGATCCATTACACAATGTATGAACTTATCTTTAAATACCATGAATTCTCTGTATTACATTCAAGGTCAACAGTGTCTATTTCTGTAACTCAGAATTTTTTTAACATCCTCTTAAAAGCAACAGTAAGTTACATTCTGTAATGTATTCTAAACAAAACACTTTGAGTCAGCCATATAATCTCTAGCATGACCTTTTCCTGAATGTCCACCCACTCAAGAGGTCTTCAAGACTACATAGAAAGGCTACAGCTTTACAGATTTCAAGTCAGTTCAGGTCCACCTAATGATTACACCCAACAAGTAGTGAGTATTTGACAATGAGGTTGTGGCTATGACTGCATCCTTACACATCCAGAGATAAAGGCATAACATGCTTGAGGCTTTCCAACAAAGGTTCAAAGACATAAGTAGGTCTTCATTGCTGGGACAGGAAGTAGGAAATTAGGCCCAAATTCCCCAAAAGAAAGACCATTTTAGACCGTGAGAATTTGCATATATTAGATTTCTGAGACAGGCTCAACCACATAAATTGAAGTTAAAAGTCAAACACATATTCCTTACTTGTTTCCAGAACATGTTCTTACTTCTTTCTTTTTGTTTTATTTAGGAGGAATTACCTGCAAACATCTATGATGCTCTATCATTGCTGCACAACAAATTTTCTTCTGAGAGTATGGGCTAAGACTTTGACTGTAAGGTGGTATCTGTATCTGCATCTATTTCATCATCTACTTTCCAGACTTTCAACCATACAACAACCTTCTAAAACATAACCTACTTGTACTTCTCAGGCATAATCAAAAGACAAAGATAAAAAAGCTGTTTATTATAATTGCAACAGAAACAACAGCAGACATTATACCTAAGCTTTAAGAAATAAAGCTGGTTTAATTTTTTTTTAATCCCTCCTGCATTACTTATCTTCTGCAAACACAACTGACTTTTCAAACAGCATGGAATCAAGGACAGAGGGGAGCATAGAACAGTTGTCTACTACTCCATTTGAACACTAGCTTTTGGCTTGAACTGCAAACAGGAAAGCCAACTTTTTTCTCCTTTCCTAAAGAAAAGTCACCAGTATACACTTGCTATTTAGTTACCATAAAGCATGAAAATGCTTATTCTGCAAGTCTTACTGTACATGGAAAAGTCATAGACTGTGGAAATGGAGAGACTCTTAGACCACTTTCAAGAAAAGATTTGCTGTTAAAAAAAGAGAAATATTAAATAATTTCACTTCTCAAATGTAATTTTGCAGCTGTTTTCCTTGCTTTTCACTTTCTCTAGCTGTGATAAACTGCACCTGCAAAAATACAATTCTTTTTAAGGACAAATAATCATTGGCTTGAAAACTACTTCACTTACACAGCATTCTCTGTTCTACATTAAAACATTTTTCACTGTTTGTCCAGAAAGTAGCCACTCATGTATTTGGCAGCTATAATTTTTGGGTTTAAGTAATATCTAGTTGTAGGAGATTCATCATAACCTATATTTACATTCTGGAACAGTTGAGCTATCTTGACATTTGTTGGTGAACAGAAGACGACGACAGGAAAGAAAGGAGAAGGAACAGATCCTAAGAGACAGCTTTCTCCACCCACACCAGTTTCCATTTCAGCTGAGGCTAGTAATGAAGCCGGAAGGTTAAACCACTACAGAAACCTTCTTCTTCTAATAAAAGTACAACTTTTATTAAAACCCCCCATACTGCAACAGTTTGGGGGTTTCTTATTTTATGCTGAAGAGAAGATATAATAACCAAAATTTCTCCATGAGATATCCTCAATTCCTATTTACCCATGCTTTGCTCTATTCAAGAACTCCAGGGAAACAGAAAAGTGGGGAAAAGAGGCAATCCAGGTAAACTTTACATGAGTACCCTCATTCCTGAAGAGTCTTGTCAGTGACAACCAAAGCAACCAAATTCTATTAAGCATAAATCCAAGTAAATCATAGAAATAGCTACAACAAACTAGTAGTTAGCAAGCAATATGTAACAGAAAAGAATATATGATTCATGAATTAATGCTGTAGCTTCTCACAAATGAAAGCAGCACCAACTCCAATCCCCATCCACTAAAAGATTGATGTTAAAGCTGGTATTACAAATGCAAGCTTGAAAACTAACCCTTCTTAAAGTTGCAAAGGAAACTGTTCCAATTACACAAGCAGGACAAATGAGAAGTTGTGATTGCTTTTCAAGTGTTTTTATTTCACTAGTGTTTGGGTTTAAGGGTAGTCTGAAACCAGAAAAAGTTAAAATGCTCTCTTAATTGTTAGTTGAAGTAAAGGCAGCTAGTGGCATCTGGGGCTGCAGGAGGAAGTGTGTTGCCAGCTGGTCAATGCATATGATCCTCCCCCTCTGCTCAGCATGGCTGAGGCCACATCTGAAATGCTGTGTCCAGAGCTGGGCTCCCCATTACAAGACAGACATGGACATACTGAAGAGAGTCCAGCAAAGGACCACAAAAGTGATGTGGAGACTGGAGCACCTCACATAGGAAAAAAGGCTGAGACTGTTCAGCCTGGAGAAGAGACCTCAATTTGTACAAATACCTAAAGGGAAAGCATAAAGATTGAGCGACACTCTTCTCAGTGATGCCCAGAGTCAGGCCAAAGTAAAATCAGGAGGCTCCTCCTGAACATAAGGAAACATTTTTTTCCTATCATAGTGACTTCCCTACTGATATGCCAGGCCATGGGATTAAACTAGACAGAAATCTTGGGAAGGAGTCAGAAAAAATCCCTAAAGAGCTTGCATTTATTGTCCTATCAGTTTCATAAGCATGCCAGTCAATATTCTTCAGTCTTGACTGAGAGGTCAAAATCCCAGAAATAGAACTAGTTTTCTCCTGGTATTAACTCTGCCTAAAAACTAAAGAGTTTTAATTCTCAGTTAATCACTTAAAAAAACCAAACCAAAACCAAACCAGCCACACTACCATCACCACATAACCCAAAGAAGGCAATAGGGTTAAGATATATTCATAACTTTCCAAAAATTCTAAAGCTTAAATGCAACTGCCAACAAACACAAAAGTGGTTAATGCCTGCTGAAAGATCTGAAAAGCTCAAAAGGGGCAGTGTTGTTTTGTTTACAAATCTCATTCTTCATGGAGGAGTAATTTCTTGAAAGAAACAAGTGAGGACCTGTTTTTGTTGTGTTTAATTTTAAAAGACATTTTAGTGCCAACAAATACAAACATGCACAAAGCTATTAGCTGTATAACTGCTGCTGTGCTATGCATACACTTAGGTATAAAATACCCTAGAAATCTGACTTCAACCATTTCTGGTTTTGCTGAAAATTAGATTTAAGCTCTGCAATCACTTAGCAGCTTTCAGAGTGTTCCACATTAGTAGTATATGCCTTACAGCACATGTAATTCTTGCAAACTGAATTTAAGTCTCATCAGTACTGCAAGACTTCATGTTCTTCAACTGCAGATGCAGCCAAAGCTATGTTATCAGCAGGAATGTCCAGTGACATACTGTACAGATTGAGTGTAGTTCAACTACAGAGTTGAACTACAGAGACAAACTGCAAAGGAAAAGTAAACTAAAACTTTTAAGAACCATTATTGCATACAGCTCTTCACAGGAAAAACTACATTTCAAGAACAGCAGATGCCCCCTTGAAAAAGGTTTAAGACCTTCTACACAGAGTTTCAAAAACAACCCATAATAAACACAATAAGAAAAAGAACTGCTCTAAGTATCAAACTAAAGAAAAACCCAGTGAAGCTTTCAATTTACATGAGATAAGAAAAACTACAGCAATGAGGGTCATGGGCAAGAAACTTCATTCCACTATTCATTTGCAGCAGATGAAGAACAGAGTACAAACCAAAAATTTGGGGAGGGGGCCAGAAGAGCAGGAAAGGGAACCTAATGATACCAATATCCAGCCAAACAGAACCCAAAATGATTTCTTGAGCTCCAGGAATGCTGCTCTACATAATGCAAAAGGTGCCTTAAATAGCTGACAGAACTTGCCCCAAGCAAGATTAAAAAAAAAGGAAACAAAAGAATGTTAAGTCTACAATAGAGATAGGTCATTTTGGGTTGGTGGGGCAAACAGTGATGGCCATCTATTATCTTTCTATGTCAAGAATCAGCTCAACTTTCTCACTAATACAGAAGAACATTTTGAATAGTACAAATCACTAGATCATTTAGTGTTGAGCATGCTGTGTTTTTATAACCCTGTACATGTCAGTGAATTGCTCTAAGCAGTTTTCAAAAATACATTATTACGCTCTTTAAGGAAAGGATCCTAAATTCTGACAATTTTTTGCTCTTTACAGACAGTATAGTTGAATAAGTGCAAATCAGAGTGATTTAAAAATAAGTGTAAGAAGCTTAGAACAAACGTTGCTGTAACAAATTTTAAATTGTTTTCTATAGTTTCTATTGTTCAGTGAACACACTGCATCCCATCCTCTGTAAAAGCAGCGTAAACACTCAAGTCTGCTGTAATTAAGCTCAATGCCTTTTATACACAAGACATGGAACTTAGAACCTCAGCAGTTTTAAGACTTTATGACTGGCACAAAACTGAACAAGAAAAAATGTCCCTCAATTAATATAGTGTAATAACTTCATTAATTAGAATAAGTTTTCTCCAGGAAGCCTCCCAGAGCATTCAACAGCACACATTTTAAAAGTAGCAGTATGTCGTATCAGAAATATTCTTCAAATTACAAAAGAAAGTAATTTCTCTTATTGTTTTAGACTGGTAGAGTCATAACTGTTTATAAACTGAAGGACAAAAACATCTAGTTGCCAATTATGACGGTTGTGATAAAAACTTTTCTATTTTGCTCTTCAAAAATTTTTGAAGGTTGTAATAAAAACTTTTTTGTTTTGCTCTCCAAGGCAAAGCTATTTACTCTCAGCAAACAAACCAGATGAATTGTGCAACACTGTCTTCTTCTATTTGTGGTAGATATTACTTTCTATATGTCATTTATCCTGTACAGTGCAGTTGGGCTGCTTTCTTGTTACCATGCTGTTACACTGAAGTTCCTCTTTGTGCCTGGAAAACTTGATTTGATTTCTGCCAGCACATCTCTCCCCCAACCCAGTCACACATGTTAGTAGTGGCATCCCTTCAAAGCAGAATGTGCATTTCTCCTTAAGAAAATTCTCTCCAAGCACTGCTGCCAAATTAGAGGGTTAATTAGAGGGCAGAATACACTAAACACTTGAGCTAAAGTAGTATCAGAGCTAGATCAAGACTTTGTGGTAGTGGTTTAGGCACACAGAAAAACTAAGAAGGAGGTGAGTAGCATTCCTTTAGGGTTTTCTAAGTAATAACACACATGCAGAGTAAGCAATATCATGGCTATGAAAGGAGCATTACAAAAGCAAGCACATCAGATACCGGTTTACAAACATCAGAAGTCGCTTATTTTGAATTATTATTTCCATAACACTCCCACATAATGCTGAATTCAGGAAAACCCAAAAGCTCCAGGACCTAGAGGGTTTGTATATTTATTTAATCTAGTTTAATCCCAGCAACTCCCTCATTCCTCACCACAAGACAAATCACACCACTTGTGCAAGCATGTCCGTTCCTCTAAAAGAACTATTCTCCGTGCATTACCTTTTTCTTTTTCACAATCCAAAAAGCACAGTTGTACTTGCTAGATATGAACATCCCTAAAGACAGTAAGACAAAAATAAATCCTTGCACTTCAGTAACACCACAACTGGGGGAATTAAGTTTCTGGATATGTTTACGATTTGCACTCATGCTGTCAGCTGCCTTTACATTGGTGTTCCAGGAGGAAAAAAAAAAAGTCTCACCTACCCTACCAAAGGTCTTTGTTCTACCTAGAGGCCAGCTCACCTTATCCCTGAAAGCTTGAGCTTTTGTTGGCTGTTTATATAACAAATATTGTGGATGTATGGAAAACCTATTATCACTGGCAGAAAACAAAAGCTGGCAAGTAGTTTCTATGTTTACAATGGACAAAAGTCTCCAAAACATATAAGCATTTTTATATATTCTGGACAATTTTTTCACCCCCCTTCCCTCACACACCTATTTTTATAAGCCTTCAAAATTAGCCTGTGTAAAGAGCACGATAAATTAACTTCAGAATGCCAAAAACAGGCGGTCTCCCTACTAACCGCTACTTGTGAAATTAGAGGAGCAGCAGTGTCATCATCAGCACATAGAGTTAATGGAGGTTTTCTCAGAGGTCTTGTTCCTGCTTTAAGTGGACTAGGTGGGCTGATGTAAATCTAACCGGATAGATATATGTTAACTCTGAATGCTGTCAACAGAAGAAAAAGTTATTCCACCTTTCAGGCATGCTCAAGAACTTAATAATTTTCAGTGAAATTGTTAAAAGTCACAGACTCCTTTCACCTGCTATGTTTTTTCCCCTCTAAAATAACCTGCCAATTACAGCACAGTCCTCAGCTTGATATATTATTTCAGGTATTAACTTCAAATGATGACCAAGATACAGCACGCGTACCCTATCTGCTCTTCTGAGGAAATACATTTTTTGCTAACTGACCAGGTTGAGTGAAGCTACTCCAGTCTTCAGCAGAGGTTTCTCCTTTGTGTTCCGTTCACCCTCTGTATGTACCAAATTAAAGCAGGTTTATAAGGATGCACCAAATTTTTTGTATTGTATTCTGACTAACCAGAATGCAAAAAGATGAAAAAGCTTGCAGTCATCAGGAACGCATTTCAAATTTTTGGCAATTAAGAATTGAAGGATTTCAAAAATATACTATTTTCACAACCATTACACCTATGGAGGCCAATGTCACATTCTGCTTACAAATAGGTGGTTTAAGTTTCAACTGTCTTTTTATAATAAACTGCCTTCTCATTACTACTACCTGGGAGGGAGGAGGAAGACAGAAATTAATTAAACCATCATGAAGCTCAATGAGGGGCACAGTGTGAACCTGTATATTCACCATAATTCATCATTCAATATACATTTTCTTTTCTTTTAGGGATGCCAGTGATTCCAAAACTGACACTTTGCTTTTAATATCTCAATTTACTAAGTGTTCATAATGATCTAAGTCAAGAATAGTGACACTCCTATCTAAAAGCAAGTTTCATACATGTGATTCAAATGACCGATGTTCTTAGGCTCTCAATAGCCAAGGTTTCAATCATCATGCACAAATCATCTATTTTCTTTATTATCTGGTGCTGCACTATTCTTGGGAAGAGACTACTAAAGTACACCTCTTAGAGCCTCAGACTAATTAATTTTGTGCCTGTTGTTTCTGCCAAAGTATTGTGTGCTAGAACTGATCCAGTACTTGCATCCTGACTGTGACAGATTCAACTTGATGGATGCTTATCAAAACACTGTGCACACTAAGTTCTTCTGGGATACATTTAGAAGTAATTGTGTGCTAAAAATAATTTCAGAAGTCCCAGGTCCGAGTTTGCACGCAGTTTTATGGTTAAAGATAGATACACTTAAGGAGACTACTAGATGAACTAAACCTACCATTTGCACAGCATAACCAACAGCAACTCTAGCCTGAATTCCAACAGCACCTAAGCAGATAAAACCACACAAACAATTTTAGAAGTGGTAGTAATCTGAACCCAGTATGAGTTTTTCCTCATATCTTCAAATTTAAAATCCAAGAGTAGTCTGGAACTTCTCTGCTAGGTCAAACAACCTTGTATAACTTCACACCTACTGCAGCAAAAAAACCCATGCACAGCACAGCTGGTGGCACATTCATTGCTCCAAGGAAATTGCCCTGTGGACAGTCTCCCAACAGTGAATGGAAAGTAAACCACAGGACTTTAGCCCCTGGTGGAAAGCGGTCAGCTGTCTATCAGGAATGTGAAAGATAGAAGTCCAAAGAGAGGAAATTACAGCAAGCAGCTGACACCCAGCAGCTTCTGGCCATGCACCCACAGGCAGCGTTCTCACCTCCAGCTGCTGTGAGGGTATTTACATAATGCTTCTGAAGGGCTTTAGCAAGGATGGTAAGTGCAAGTCAGGCTTCCTGAACCAGTTCCATAAAATTCTGAACTTGTGAGCAAAAGTGTATGCAAAGAATTAGGTGCATCCTTCTGGATTTTGGTGGTAGACTGTTTTTCACTCAACCCCAGAGTTGTGATTAAACATCCAGTCTGAGCTGTCTGTTCTACTAAAAAACATTAATCCAAAAAAGTTTTACACTTGGTAGATTTGTGGATGCTCATGCAACTGCAATGCATAAAAATCCCAGGGTTTTAACCCTCTTTTGACTGTTCAATTAAGGCAAAAATAGTTTTCCCCATATTAAAGACAAAACGTAGTTACAAAAAAAATTTGACATAAGGTACTTTTTCTAGAATGACCTGAATCGCAATCTTTGATTTGTGCAAATACAGAAACTGAAGAATACCTATCCACCCATAGTATATGAAATAACTTAAGAATTTAATGAAGATAAAGGAAGTCTACAAGCATTGCTCTTCTCCTCTTCCCTCACCCAGGCCCCATAAGCCTCCAACCTTCCAGGGATTGTGCTTCTTAGCTAAATGTAAGTTACCCAAGCTTCAAAATTGAACACTTTTGTTTTATTTGAGTCTGTTTAAAAAACCTCTTGCATTACCCATGGGGATTGTTCTTTTTCCTATTTGTTAACTTCATGTGAGCAACAGCACTGTGTATAGTTCAAAACCCTGTACTGAATAGCCAGTTTCCCCTGATTGTATTTATCTTCAAAAGAGCAAGGCAGAAGCAGAGGTAGAGGTGGAGAGATCAAAACCAAGACAACCATGAAACCATACTAATTTGTATAAAAACTGAATGACTGATACACCTGACTGCTTCCATTCTCCTAAGTAGACAAGAGTTCAAGCTGGCATTTCTTTAACAAGCCTGGCTTGCAGAAGTCATGGTCAGCTTGCAAAGTATCACATTAAACACCTGTGATCAGCCTAAAACAAGCAGACATCAATTTTATAAGACTCTTAGCAGTGTTGCTATAGAGCAGGATAGATTCCAGACTACATAAACTTCACTTTCCTCAAATAAAAAATATTTAATTTAGGATCCTGGATAAACATGTACAGTAAATACCACCTGCAGAGGTCTGGAGGGATCTAGACACTTTTAGCAGTTAGAGGTCATGCAGGTCATGCATGTCTCCTCCTTCCAGCAGGAGACAACCCAGAGAGGTAAGTACCCTGCTTAAACTATGTACAACTGCAGGACCTGGTGTCTTGCTCATGAATGCTTTAACAGTTCTGACAGCCACAATTGTCTAGGCAGAGCTGTAGAAGGGCTCTAGGATGTGAGCAACCCAGATGAATCCTTCCTCAATGAAACAGGCTACTGTTGAAAGCAAGCAATACTAAGCTTTGATCTACCCCAGCGCAAGCAGCTGAGAAAGCCAAACACCCTCTCCCAGACAGGCACATGAAGTTCCATGAAATCTCTCTTTATGGTAAAGGGAAGCCATTTCTACCCTAAAAATGGCCTCATCTGCACTGTAAAGTGTGCAACAGGGCTTTCGCAACTCCACCAGTTATGTGCAGACTAAGTTCTGCATTAGTTAGGTTCATCTGAAAGAGATCACACATTGGCTTTCAGTCCTGAAAACAGATCATTTCAGTAAATACACCTCACTTACCAAAGTAGCTGTCATTTAGCTTCCACACTACAGAAGCTATACAAAAGCACCAACATTTTGCTCAATTGCTGTTCTAATTGGGGAAGCAGTAATGATATCGGAACATCACAAAGCTATTTTAGACTCTTGGTGATGTTCAAATAAAAATACTGAGTTTAAAAGCAGTAAGGTTGCTCCCCCCCACAAGCCCATCCTACAAACTCAGCTCAAAATCTTCTTGAAAGAAAGCCATGCTCCATCATTTCTTTTTCAAGTAATGCTACCAGTAAAAAAGACCATGTCAGACAACTAAAGTCTCTGTTACACTACCACAACCCTGCAGCCTCCAGTGAGACTCCTGAGTGGCAACAGATCAAAATTCAAGAAGGAAAGAAGAGACTTCAGCTCACTCTTAGCTATGTTGGCTCATCAGGTCTAGTCACACAAAAAGCTGTGAACGCTTACTTTAGCAACTGAAGTCAATAGCTATGATGAAAATAAACACTGAACACACTATTAGGTCACCAAACAACAGCATAATAAGGAGAAAAACTACTTTGAAAGTTATAAGTATGCTGAAGTTCAGCACTGCCTTGAGAGGAAATGTACGAACTTTGAAGGCAAAAAGTTCCTTTTGCATCAGCTATGCAAATATCGACAGACATGAATGTGCACAACTGGAGTAAATGGTTAGGTATTTCTTTCCTCTTTCTTGTACTCAAAGTAAACATTTGTCTCTCTTTCTTGTAACCACTGGTGGAGTGTGGGAGGGGTACTCATGACTTGGCTAAGGTTTTGTAACACACAAAAAACCCCCACTGTTGATGAAGCGATGTTGAAAACAGCTCACTCACGTGGGCCAACACACAATCTGGGCTCGGGAAAGGCCTGTGCTGATGTCTCTGAAACAAACAGGCTGCCTTTTGCCACAGGTGAATTCCCAAGCACAGCAGCCATTTCCTCTCCCCAGGCAGCAGTTAGGTCATTTTAGGCCAGTCCGAGTGTGACTGATACAGAAAAGAGCCCTGCACTTCTCAGTGCCCCCTCTTGCAATCTCCTCTCCCTTGCATCAACAGTAGCATTTTCTTGGCCAATAAACCAGGTGAAACTCACCCAGCAAGATCTGAATTCATAAGCAGGCCAGTTCTCTGGCTCACCACACAGCTCCACAAGCCTTGGCACAAGCTGCAAGCTTGAGGAGAACTGCAGCATTCCTTTGACAGCAGTCTGAATATAAGCCAGCCTAAAGCAATTACGTAACTTCAGGGTGGATAACACACAGTGATCGTCACCATGGGTGAAGTGTGCAAATGGCAATCACAGAAAACCTTTGCAAAAAGTTTATAAGCACAGCAACGTGCATTTGCTGTTGTAAGTTACACAGTGAGGAACAGAGGAGTAAATGAGTCAAGGCACAGCAAATAAGTCAGTTCTTTCATTTACCATAGTCATGACAAGTATTTCACAATGTAAAACAATTATTTTGATAGGCCTGTTTTGTAGTCCATCCTTGGAGGAGTTCACTGAGTGACAAGAGGTAGCAAAATCTGCTGGAATGAGCTTTTGGAGAAGAACTCTCGTGCTCAGAGCCACACTGTGCTTCCACATTAGCAACTTCCTAAGGGCTGCAAGCTTGGCAAACCAGGAATGCCCATTCCCCAGAATAAGGTGGGGGCAAGGATGATAACTCTTGCTAAATTGCAGCTGGAAATATAGTCATAACTGCTCTCAGAATTTAAGGCCTTGTTCATTTACGATCTTTGTCAGGCAACCTAAGGTTGCCAGCCTTAGAAAGAAAACAGCACACCTGTATTTGAGTTTTAAACCCTTATTTACAAAGACCACAGACTACCTGATTTCAGCCCTTGTTTAGCATACCACCTTTAGGACACAACCGAGATTTTGTAGACTGGTACAAGAGCCTCTGAAGAGCTCACACACACCGCTCATTTAGTGGAGGCCCTGTGTTACCGCACCAGTGTGCCCACATCAGGGCCAGCGAGCTGCAACCACCAAACTGGGGCACTGCTGTTAGACACCTACAGCATGTATTGCCCACAAATCTTGCAACAGCCTCCTGCTTGCAAGTATATCCATTTTTGGCAAAACCAACCAACCAAAGGTCCAGCAGTGCTTTTGCCCGTGGAAGTGGAGCTGCCTCAGTGCAGAGAGCAGGGTGAGAGGGCAATGAGCTCTGCCAGGGATGAGCCCATCAAAGGTCCCTCCAGCCTGCACTGAACATGCTGGGTACATTACTTGTACCCAACTACTAAACGCAGATTAAATTGCAGGCTATGTCCACAGCAGTCCCACCTCCAGTCAGCCCTACAGACACAGCTTTCCCATTCTGCTTCTGGCACTTTAAACCAGCATCAGCTGCAATACAAGCAGATCTACTCTGACTTTGGCATATTCACTTACACCCCATCCCTCCATTCCCAGGCTCATGACATTTATTTCCTCACCAAGGCTGAATGACATGCTATACCTCTCAGGCTCCTGGACCAAAACACAACTACAGACAACCCCATTCCTACTAAACAAGCTACATGCGTGCCAGGCTAATATACAAACTTCTTGCACTCTTATGCTGCTGATTCTCCTACCTCATTCACCCATTAACTTTTGCCTGAGATGCTTGTGTGATATCACACCACCACCTTGTCCCACATCACCACCTCGCTCCCACAGCAAAGTCATTGATACACCAAGGCCCTTTTGCCTGGAATGTGGTTCTGCTATTGGGCCTCTGCTGGTTCCAGCACAGTGCATCTCAGTGGGATGGTTTTCACCATGGTCCTCAGTGGAGATGTTTTCTGGATTCAGGTTCCTGTACCTTTCAGCACTTCTATAAAATGTTGATTCCCCTCCCAGAACTTTAGACCTTTACTAGTTTTTGTGGTTCTCCTTTTACTTCCTAAAAGTTGTTCAGTCATCTTCCTCTGCTTCCTCCTTTCAGTAGCAGTTTCTCAACACTTACCTCTACTTCTAAACTTCCTTTTGTTATTCAAGGAGGGAGGGGAAGATGGATCTCATAACAGGCACGGAAGCTCATGCCCATGATTCAGATCTCTTTCCATTCATCCACTCACACGTTTCATTAGCTATCATTTCACATTTTGAGTATCAGGAAATAGCAGCTTTGATCTTACTGACATCTTGCTCCTTTAAGCTTACTCTATGTGCTAGGAGTATTCACTTTTCTGATCACATCAGCACCCTTCCTTGTTGCGCTGTCCATATACAAGTCCTTCCTTTTAAACACAACAAAATTTCAGATCTCTTAGCTGCTGTGATTACAACACCCACATCTGTCCTATGTTTCCAAACTTTACTATTAATCTTATATCCCTACTAATGTCAGATTTGTCTTCCACACGGCCTCTTCTTATCCACAGGAAAAACTTCTCCAGTCCTTCTGATCACCACCGTAGCAACTTCAACAGTTCTCTTCTTCTTTCCCCTTCCTACTTTTGTTCTGAAAAAGAGCTAATACAGGTGTACCTCACTCTTCATCAGATTCTTGTCTTTCCTCACTGCACTCCCCACCCTTATTCCCAGGTCAGGACAACATATAGCCCTGGAAAAAAAAAATAAATCTGTTGTTCATAAATGTGGATACCACAGATATTGACTACTGGTGTGTGAGGGGGGAATATAAGAAAACACATCTCTTTTTGCAATAATATACAATGCTTTAAAACTAAGCCATTTATTGCCTGTTCAGGAGATTTAAATTACAATTTGACTATGGCTTACAGTAAATGAAATTCTGTGATTTTATCAATGCATATTTAATGCTATGAATAAATCTCTTTCAAACAGTTGCACAAAATGAAGTCAACAAGCCTCCACCATTACTCAACAGAAATAGTTTCTGCTTCTAATAAAGTAAAATTGACAAACACCCTTCAAATACACAGAAAGTCAGTGCTATCTGAAAAATCAGAGCTTACCTTTGTACGTCAGATACATCTTATTTATAAAATTGAAATTGGAACATAAAGTTGAAAAGAGAGAGAACACTCACTTCAAAACTTAAAACATATTTTACTATTTCAAAAGCTACAGAACAGCTAAGTTATAGTTTGTTTACCTGCTTTCCCTTTTGAAAACTGTGTTTCATTTCGTAGGAAAGAATCTATCAGCTTCTATGCCTTTGCTAATACCCACTGAAGGTTGACCCTATAGAGAGAACTATATCCTCCTTAAGTGCATCAGGTATCTACTGAGGTCTCTGACTTCTACCTTATCTCAGGTATTATCACTTCCCTACTTCTCTTCCTAGCCTCTCATCTATAAAGCATCTTACTCAGCATTTCACCACCTTTCTTCTCTTTAAGCACATATTATTCAGTAAAACAAACTCTTATTTACTACTAAACACTTCTTCACTCCTGCCACCAAACAGCCACTTACATTTATCATCTGCATAATTACCTAGAAATCAAGTCTGTAAGGTATTGCCAGGATACATGACAATGTAAAGACTGATCACTGAAAACTCTCAGTAAAGCTAAGTGGCATGCTGTCTCTAAAATTTGTATGTAGGATTGATCAAGTTATTCTCAGCTTCCTTATCCCATCAGACTGTCATAGCACCTGTTACATCACAACCCATTCATTCCTAGTCACCGCCTACCATTCACGCATTAGCATGTTGAGCTAAAGTCACCTCTATGCATTCATATTTGACCAGGAAAGCTGCATGATGGTGTTCTCACATATCACAGCTTACAATAACAGAAAGTTAAAAAATAGCTGTGCATTTTACATCACCTTCATCACCCTACTCTAGAGGAAGTGAAATTGAAGTTTCGGGCTCCTGTGTAATATAGATACACTAAATCCAGAAACAGAATATAATGGACTGTATATTTTATCCTCAAGACACTAACTGTAGTCAGTTTGCAAGGTTTTGGTTTACAGTCTAAATCAATGGAAGAACTGAGACTCATTTTGCATGTACAGCAGCAGCAGCAGAGCCAATTGTTCCAGCTGTCATTGGTCATAACACAGTACTTCAGAATAAAAGCATTCCAGACTTTTTCTTTAGCTAATATATTAAACAGTTCATTTAGACTATTGATTTTTCCCTATTCTTGAACTTTTAAAATCAGCGGACTCCACAGAATTGTCTTGAAGCAGCACAAGTCATGTTTAATGTGGTCACTCAGGCCAGCTTTGTAAATATGCGAACGAGTGTTTTACTAAACCTACTTTCCACCCTCCCAAAGCACGGCTTGCCACAAACAGGAGAAGCAAAGTCTGATGCAACTGCTGTGGAAGCAACCAATAGCTTACTGTATGGTTCTCCACTTCACTGATTTGCTTATATTTTCCAGAAGATCCCAAGAAGATTATTACCAAATGTAGGTGCATTTGGTAATGAATTCTTAATACTGATTTTATCTGCCATCCTTTCATAGCCACAGCAGCACATAAGTGGCTAAGTTAGGGTAAGTTAGAAGCTGAACTGTGGAAGAGAGTTTGTGCTGCCTCTATGCCTTGCACACATAATGGAACCCTGCTATGCAGATAGGTCACTAGTTTAGAACAGGAAAGAGTTGAACTTTAACCATAAGGAAACAAATCTGAGAGTCAGTGCTAAAGCCTTTAACCCAACACCTTGCTTTTAATACAAGCTTAAAAAAACTTATATAATTAGAATGCATGCAAACCTGATCCTCTACTCTTAGAGACTGTACATTTGTCTCACACTTTATAAAACTTTATCCAGTTTTAAGTGCCTCGACGGTCAAATGTTTTTTGTTTCATTAGTGAGTATAAATTAAACACTGTAGTCAGCTGAACAACTCCTGCATAGTTCCTGCACCATCACTACATTACTACCAGCTGTCAGTAACCAGTTAAATTTGGCACATGTTCAATAAAGTGTCTCATTTCTTAGAAGCCATACAGCTATGCAACAGCTGATCTTCCCAGCCTTTAAAACAATCACTTGAATGCAATTAACTTCTGTAAAATAAGAAAAATGTAAAAAAGACTCAATAAATATTAATAAATATTGATTATAATATTTAAATAATATTAATTAATACATAAATATTAACACACACATCTGTGAAATTTCTTCTTCTTATGCCTTTTCCCCCAGTTATTTTTCCAACAATGCCATAACATTAAAGGTCTGACACCAATCAACAATGAAAGATGACTTATGGAAACAGGCAGATTGGTAAATAAAGCAGGATAAAGGTAGATCACCTGAATTTTTAGCACATTAATTAAGTAAATGAGCTTCTTATTTATCTGTTCAGCTAGCTCTACTAGTGTGAATTTAAACTTACTGACAGGTTTTACTGTATCCTTCCGATTAACATCAGACCTTCTCAGCCATTGCCCATGCTATTCCACAGCAAAATTTCCAGGTATTTCAAGACTGTCAAACGCACTCACTTGCAAAGAGGATTAGAGGATTAGAGTAAAAAAAAAAAATAAAAAATAAAGAAATAATAATAAACCCCCTCACAAATAAAAAAGGGAACTCTCCTTTATAAACCCTGTGATTGTGCATATCACAATTACTTTAAAATACACTTTAAACACTGCTCAGGTCTCCCCTCTTTGACAATTTGTTTCGATTTTTCAGAAGGGTTTAATAAAGTGTTCGTAAAAATTCCGCATTAGGAGACTCTTCAATCTATACTGAATTAGAAAAAGTCTTTTGTATCCCCATCCCACTTGTACAGCAGGCCTTTTATCAGTTCTGACTCAATCACAAAGGAATTCTCTACAATTAGAAGGCTACACTCCTCCAGTCTGTTTGTACATTTGCAGAATTAAGTCAGAAAACAACTATTGTAAGATTGTGACTTACATCTCAAGTTCTCCAGACTTTCTGGTCTTCCATAGCAGGGCAAAAGCAACACAGACTGGATTCATATTGCTACTTCGTTAGGGTAATGCGCTGCAAGGGCATCACATAAATCATGGTAACTGTCATGTAGCTGCAAGGAGAATGCAAACCAGCATACAGTACCAGCCAACATCTCTAGTGATCCAGGTCACAGAAGGTTATGACGCCATGTCAAGGGCTGCACACACACCCAGCTAAAAGAAGCTTTTTATTTAGCTAGTCTTAGATGGTAAATGGAGAGGAAAAACTGGAAGTTCAAGGAGACAGATCTCCCAGAACAAGTGCACTTGTTGGAGAGTACTGAGTATTCATGTGCTGTCACGTGCTGTCAGGCTGACTGCATTCCAGGCAATCAGAATTCGCATTAAATCTGTACCCTTGCTGCACATGAAAGCTTTTTAAGATTTCAAATTAGTTCATGTCACAGACAGCATATTCATAATTAGGACAGCTTTTGTCAGTTAAAATAGCATGGTCCTTTCTTTCTTGTCTTTTTTTTTTTCTTAAAGATGCAGTAAATTCTCCTACCTAATCCCCAAAGAAAACCAGCTAAAGAAAAAGTGAGTTAAGGGATGTCAGCTGCTTTCCTATACTACGGTGACTTTGCACTCATATTTTGTTACACTACTACAAAACATCATGCTTTATCTTGACATAACTAGATTACCTAGACAGCAGGTGACATTTAAGTTAAACCCATGTAGACATATCTTAGAGCGTGCCATCTAATATACTTACCCTTCACCAGTAAAAATTGCTGTATGTGACAGTATACTTAATTTCATTTGGAGTAGGTTGTATTTTTTAAATTAGAACTTTACCACAGTCTTAAGTAATGGTTCAATTTTAAAAGGTTTTAAAAAAAAAAAACACTGATACAGGAAAATGCAGCAACTAGCTACTGATTTTTAAGGAAAACAGTTTGTCATATGCTAACTTTTAAACAGCTCCAGCCCACCCTCACACACAGATTTTGCTTTTAATTAATTGTTCATCTCTGAAACTTAGAGTACAGGGAGAGTGAGAGAGCACATGCAGGCATCAGTTTGCTGGCATGACAACTGACTCAAATTCAAGCATTGCTACACACCAAAACATCTGATCATATACAAAGATGGAATTACTTTCTAAAACAGTATGCAAACTTTGAAAATGAAAATTGTTTTCTTGGAAGTGAGGAAAGCCTTGAAATTAAGGGGACTTAAGACAATGAAAAATTTTATTACATCAACCAAATATAAAATTTCTGTATAAAGGAAGATTCCTTGCTTTTAAAATTATGATGGGAAGTGATTTGCAATTAATTTTTTTCCTTAAATTAAATGAATTCTAGAGCAGTATTGATGCTGTCCTATTACATTTATCCCATAATTCACAATTAGTATAAGGTTTTATTTTCAGATCTTGAAATCACTCTAAAATGCTTATGTTCTCTTCAAATCCAGATTAGATATTTTTAGAACAACTGAATAAAAGGCAGGAGCTGATTACAAAGTTTTCCCACCTTCAGTGATCTGGTCTTAGAAGACAGCCTTTTCACTTCTTTTCCTCTACTTTTTTTTTTTTAGGGTTTCCAAAGAAATTATTCAAGGTCAAGGATAGTACATCAGAGCACACACTGAAAATAGCTTGCGCATTCCCCAATTAATGCATCACATTCCAAATCTAACATGGAAACTGGAACACATTAGATGTCTCCCTTTCAGGAAGAAATATTTAAAAGTGAGCTTACTTATTTCTGGAACTTGGAAATATTGGTAGTTATTTCTTAAAGCAAACTGAAACTGGAATCAATTAAGACATTTTTGCAAGACTCTAGTAGTCTTGGAACTAAGTCAAAAAAAGACCACCAAAAAGTCAGACATCATTTGTTTATGCCTGTACCACAATACTGTATTCACAAACTCTGGATTACTTGTTTTACTCATACATTCCTAACCAAACTCCAATTTAGGCTGACGGTGGAAGATACAATGATTGTTCTTTTAGCACATCAGCAAATAAAATTCTCCTCCTCAAACAGGCAGAGTTTAACACAACCTTTTCCCCTTGGAAAAAGGTAACTACACTTAACCAGAACAATTTGGCATCACAGGTCATAAAAAGTTAACACAAAACACAGTGCTTGCATTCCCACTAATGATAGCCTTAGTTTTGTCACGCAACTCAGTATTACTTTCATTAAATAAATGTTTTTACTAAAGCCATCTTTTCCACAGCTTTCATCAACAATTACATATATATTGTATGCATCAGTGAAGATCATCTTGTCTGCTACAATGCACATTTCAACTCACAGCACAATATAACATTTGTGCTAGCTTTGCTCATAAAATACTTGCTATGGTTTTATCAATAGAAAGGTGTTTTATGTAATACCACTGGCATTCATACAACTTAGCCCAGAAAGCAGAGAAATCACCTTTTTTTTACTTGCTCTACAATTTCAAAGGTTTTGTGGGTTTTTTAGTAAAGATATCAAGGAAGAACCAAAACTTAACTCGAATCATCATCCATTGAATGGATCTGAAATTTGCTGACTACAATACACATTCCACCAGAATTACATGCAGCAGCTACCAATATGGTCTTCTAAAGCGTTCTCCATGGTGAAAAAATGACTTCTCCTGGTTTTGAAAGTAATCACCATCTTTCAGTTCATATTTAAAAATCTTTTTTAAAAAAGGAAAAGGAGGGAAATAATCAGCTGTAATAACAGATGATAAAAGCACCTCTGAGTCAGAAGATAAATACTTCTCATTAAAAGAGAATCAGGAAAAAAAAAAAATCTCAAGCCTTTAACTTCACTTAAGAACCAACAAAAGAAACATTCACAGACCTTTAACCACTAGTTTACAATGAAGAAATTTTACTTTCCTTTTCTCTAAAGAGTATTTTGGTTACATCACCCAATCACATATCACTGAAGATGTTTCAAAAAAATGAGCCTGCAGCTCCACACTGATGATGTTCTTCGGCTGAACCCCATTCCACAGACAAGGTAGTTTTCTAGCTCACTATATTAACATTATATTCTGGAACTGTTCTAAGTGCCAGTCAATGAAGTCTTCATATTATTCTCCTTCCTTAAGAGTCCCTTCCCTCCAACTCACTCCCTTGCCATTCATACCTAAGAGGCATGACTATGGAGTTTACAAAACCACATGCTACCATGGAAAGGCTGTAACTCCTTTAAGAAAGGCCTGTATGCACAAGCAGGGTCTATGCAACAAAAACAAACCGACCTCAAATTACAGAGAGGCAGGGATCCTGTAGGAGTACTTGTATGACATATCCAAAAAAAAAAAACCCAACAAACAAACACAAAAAAAAACCCCAACCAAACCAAACAACAACAAAAAACACAAACAAACCCCCCCCCAAACCCCCAACAAACAAACAGACAAACAAAAACCACTTTAAGTGCTCCTATAATGCAGATGCAGCTACAGCAGTGGAGCTGAGCTCTACAGCACTACAGTCAAGGCAGTCTGTCTTTCCCCAAGCAAGAGTCATACCAGCAGAGGTTCAAAGGTTTTTTCTTCTCCTAGAATAGCTGCATTAAGGGCTCTCGCCAGGTCAGCTGTGCTATTGAGGGATCACACCTTTTTCTAACCTTGACAGCCACAGCTGTGACGACAATACAGTACTGTATACTAATTCAAGACTAACCTCAGAACCCAAATATACACTTCACCACCTAAAACTGTCTGCTTGCTCCTGGAATCTTCAAAAATTTGGCCAAATGAAACACAGTCAATTTCTAATTTTCCTTCCAGATTGTTGTATTTACTCACAAAGTGCTTCATTGCTTAGACTGTATCATGGCTAGGCTTCGCAAATGAAGATTTGGGAAAGGCTCTATCCACATTTGTTACAAGCACGCTGGTGGCTAATAAGGCCAATACAAGATAGACATGTCCGATTGCAAAAGGCACAGCAGAAAGACTCCTTAGGTGGCATATTCTGCAAGACACGGTTCTTTCTGCGTTGTCTTTTCTCCTCGAGAGTGATCCTGCGTGCGTTCTCAAAGGAAACAGCAGTGTTATAGTCTCCAGGCCTCCCGACTGAAGGCCAAAGTAGACCAGTTATGTTGATCAATATGGCCAAGGCTGAGATGTTGTTCCAAGGAGTCCTTGTATCTTCTCTTCGGGGCTCCTCTCTAAAAATACTTGGTTTGAAATAAATCTAAAACACGCAAGGTAGAAGAGCTGCTTCATGCAGCTGGGAAGGTTTGATTTAGGATCCTGCATTCTCTATTTTTTTTTACATAAACAAACTAAAAAAGAAAATCCTTCATGTCCAATTGAAGCATATCAAAAAGCTAGAAATATATCAATAAATTAGATGAAAATGGAATTCTGAAGCCAACTTCTTTGGAGAAAAATGTTTTAAAATTAAGCGAGGCTAAGTATTACACTACCACAATACCACTCAACTTCAAAATAGGCTAGCAGGCAACTTTACTGCCTGATTACCAAGAACATTGTTTGTGTGTATCACTAATATGACATCATCTTTTTACTTCAGATTTCGTTACAAAACACATGAGACTAAGTTGGGGGCACGAAGGATCACATGAAGATTTTTAGCAAAGCTCTGATACAAGGTTTTTGAAATCCTCCTGCTTGAAATGAATTACCATGATAAAATTGTCAGAATGTTTATTTAGGGCTACACTGGAAAATTTGAAACGTAAAATTCAGAAGCAAATAGTTCCATTTAACTACCACTCAATTGAAATTCATGCATCTCTCAGAAATCAAGTCTTACATTCCCTGTTTATAATAATACTTCAGGTTATAAGCAATGCTCTTAAAATTATGTAATAAAACATACTTTGTCTGGTAACTGCACTTTTCTATAGTACAATAGTAAACATTTACAGAGTTTCCATTACTCATACTGCAAAGAACATAAGTTAACATTTATATGGTCACTAAAGATGCACTTACATAAACTCAATATTTTAAGTTGCCATCAATGCTACATATTCAGCCATATTACATGAAACCAATTCCATTCTCTGCCCAATATAACTTACTCTGTTTGAATTGTCTTAAACAGTTGCACCTTTCTGCTTCACAAGGAATATCTTGTCAGCAAGACTTGGCCTTAATGATACAGCTACCTACCCAAATTACACAAGAACTTTCCTACAGCAAGACCCAGCCTACCCAAGTCCTCCACAGTTCCCTCGCCAAAGGCCTCTGTCAAAACAACTGACATCTTTCATATCACCAGTTTCCACTACTATTTTTGTGCAGACTTTCAAAGGAGGCTCACATAAGGTTGAGGGGGGAATACAACAAAGCAAATGTATTTGCAGCAGTAGGTATAGCATTTGTTTGGAATGCATACAAGAGCTCCAGAAGAAGCAGTCAACACCTCAGTTGTATTTATGCATATTTTGTTTCTTCACATTGACCCTTGCCAGCATTACTCAATGCCCCCCCCTTTGAAGACATACGAAAAGTTACTTTTTTTCTTTCACAACTACTCACTGAGACCTATTCCACTGCCGAAAGCAAGCAAAGCAAAGCCCACGCTGGGTGTCTGAATCCAAGAGAAGACTGCATCTTTTATTTATTGCCCCTTGGTTTTATTTTCACAGTGAATTCCTGGCTTAAATGCAATCAGCCAAGAAACCCTTTCTATGTGCACTCCTGTCATTCCTCATCGCTTGCTAACAGAATCAAGTGCAAGCAAAAGAGAAAAAAAAAAATCTCAGCACTGCCAACCAAACCAAAAAAGCCCTACTTCTGGTTTTGCTAGTCCTGAGGAATCACAGATGCACGTCAGACCTTTGGAAAGACAAAGCCAAAAGATGAAACTTACAACAAAGTTAATTAGATTTTTTTTAAAAAAGTCCCCCTAGGCAGAAGGGTGGGGCACTTAGCCTAGGAGCAGGGAAACGTCTTCCCTTGGACAAAAAAACTGATGGCACGTTTGCAAGGTGCCTGCCAAGTCAAGCCCGCAGCGGGCAGGACCGAGGTTTTGGGGGAGGATGAAGGGAGGGATGCCGGCGCCCCACACATACACACACCGAGGCGCCGCCATCAACAAAAGGCGAGCAGCAACCTCTTTTGTCTGTCTTTCCCTTTTCAGAGAAGGAGGAGGGGAAGCGACAGAAAACTGGGAGGAAAACAAAAAAAGACGCAAATAAACAACATCAAAATGAGAACAAAGTGGCCGGGTCGCACAAAGAACATCACCCACCAGCGGAGGGGGCTATCTGCCGGGGGCGGCTGACCTTCCATTCAGGAAGGGGAGCCGCCCCCGGCATACAGTCCCCAAAAAGTGCGTGGGGGGGTACCCACCTCTGCAGCCCTTTAAACACTGGCAGGGAGGAGTTAACCAGGGGCGCCCGCAGCGGGTGAAGAGCAGCGGCAGGCGGCTGGGCTGGGGGGGAGGAAGAAGAAGGGGACATTGTTCCAGGAGGAGGAAGAGCTGCGCTTCCCCCCCCCGTCTCTTTGTCACGAAGCGGCTCATCCCAAAGCTCCCACCCCAGCCCCACCACCCCCGGCGGCGTGGATCGCGCCCCCTCCCTCCGGCTCGCCGTTGATGCCCTAGAAATGCCTTTGTTCCAGGATCCCCCCCGCACTCCCGCTGCCGGGATCTCGCAACGCTTTTATGTCTTTATTTTGGACGGCGACGCAACCCGCACGCCCCTCCTTCCCCCGCCGGCCGTCCTTCTGCTGATTCATTTCCACCCGCGGTCCCCCCCCCGGATGGGGAAGCAGCATCTCCTCGCTATTGTGGCTCGGGGTAAGGCGGTGACCCGGATTATCGGGGGTGGGCGCTGGGAGGGGGGCAGAGCCAAACGGGATTACACGGGCCGGGAGCGGGCACAGCGAGGTGCGAGGCTGCGAGTTAAAAGGGGCAGGCAGAGACCGAGTCCGTGTCACGGAGCCAGGGAGTCACTGCGCGTCCCGGGCGCGAGGGGGAGGAGATCGGCGGAGGAAGTTGCCGGGCCCGCGGTATAGCCAGGGAATGAAGGGCTGCACTGGCCGGGCCGCGGGCGGGGAGCTGCCGGCGCAGGGAGGGAGGGAGGGACGGACGGCGGGCGGGTGACGCGCAGAGGGAGACCCGCGGCCCTGGGGGCGGCCGCCGGTGCCCTCCCTGCCGGCCGGTGACTCACCGACTTGCAGGACGTTATCGACGCAGCCGCCGTCGAGCAGAGCGATGCCCCTGCGGAAGGGCAGTCGGTTCTCGTCGGCGGCAGTGGCGGCGGCGTCCGCGGCTCCGCCAGGCGCGGCGGCGGGATCCTCGGCGCCAGTGTTGAAGGAGGAGTACATGCAGATCTCCCTCTCACTGCGGGGGAAGGACCAGTACACGATCCTGCGCTGCACTGGCTCCGGGATCCGTTCGAACCGCTCCTCCACCCGCTGGAAGGGCCACTTCTCCGCCACCTTGCGAGCCGCGATGTCCAGGAGGGACTCGGGGCTCTGGGTCTTGCCTAGCGGCAGCAGCCCCAGGGCGGCGGCGGCGGCTGCGGAAGAGGATCCGGCGCAGAGCGCGCCGCCGCCGGGCCCGGCGCCACCCGCCCGCTGCCCCGGCCTGCAGCCCGAGCCATAGCCGGGTCTGCAGCAGAGGCGCTTGGCAAGGTGGGGGAGCTGACCGCGCTCCGCCATGATCGCGCCCCTTCTAAGCCGACAGCGGAAGTGGCTGTACCGTATAAACGGCTCCAGGAAGGCGGTGAGCGCCCGCGAGGCGCCGGGGACACGCCCCGCTCTGCCCTAATTTGGCGAAGTGGGCGGGGTCTCGGGGCCCGGGGGGCGGTGCTGCGGGAGTAACCTTATGCAAATCAGCTCACAAACGTAAATAGAACGGCCCCGGCGGGGGGGAGGAGGCGGTGCTCCCACCGCCCTCATTCCCAGCCCGTTCTCCCGCTGATGTCACGCACGCCCTCACCGGGTGCGCCCTCGCGCGAGCGGTGGGAAAAGGGGGGCGTGGCCTGCGGCACCCCCTCTCCACCGCCATATAGGGAATGGAATGCGGGGGCGGGGCCCGCCGCCGCGGCCTGAACCCGGTCACCTCTGCCGGGAAAGCCGGAAGGGTGGGGTGATCCGCGCCTTGCAGACGGGAAATATGGTAACGGCTGGGGCGGAGCGGGGACGGAAAAGACCTGGCTCCTGCCTCAGAGGCGGGACGGACGAAGCCCCTTCTGTGGCAGGAGCTCCGGCGCGTGCCTATAACAAGGCCTTGACGTTCCTCAGTGAGGCGAACTCCAAGGTGTGTCGGGGAGTGATTTTTTGGTTTTCCCTCGATTATAGGTAATACGGTAAGCGCCGTCGTCCCGGTGCCAGCTCCCGGTTGGCTCTGCGGATGTCCCGGCCTGAGAGCGCCCCAGGAGCCCCGGGGTGAAGAGCCGGGCTGTGCGGACCCGCTGTGAGTCAAATGGATTGCGATGAAGGCACTACGTCTGCCCAGGTGGGTCGTGAGGATGTGGCGACAGACCGGACGGCCGGGGTGTTTCTCGGCGATCCTTAAAAAACCGCGCCATTCGGGGCCGTGTGCTGGAGCCTCAAATTAAGTGTCCTTCCTGAAAAATATATGTATTTGTGTATATATAGATATGCTGAGGGTCTCTCGGGATCCCGCCGGCGCCGCTTTCCGCAGCACAGAGCGCCGCTCCCGCCTCCGCCGCTCCTGGAACGCGCCATGGAATTGCCTCACGGCAAGAATCGGGAGTAGCAAACACAGCCCACACCGCCTTTCCTTGCGCAGAGGGGCTCTTTGGTGTTCGTGTTACTGTGGAGCAAAAAGCATTTTTGTTTTAGTAATTACATTTTAAAAAGAAATATTTTTAATATTTTGAAATTTTATCTCGGCAGTGGGATTTACCGAGAGAGGCTTTGATGCGTCATTGTAGAGCAATCAAGGGTTTTTTTATTTTTATTGACCAAAATTAAAACCAAATATTTTCTATTAATTAAATATTTTTGAACTTTAGCTTGTAAGTGGCATTGTTTGGCGACTCGCGGTTGAAAACAACACTTACTCTCCCGGCGAGCAGCACTTGCTCGCATGCCATGCCCTGCAGAAGCCGTAATTGGAGTGACTGCCCTCCGGCAGGCTGGTTTTCCCAGACAGACTACATTTTCCGTGATGCAGCGCAACCCGCCCTCCGCGGGAGGCGGCTCCGTCAGAGAATGCGGCGGAGGAACGTAGGCATAACATTTAAAGAGGTGCAAACAACTTCGACTTAGCTCCAAACTCGCCGTCTGCTTTTGTTTCCACCAACCCCCCAGACTGGAACAATCGCTTATTTTCTGGTCGAGGGATTGAAGAGCTTTGCAGTAACTGCATTTTCCATTAAAAATGGATGAGAAAATGAATGAACCATATCAGACTTGCTGACTTAGATTTTTAAAGAAAGATCGGCAGAATCCTGAAGATGGTTTAGAATATGCAAGTACTGGCCTTTTTTTTTTTATGCTTTTAAGCTCCTAGACAGTAGCACTGATTTGAAATTTCATCGGTAGAGATTTATTTACATCTAGGTATGGAGCCTTTTTTTTTTTTAAAATCTTCTGGTGCCAGTTGCTCATAATAAGAAAACGGCTAATATTTTTTAACCAAGGAGTTTAAACTGCAGGCAGTGCCAGAACTATGTTCTGCATAGTTTATTTTTTATATATATACTACAAGTTTGGGTTTTTCTTTTGGATCATGAAAGCTACCTTCTGGGTATGGAGTGAGTTTAAAGTGATGCTTGTGCTTTTATCTATGAACTTAACAAAACACTCTTGAGGTGCCAGTTTGATAAATTCATAGATACTTTGTTGGAATATTAACTGTCTTCTTTCTGTGTTTTACAAGTGCTCTACTGGATTTATAAACTAAACTCCAATGAAATTTTGGAGGTGTTAGGGAGCCTGTATGCTGCAGGCCAGAGATGCGGTTGTAATGCTCCTACTATTAATGCATTGATCTCAGTATTTCTGAGAGCAGAGAAATGGTATACAAAGGAGGTGGAAAAAAAGAACTTCATGATTACATGTGTATGAGAGGAGAGGAAAGTTACTTTTAGTTTTCATCCCATACTTGATTAATGATTGTTCACCTCTCAAAGCAACTTTTCTTCTCAATTCTACCACTATTTCTTTTTTAAACAAGCATCTAACAAGTCAGTAAAAATACTTTGCTTAATTGGGCAGTGGCAGTTCTTTACCGGACTCGCTGCAATAAAAATAACACTAATGCCACTGGAAGAATTCTTCTCATCATAGTAAAGAAGCTTTACAGTAAAAACCAAGAAATAAGAAGAGTAAGAGGAATGACAACAACAAAACATCCATAATAAGTAGAATTAGCCTGTGTCAGTTATCTCAACTTAGTCTTTCCTCTTCAGATCTGGGCAGAAATCTTAAATTTGCTAAAGAAATCCCAGAGAAAAATAGGTGGAAAAGCTCATAGATCCACCTCTTTCATCTGTCTACCACTCATCAGGAATAGCTGCTTCCCATTCAGTCTTTAAATATTAATAGATATACAGGATGCTGGTGAAGCTCTTTTGTTTCTGGGCTGAGGAGCACACCAAGAGGTAATGGCATCTTTGCTCTTGTCATTTTGCCACAGGCACCAAGTAAACTTCTCCATGGGCTTTGGCTGCATGGGCATAGCACCTGAACAGCTTGCAAATTCTTGTCTGAGGCTGAAGTTCTTTTGTCCAGCCAGTTTTGCTCCTTGAGTTCCCTCAGCTTTCTGAAAGCAAGTGGGAAGATGTGTTGACTCCAGGGAAGAAATTCAAAGGTGTTTAAGCCATACTCAAACTGTATTTTAATTGCTAGTTAGTTTTTCTTTCAGTGGATGTTCTTGTAGAAAGCCCTTGCCAAGCTGAGCATTCCTTTCCTGTTTCTACTTCGCTTTTTTGGGAAGTTTGTCTCCCAGAGCTACCCAGAGGGGAAAGAATGGCTGCAAAACTGTAGCCGTAACTTGGTTAACTTCCTGCATGAAATCAAAGGCTATTCTATGAGCTGCATGGGAAAACACCCTTGGTTACGACTCAGTGAAATTCCTTCCTAATAATCTAAAGTGTTAGACCACTTGCAGTCATTTTTGGTCATTCCAGTAAAGCAAAAGCTTGAGCATTCTACCAGTTTGATTTAAAAGGAAGATTGCATACAGCGGCACAGTTGTCTTTGTAGGAAGCACACAGTGGTCTAAATGTAGAAAAATTATGGCAGGCAACATAATGCTAGCCAGCACAAGCCACCCCGGTGGTTAAATCTTATCTGAAAAGATGAAACTTTCTTGCATTGAAGCTGAACAAAAGTCTGGGTTCATGCACTGCATAAAATATTTTTAAACTCTCAGAGGGTAGGGGGTCAAAGATAGAAAAGGAGACATGGGAAGGGAGGCTAGAGAGTTCTTAGAGCTGAAGCTTTAAGAAAGAAAAAAAAATTACTTGAGGAAACCACACTAAAATAATCAAAACAAGAAAGACTGATTGGCCCACTGAAAGAGTTTACAGTACTAAAACAAGTCTTTTTTATCCTGTTTCTGTGTGCCTTTTAGATAACTAGGCACTTCAGTTCTTATTAGAAATCTATAGGTTTTACAAATACCAAATGTATTCTAACATCATGCAAAAGGCTGAAAAACACTGGTGTAGGTAAAAGTAGTGAATATCACTGCACTTTGCAGTGTAGTGACACTGGAAATTCAAAACGCAGGAAAAGCAGACAGTAGTGATGAGTGTTGATGAAGTTATCATCTTAAGATTGGTTAGTGCAGTGCAACTGGTCAATGCCTTTGGTTTTACAATGTTTCCTTAAAATAGATTCCTTCAGTATGTTCAGAAACTATTCTTAATTTAAGGACTTAAAAAGAACTTCTGCATTTTACTAGCCTTTAAAATCAAATACTCTAGGATGAATATTACCAGCTCTTTAGGGTTTCTCTGTTAAAGTGAAAATAAACCAGCAGCACTGAATGAGCCCTTTCAAAGTGCAGCTTTTTATTTTAATTAAATTCTATGATGATTCTAAAACTGCAGTCAGAGGCTAGAATCTAAAGCATTTAGCAAAATCTGCTTAAAGTACTAAGTGTGCTTTACCAGTATTCCAGAATGATGAAAGGAGACAAACATCTTAATCTGAGCAAAATCCTCTTCATTCATTTCTGTGTCCTCTGTCTTTTTGTGGCTTGATACTTGGCGTATGAAATCATTCTCAGGTGGGCTGAAGGGGAGGGCATTGTTTGTGCCACAGTCCTAGAGCTGTGTGAATTAGAGCTGCTCTGTATTTCCTCAGGGAACGAGCACATTCAGTTTACATTTACTGAGAATAGACCCTGGTAATGAATTATTTCTTCCTTATAAGGAGCCTTGTCTTGTGATATCTGTTGGACAGTTTAACTCACTACTGAGTTATTAAGGGTAAAAGCATCACTGTTACAAATAAAACGATAAAGTGCAAAGTGACTTCTTAAAATTAAATGCGTTGCACTGATTTAGAGTTTTGAACTCTTGGAATAGAGGAATAAGAGTGTCTCACTTTTCTTTAGAGTTTTAATTTAGCATTTGCAAAAAGTCAACAGGAGAAAATCTTGTCTCTGAGAAGACTCTAGATTTAATGTCTCTGGGAGTTTGTTGTGACCTTGTGCAGATCTGAGTTGCTAAATATATGAACACTCAAAACCAGTGTGTTCCTCTCACAGGCTTTTGTAAATGTTATTTTTAAAGGATTCTATTTTTCCAGTATTGAAATAAAAGCACTTTTGGTGAAAAATGTCTTTTTCCATGTATTCTCTCTCTTTACTGCAAGTACATGCACTTAATTGTGATAAAGTGGTTTGGAAAAAAAAAGTTTCCTCGAAGGGTTATCCTCTTCTGATCAGACATTCTCCACCAAAAATGTCATAGGCCAGTTCAGAAGTTATCAGGTGCATTATGCCACTGATCTGTCTACCACCATGTATAGGAATACCTGAGCACATATAATGTACAGAAAGTGAAATGGGCTGGTGGTTTAAAAGGAAATGTTATGGGACTGCCTTCTTGTGGATAAGCAGCCTACACAAACAACCCCTCTTTTTGTCTTCTCAGGCTTTCTCCCTTTAAACTGCACTTTACTTTAGACTCCCTTGCGTTAGACCGAGTAACTACCTTGCAGTGGTAGGCAGCATAATAATTCTTGGGCATAAACTGTGTGGAGGACATGCAAACCTCAATCTGCTATTGTCAGGCAAAAAAAGACATTGCTTATGTAGATTGTCACCTGTGGCAAAGAAGGTGAAACAACATACACTAAAAGTTTCAGAAGAGCATTTTCCGGCATGCTAAGTGCTGGTAAAATGGTTTTTAAAATGGCTTTAAAGCAAAAAAACTAAACAAAACCTGAAACAACACCACCCAGCTTGTTCCAGTGCTTACTGACCTTTTCAGTGAAGAAATTCTTCCTGATGTCCAACCTGAAGCTCCCCTGGCACAGCTTGAGGCTATGTCCTCTCATCCTGTCACTAATTGCCTGGGACAAGAGGCCGACCCCCCAGCTGGCTACAACTGCCTTTGAGGCAATTGTGGAGAGTGATAAGGTATCCCCTGAGCCTCCTCCAGGCTAAACAGCCCCACCTCCCTCAGCCGCTTCTCATGGGACTTACTCTCTACAGCCTTCCCCAGCTCCATTGCCCTTCTCTGGACACACTCCAGCACCTCAATGTCTTTCTTGTAGTGAGGGGCCCAGAACTGGACACAGGACTCGAGGTGTGGCCTCACCAGTGCCAAATACAGGGAGACAGTCAGTGCCCTGGTCCTGATGGCCAGACTGTTCTTGATCCAAGCCAGGATGCCACTGGCCTTCTGGGCCACCTGGGCACAGTGCTGGCTCATGTTCAGCTGCTGTCAACAAGCACCCCGAGGTCCTTTTCCACCGGGCAGCTTTCCAGCCACTTTGCCCCCAGCCTGCATTGCTACATGGGGTTATTGTGGCTAAAGTGTAAGACTTGGCCTTGTTGAACCTCATAACTTGGTCTCCATCAATCCAGCCTGTCTAGATCCCTCTGCAGAGTCTTCCCACGCTCCAGCAGATCAACACTACCACCCAACTTGTTGTCCACAAATTTACTGAGGGTACACTCAATCTCCTCATCCAATTCATCAGTAAAGACATTAAATGGACTTGGCCCCAATGCTGAGCCTTGAGGAACCCCACTAGTTACCGGCCGCCTGCTGGATGCAGCACCATCACCACCACCATCAATTTCTTCGTGTGTTTGCCAATCTTTTCTGAACTTCTCAGCCTTTATGAACTATAACTGAGGACACACAGAAAGTATGGAGGCAAAGAAAAGGCTGAGATAGCTAAGCAACACTTTAATGGTTCCTCTTGAAACAACAGGCATTCTTTTAAAAAGCTTGGGTACAACATCTGCTTCCTCTGACTTGGTCCCCAGTGATTCCATTTAGCAAGCTGGACTTTGAGCTGGACTTTAATTTTTTTTTTCTTAACAGTCACTGTAAAATTTGATTCTTACTGGTACTTAACTTCTTAGTTTACAAATACTTGAACAATATTGCAAACATACCTCTAGTTTTGCTCAAACTGAAACACTTAGTCAGGATTTACAGACAACTCTTTTCTTGGGTTGTATCAGAGACAAACTTACAAGGCAGTGCTCTAAATACAAGGGTTTCTGTATAGTTCAGACACGTTATGAAATTAGAGACCAAAAATTTTCTGTGTGGTGAAAAAATGCTGTGCTATCTCATTAAGCTTCATTTGGTCAAAGACAACTACACAGTGAGGAATAGTTAATAAAGACCAAATGCAAGGCTATAATATTTTGAAGGGTTGTTTTCACTTCTTTTTTTTTCCCCACACAGATTTTATCTTCTGTTTGTATCTGTACAGCAATATTTGGTGTCAGCTCCATTCTTGAGCAAAGTGTCATTTAAGTTCTTTTTTGGATTGGGTTTAACCGAGTAAACTTGGGCATTTGTTCCAGAACTTTAGAGATTATTTGAAATTTAGTAGCCCAAGTGCTAATTAGAGTGGTGTGTACTTGTTTTACCTAGTTATCCCTGCAACACGGAATGACTGAGCTGTGGAATACTGCATCCGTTCAGAGCAGTCAATTTTCAAGGTTATACACAGTTTACTAACATGTATTCTGGGTGATGTTGATATACTTTAACCTTTATTTTATACCCCATTGTCTATTTATCTGTTTCTGTCCCTTCTTTTTCTTTCCCATCGTCTTTTGACTATACTGTTGCCAGTGCATTGTACACTCTGTCTCAGTTAGTGGGACAAAATGGGTAAACTTTCCATCCACTTACTTTCTCTTTTCCTATTCTTTCTGTCCTGCAGTCTTGGAAATTGTACCAGAGCTAATATGTCAAGCTAAGCCTTGTAAACAAATTCAGTAGATAGAGATAAGCTATGGTTAGAGCCTGCAGTAAAATTTTGTCAGAGAAACCGGTACTTCCTTCTACTTCACTAGCTTCAAAGGCTTCACTGGAATCCCTTTCTTGGAGCAGGGATTTAATTTTTTTTCTACTGCTCTGTGACTAAACATCTGACTTCTGAAGTTGCTCTGAATAACAACATCTAACATTTGAAATTGCTTTGAATAGAAAGGGAGAACATTCTTCTTTTTTCTCTTTTGTGCACCAGGGATTAAGAGGAGCTGAGAGACATGCCTCTGCTACACTTTGACACTTGGAATAATAATGGCAGAATCTACTCTTATATTTCCCGAAACTCAGTGCTCTGAGCCTCTTCCAGGGTAGGTATTAGGAGATGCAAGAATTTGGCAGGTTTACTCCTGGGAAGGAAAGGACCCATCAATACTTAATACGTGCCCATGCTTCCTTGCATCAATAAATTAAACAGGACTCATGGGACAGCTGTCCCATTGCTAAACAGTGTCTACTGCTGGGCTGGACTGGGGTCCTTCAGAGGGAATAGATGCAGGCACTGTGTGTGGTGTGATTCAAATACTGCAGGAGTTATTCTGTCAGATGCTGTGACTGTGAGCTTACGTAGATGTCACTATCAGTTGCCCTGCAGATGTGATCCGTGAGCAGAAGGGGTAGAAATCTCTTCTGGTGTGTTCTGGTAAAATACGTTTTTTAGAGGTTCCAAAAATGAAGCCTTTGGGCAAGGATAGGTATATGAAGCCTTTGAATTCTTCCATTTGTAGTAAAGGTCCAACATTATGTTACTGTTCCCCAGCCTGAGAAGATGGAAGAATACCTCCAGTGCCCTAACTCAAAGCTGCTTCCCAATCAGTAAGTTTAATATATGATTCTCAGGGCTTTGTTACAAACAGCACGAAAATCACCTTGTTCTTCTGTGGTTTCAGCGATTTTGAGCAGCAACAGCACACAGCTGCTCAGGGCAGCAGCACAGGCACCAAAATTCACCATGTGCACACTGGGATGGGTCTGCATCCTGCTCTGACCTTTCAATTTATCTCTGCAAACATAAAGTCTTTGATTTTTGTTAAAAAAAAAATGTATGTGCTGCTGGAGATCTTTTCTTTAAAAAGAAAACAAGAAATCTCTAGGCTATGGGAAGTAGAATAACTGAGGAAGAGAAGGGCAGAACTAATGTGAATAAGATTTGAGGCATGAATGTATAAACCCAATCCCTTTCCAATTCCACCCTCTAAATGGCATTTACTGCCAGGGAAATTGGATCCACCCTGGTCTGATTCTAGCATCCAGAAAATCCTCCTAAAATAGCTCTGGGCCTTGCAGAAGTTGTAGTTTCCTCTCCCAGTAATTGATGCTGTAGTGACAGCCTCCATCTGGTGCTCATGAGATGCAGTTACCACATCTGCTAAGGGAAGGAAGGCAACTTTTTCCCTTTGCTCAGAATCTCTTGCCTTGTCTGCAGTGGTGGTCCTAGGAGTGAAAAATTGCTGCTAAGTTTGAGCACTTCTTAAAAGGCATGCTGTCCCCCACAGTGACAACCCAGAAACGAAATTACAACCTTGCTTACTCAGAGTTTAAGACGCGTACATGAAGAGAAAACACTTAAAGGAGTACCTGAGGATTGGTCTAAGTTGCATTATTGCCATTGAATGTGGGTTTATTTCATACTGTTTACTAAATGGAGAATAACTATGGTGACATTCAGGACATGCTTTGTATGGATCTGCCAACATGATCCTGAAATTAGCATTCAGAAAGCAACTGTTTGAAATTAGCTTGAGAACTGAAAAATAATGTTTTAGATTACAGTCCATATGGGAATATACTTCAGCATCTGCAGTGTGAAAATTATGCAAAATTTATTATTTTAACTTATGCTGATCTCAGCAAGAGTATTTGTGGTATCATTTGTGTAGCTCTTCCTTTGATGAGTGAAAGCATAATGTTATAAATACTAATAGCCAGTGGTGATTCAGACAAGATGCGTAACAACCATAATTTTGTGTGAAGCACACCTAAAAAACACAAGTACTACTAGCCTTTTATGAACAACTGTAATGCAGAAAGAGTTGAAATCTTTTTTCCAAGTTTACTTGGGGGACAAAAAAAGAAAATGACAATTCTTAGACAAGATGAATGTTCTACTGTCTGCATATAAAGAAAAAAGGTGTGGAGTGAATGAGACTAAGGAGAGGAATATAAAAGGAAATTCTAGATCTAAGTAAGTCCCCTGCTATCCCAGTTATAAACTGTTGATAATCTTAGTCTAGTAAATACTTCTAGTTGTTGCAATGTTATGATGTTCTTGCAGAAATCCTTTATACAGGAAGGTGTGGTTTGACAGAATGAAGGTTGACTGACTTATAGCTTGCTTCTTCATGTCTCTCCATGGGTCATTTATTTCTGAAAGAAGCAGGGTCAACGTAACTACACCTTTCTCATTGAGTCACACCAGCTGTTGCAAGTAATGCTGAATAAAAATAATTCTCTGGTTACTCTGCCTGCACTTTTGTCTATGGTTAACTTCACTGTTTTTATTTAAGTCAGTCTCTTTTGTGTGCATCTGTCACCTAGCAGGAAAGAAATGTTTATGTAAATAAGTTTCACAAGTCATTTAGGAGATGTGTAGGAAAATGTAGAACTGCTTTTAACTAACTTGTGAAAATTGGCTAGATTTTAAGCTGACTCTGCCCTCTCAACAGATACTCAGAACAGTCACTGCTCTTTATTGCTACAATACACCATCTTGGAATAACACATTAGCCAGTCTGATGGAATATTTTATGTAGGGTTTCTACTTCATGTAAGTCAGTGCTGTAAATGGCAGTTACATCTGCAAAGAACACTCATCCATTGCTACTCTCATGGGTAAATGTGGTACATTTAGGAAGGGTTATGTTAGTTCTCAGAATCATATGGATCTATAGAAATGGTGGAAATGTTTCTAGTAAAACACAAAAGACTGAATAATTAAGTTTTTTTTTTCTCTCATGAAATGGTTGAGGTTGGAAGGGATGTTAAAGATCAATCTAGTTCCAGCCCCTTGCCATGGGCAGGGACACCTTCCACTAGACGAGGTTGCTGGGGCACTTCCAGGGATGGGGCATCCACAGCAGGTGGTGAGGCAACCTGTGCCAGTGCTTGACAGTAATGACTTTCTTCCATATGTCTAGTCTAAACCTGTTCTCTTTCAATTCAAAGCCTTTACCCCTGGTTCTATCACTTCATGCCCTTGTCAAAAGACCTTCTCAGCTTTGTTGTAGCCCTTTAGGTACTGGAAGGCTGCTCTAAGGTCTCCCCAAAGCTTTTTCTCCCCCAGGCTGAATAACCCCAACTCTCTGAGCCTTTCCTCATAGGAGAGGTGCTCCATCCTTTTGATAATCTTTGTGGTCTCCTCTGGACCCTCTCCAACAGGTCAATGTCCTTCCTGTGCTGGGAACCCCAGAGCTGAATGCAGCACTGCAGGTAGGGTTTCACAAGAGCAGAGTAGAGGGGCAGAATTACCTCCCTCGCCTGCTGGCCACACTGCTTTTGACGCAGCCCAGGATACAATTGGCTTTCTGGGCTGTGAGCACATATTGCTGAGTTACATTGAGCTTTTCATCAGCCAGCACCCCCAAGTCCTTCTCAGCAAGGCTGCTCTCAACCCATTTTCTGCTCAGCCTGTATTAGTACTTGTGATTGCCCCAACCCAGGTGCGAGACCTTGCCACTTGGCCTTGTTGACCTTTTTGAGCTTTGCAAGGGCACACTTCTCAAGCCTGTCAAGGTCCCTCTGTATGACATCCCTTTCCCTCCAGTGTGTACACCACACAGCTTGGTGTTAGTGGAAAACTTGCTGAAGTTGCACTCAATCCCACTGTCTATGTCACCAACAAAGATGTTAAACGGTGCCAGTCAAAATTCCAGACCCTGAAGAATACCACTCATCACTGGTCTCCACTTGGACATTGAGCCATTCACAATTTTTTGAGTGTGACCATTAACACCAGGGGTCCATCCATCAAATCCATGTCTCTCCAATTCAGAGTCAAGGATGTCATGTGGGGCAGTGTTAAATGCTTTGCACAAGTCCATGTAGATGATGTCAGTTGCTCTTGCCTCATCCACCCCCTCAGTAACCCCATCAAAGAAGGCTACCAGATTTGTTAGGCACAATTTGCCTTTAGTGAAGCTATGTTGGCTGTCACCAATCACCTCCTTATTTTCCATGTGTCTTAACATAGCTTCCAGGAGGATCTGTTCCATGATCTTGCCTGGTATCAAGGTGAGACTGACTGGCCTGTAGTCCCCACATCTTCCTTATTTCCCTTTTAAAAAATAGGGGTTATTTTTCCTCAGTGGGAACTTCACTGGACTGCCACAACTTCAGAAATATGATGAATGGTGGCTTAGTCACTTCCTCTGCCAGTTCCCTCAGGACCCTTGGATACATGTCACCAGGTCCCATCAACTTGTGCACCTTCAGGTGCCTTACATGGTCTCAAACATGATCTACAGACAGTGTTTCTACATTATGCCAGCCCCTGCATTTGCTTTCTGCAGCTTCTGCAACTTGGGCAGTGTGGCTGGAGCAGTTGCCAGTGAAGTCTTTGAGGCAAAAAAGTCACTGGGTGCCTCAGCCTTTTTCATGTTTTGGGTAACATGATCTCCCATTTCCTTTTGCAGAGGACTCACACTTTCCATCGTCTTTCTTTTATCACCAGTGTATCTATAGAAGCTTTTCTTTTGGCTTTCACATCCCTCACTAGATTTAATACTCTCAGGGCTTTAGCTTTTCTAGCCTGATCCCTGGCTGCTCAGACAATCTCTGTGTATTCTTCCCAGGGTACCTGTCCATGCATTAACCCTCTGTAGGCTTTGTTTTTGTGTTTGAGTTTGTCCAGGAGCAACATGTTCATCCATTCAGGTCTCCCGATACTTTTGTCCAACCTCCTCTTTATTGGGATACATTGCTCCTGAGTTTGGAGGACCTTGAGCCTTGAAGATTAACCAGCTTTCTGGGGTCCCTCTTTCCTCCAGGGCTTTATCCCATGGCGCTCTAACAAGGAGATCCCTGAAGAGGCCAAAGTCTATTCTCCTGAAGTCCAGGGTAATGAGCTTCCTGTGTGCCCTCCTCACTGCCCTAAGGATCTTGAACTCTAGTGTTTCATGGTCACTGCAGGCCAAGCTGTCCTTGAGCTTCGCATTCCTCACCAGCCCCTCCTTATTGGTAAGGACAAGGTCCAGCATAGCACCTCTGCTCATTAGGCCCTCAACCACTAGGAGAAGGAAGTTACTGTCACTGTATTCCAGCAACCTCCTGGATTGCCTGTGCCCTGCTGTGTTGTCCCTCCAACAGATATTGGGGTGGTGGAGAGCTCCCATAAGGACCAGGGCTTGTGAATGCCCTGGTATTTTTGAAGTATACAGAGAACGCCCAAACTTCATAAAGTGATAAAACTAGCTTTAAAGTAACACATTCAGATAACTTCAATTCAGTGTTCATACTCAAACCAACCAAACAACTATCTGTATTGCTATGGTCTGTTCACAGTAAATTTGAAACTGGGATGTTTTGTTAGAAGTTTTAGCAGTAAAAAGGGTAAAGAGGACAATCCAGATGATTATTGGCTAGCAACTGTATAGGCAAAAACTTCATAACATATGTAAGTGATCAAAGAAAATCAGTAGAACTTATGTTGGTCAATATGGGTATAGGACAAACAGTTCCGACCACAGTTTTAGTAAACAACACACTTAGTAAAAACGATACTGTTTACATAACAATAGTGGTTATGCAATATTTAGACTTCCTCCAAACATTTTACTTACTGCTGCATGACACTTTTTATATGTCATACTAATTTGATCAATATGATCTGTTAATTAGTAGAGTATTGATTAACTGGCAGCCAAAACCAGAACAGTAAATGGAGGATCCTAACTGAACAAGTATATTTATATAGGCATTATTTTAGGAATTGTTTTTTGCTATGTATTATTTAATGCTTGTTTTAAATTACATCAAACATTGTACAAAATTATTAATGATACTCACAGATGACACAAAAGATTGAAGATGTAATAAGCAACAAAGATAAGTCATTGATGTAGTCCAGATGTCTTTAATAAGTTGGGGGCAAACAGACAAGTGATTTGTGGATAATTATTAAAGTAATACATTTGCCTTACCAAACTCCAGATATGAAAAATGGAGAAGACACACAAATTTGGAGCCATTGAAGGCCAATAGAGCAAGGTGTTCTCAAAGTAAAATTCTCTAGCAAACTCAGCCTTTTGTTTTAGGGGAGTCTAAGCCTCCAATTTGTTGGCCTGGGTTTCCTTCTATATTTTGGCTCTGATAATCTCTGAAGTGTTCCATTATGTTACCTGCTTACACAACTTTATTTTGGCATCTCAGAGTAATGCTAAAAGATCTCCATGCTATAAATTGGCTCTACTTTTGAACCTTGAGCCAGTATTTTTAAACATGTCTTATACCATAGATGCATCACAACTTCTGTTAACCTTTCTCTGCCTTGCATGACCTTTTCACATGTTTTGGTACAGCTGTAACAAAAAAGGGAATAAAACCAGACCTGCAGACAATTCCCATAACCTAATAATCAGTCATGTTATGGTAAAGCTGATACTGCTATTACCTCTTCCATCCTCAGAAATTTGTGTTTTGCTGGACTTAAGAACTGAAAATGCTGGTTTGAATTTTTTTTTCTGTTAATGAGATTTTATTTGGGGATTTGGAGAAGGAATGAAGACATGCAGAGATATTTGTCAAGGAAGGTAATGAATGAACTCTTAAATATGGTACTTTAGTCAAAATGCCTTGTATAATTCTTGGCTATATTAAAAGAAATCTCTTAAGGACTGCATAGACAATACTGGTTATATGTTTTGCACTGAAACAATTTTTCATTAATTTGCCCTGTGCAGTTTAGGATTCAAGAAGACTTGCTATACAGAAAAGGTTGAAAGAAGAATCAGAAAAGTCATTGATTCATGTGACATGATACAAGGAAGTTTTTTGGGGCAGGAAGAATTTAATAAGGAATTATGGGATTTGTAGTTCTCTGGGCTTTGATGCATGCGCAGTAGAGTGCTTGGATGTCATTGGTTGAGAGATCATGTGACATGTTTAAGCGCTGTATTTAAACCAAAGTGTTTTGTAATAAACCTTAATCTTGCTCCTACACTCACAGAGTGCAGGCTGGGGTTCGTGCCTTATTCAGCACCCCAAATGGTTGCCCCTAACAGGACTTCAACAGGCATTGGATACCAGGAGCATTAAGCTGTGGGATGCCTGCCGGGGGTGTCCATTTTGCCAGAATCAAAAAGGAAAAAAAGGAAGAATACAGCGCGCAGGGTTGCCTCTGCAAAAAGGGACAAAAAAGAAGAAAAAAGGACGAAGAAACGACAACAGAGCTTCAGCACACAGAGGTGACCAAAAGCTGGCAATATGGGAGGGAAGTATTCCCAACAGGAGAGAATTTCTCCAGAAATTAAACAGCTAAAGCTATCACCCATTTTTTTAAAGAACAAAACTGAAATATAGGAAAAAATAGACTCTGGGGCTTATTACATTGGATTTCTATGCATGAACCTGCATTACCTCTGACTGGACCTTATCAAATATCATCTTGGAGGAAAATAGGGAGCAAGCTCATTGAAAAAGCCAGTGAAGGACAAATAGACGCTCTCAAGAACTTAGCAGCATAGAAAGAAATTATGATAGCCTTAAATGCACATTACAAGAAATCAAAAGCGACCCCGATAATAGACTCTTTTCCCCTTAGCCCTCCTCTAGCCCCAGCACCTCCCCTGACCGTGTGGTACTAGAACAATAGAGTAGGGAGTGTGCACGTTGGCGGGGAGAGATGGGGTGGAGGGGAAGCCCGGAACGGGGTCGGTGTGGCGGCAGTGGGTAGTCTGGAAACGCATGGCGCTGGGTTCACCCTGGAACCATGTACTCCTTTCTACTCCCTCCCCCCAGTCGCCGCCATTAACACGTGTTCGGGGTCGGGCGCAGCGCTCGCCGCGGGCAGTGCCCCCCCGCCCCCCCACGCATGGCCACATGGCCTCCCACCGCACCAAGCCCGGTCTCTACAGTAGGGGTTCCGTTGCTCACCGGGGCTGCCGGAATGGCGGCCCCGCTGCTGACAGCCGGATCCGTGGCAAAGCCACCCACGGCCGTGCTGTCCGCCCCTGGAGCCGCGGCAACGGGAGCCACGGCAACGGGCGGCGCGCGGTCGGCGGCCAGGGTTTCAGCCATGGCGTATGCCAGCTGTCCCACCGCCCCGTTCGTGGCTGCCCCTGCGCCGCTGGCACCTGGAGCCGCTGGCTTTGCGGCGGCGCCGGTGGCGCCGTCCGCGGGACTGGAACGGCCTGGAGGCGGGGCAATGGCGGCATGGGGCGCTGCCACCTTCGTGCCGGTGGCCACGGCAGCTGCCGCCGCCGTGCGACTTGTGGCAGCGCCCTGCCCCTCGGGCGCGGCAGCGGCGGGATGTGGCATGGCGGGGGGTGCCGTGGGGTCCACGAGAGCTCTGTTCGCGGCGCCCCCCTCACCGGGCGCCGGGCCGAGCAGAGCGGTGGTGGGGGAGGCCGAAGCGGTGGCCGCGGTGTTCACGGGCGGTCCCGAACCGGGCGGCGTGGCGGTGGCTGCGCCGCAGCGGAACAGAGCGCTGGCGGGGGTGCAGACCACCCGCGCCGGCGCTGCGGAGGCTGCGGCGGGGGGGCAATGGACAGACTGCTATTACGGGGGTCAGGGGGGTCTGCTAACTCCCTTTAGCTGCGCAGCGGCCATGAGACCGCTGCAGAACAACCACGCAGCAACATGGACACAGCCAGCTTACTCCTGCCGCGAGGCGGAAGTGAAAGTGCCTCTTCCGTCACCACCAGTTCAACCAACACACAACAAATGCACAACCGCTAAAGCACCATCGTGGCACTCCTACCAAAAAACCAACCCACAGCCCTCACCAGCCTCAGAGCAGCTTCTACGACGGAGACAGCCTGATGTAGGAGGAAGAAGAGAAATTGACTCCCTGGAAATCATGACTGAGCTCTGGCAGATCGACCTCGGTGAGACGAGGGAGCCAGCAAGAAGACAGGCACTTTTGGATGCTGCCGAGGAGGAAGAGCAGCAGACATGGCTGCAGGTGCTGCTTCAACCCAAGGAAGAAAATACAGACTGGGAGAGCGCATGGAACATATGCCTGCCCGAGCCGAGACCAACAGTGAAGCCAAAGCTACCGATGTTAAAATGGACAGTATACATATTAACTAACCTATCAACGCTAGCAGTCCTTGGTTTTGTGCTACGGGAATCTCAACTGGGACATCACAGATCACCCACTGACACAACTAACAATCCAAAGGTAATACTACAAAGCACAACAGACATGCAGCTATCAGCTCCCATATTTAACTTTCTAAGTCATAAAAAGACAACCTTACTAATTAACAAATTATCTGCTATTATAAAAGGTTTTTTTGTGTTACTAGGGGGAAAGATAAAAATCTTAAGAGGGACCTTAAATCAAGTATTTACTTCTCGCTGTTTTAAAATGCTGTTTACCAACATGCCATACACAACATGGAAAGCCAAACCTAAACAAGTAGCAAAGAAACAACTGGTTACAATTTCAGCTGCAAAAACACATAACCCTGTACGCACAGTTACTGCAAAACCCTTGATAAAGCAAAGCAAACAAGTCCAAAAATGCCCTACTGGGCTGCAACAAATGACACAGATAAAAATACACACCCCTAAATCCATTCAAAACACAAACACGCATAAATTGGCCTTTACCCAAATTAAACAATTAGAGTGGGAGGCAAAGACAGAAGTATCAAATGTTTTTAACAGCAAAACAAACGTAACTATCGTCCAAACCTGGTTAACAAGTTTTCTTAAACTAACATCCCCGAAGCAAAACACAGACATCATAACCAGCAATAGCTCAAACATTAATTCTGTTTCGATTAGACCCACTGCAATCACTCATTCTGTAGAACAGAAACTATTTCACTCAAGGAGAGGATCAATTAAGAGCAGATTTTTCCTTAAGGCAGCTCAATTGCAGGTAAAGTAACAAACAGCCCAGAAAACAGATACCCTAAATCTGTGATACAGTGGCCTTTCCTTAAAACAAAACTGATGCATTTACATACACTACTTTCATGGCTAGGCTTCATGAACGAAGATTTGGGAAGGGCTCTACCCACGTTTGTTACAAGCGCGTTGGTGGCTAAAAAGGCCAATATGAGATAGACACGTCCGGTTGCAAAAGGCACAGCAGAAAGACTCCTTAGGAGGTATATTTTGCAAGGCATGATTCTTTCTGCATTGTCTTTTCTCCTCAAGGGTGATCCTGCGTGCTTTCTCAAAAGCATCAGCAGCGTTATAGATGGTGTGTCTCCAGACCTCCCTACTGGAGGCCAGAGTAGACCAGTTATGTTGATCAATATGGCCAAGGCTGAAATGATGTTTCAGCGAGTTCTTGTATCTTCTCTTTGGGGCTCCTCTCTTGCGGCAACCAGTGGCAAGTTCACCATAAAGCAAGATCTTAGGGAGGCGGTGATCTTTCATCCTTGAGACGTGCCCTGCCCAACGCAGCTGTGTTCTCAGCAACATGGCCTCAATACTTTCGATTGCTTGTTCAAGAACAGATGTATTAGTCACATAATCTGACCAGTGAATATTTAGGATTGTACGGAGGCAGCGTTGATGGAAGCGTTCTAGGAGGCGCAGGTGGTGGTGTATAAGAGAGTAGACAGCACTATGGCTCTGTAAACACTGATCTTTGTACTTTTCTTCAAGTGTTTATTTCGCCAAACTCTTTTATGAAACTTTCCGAAAGTGCTATATGCCTTTGCTAACCTGTTGTCTATCTCCCCGTCAATCTTACCATCTGAGGAGATGAGGCTAGCTCTCAGTGAAGTTCGCCTTCACGAGGAAGGCAGCCTTAGAACACATGGTGCCGGTTACACACTCTTTTGGTCAGGTAAACCCAGAACTGAAAGGCATCTCTCAGGAGTTGGCTTCATGATCAAACTCTATTGTTCCTAAACTAGAAAATCTGCCGACAGGTCATTCTGACCGCATTATCTCCCTACACCTTCCACTACACAACAAGCAACACGTTGTCCTCTTTAGTATATATGCCCCAACTCTCCAAGCTGACCCTGTTGAAAAAGATAAATTTTACACTGACCTGCGCCGCCTTACCCAAAAGGTGCCCGCTGATGATAAGATCATTATCCTTGGTGATTTCAACGCCAGAGTAGGTAAGAATTTTGAAACCTGGAAAAGAATATTAGGCAAGCATGGTATTGGAAACTGCAACGATAATGGTCGACTTCTGCTAGAATTCTGTGTGGAGCAACAGCTCACCATCACTAATACTATCTTTCAGCAGAAAAATAGTCTGAAGACAACCTGGATGCATCCCCGATCTAAGCATTGGCACCTCATCGATTATGTCTTGGTGCGACAGAGAGATGTCCGCGATGTCCGCCATAACCGCGTGATGCCTAGTGCAGAATGCCAAACAGACCGTCGGCTTGTGCGCTGTAAATTCAACTTCAATCTTAAATTCAAACCTAAAAGGGGCAGTATCCCAAGGAGAAGACTCCAAGTTAACAATCCTCAATCAGCCACAGTGAGAGACAGATTCCAGGCAAACCTTCAAACTAGGCTTGAAAACCATTCCATAGATTCTACAGATGCCTCTCCTGAAACAATTTGGCACCATATTAAAAACAGCATCCTGCAGTCCTCTGAAGAATCCTTAGGGTTCTCCCTCAAGAAGAACAAGGACTGGTTTGATGAAAACAATCAAGAGATCCAGGAATTGTTGAGGAAGAAGAGAACCGCTCACCAAGCACACCTTGCACTGCCATCCTGTCACGCAAGAAAAAGAGCCTTTTGTCTTGCATGCAGCAAGCTCCAACAGAAACTCCGTGACATCCAGAACAAGTGGTGGATCAATCTAGCTGAAAAAACTCAATTATGCACAGATACGGGTGATCAGAAAGGATTCTAGGAGGCCCTGAAAAGAGCATATGGACCTACATACCTCTACTCAGCGCTGATGGTCAAAGGCTTCTAACAGATAAAACCTCCGCATACACTACTAGAAAACCATAAAAGCACAGCCCTACTATTAACAAAAGACCTTTCACTAGTCTATCAATCTCTCAAACCTAAAGAAAGATACATTTTCATACTTTTTGCCCCTGTCTTCGAGTGGGAAAAGATTGGAATGTTTGAAAACCGAGATTTTACAACTTACTTTTTGGTAAAGGAAAGATTAAAACCCACTTCTTGCATATTTGCCTTTGCAAAGAAAGAGATAATATGTTACCCCTCAAACATAATAAGAATAATTTACTACTTAGCAACTGGGTGGAATTGCATTTTGTCATCTCTTACCCTGTTCTTTTCTTATAAAAACTTTCCTACTAACTTTTTGGCTACATAAACAGGTGATTTACCTTCTGGTGAGGGAAATAACAAACAAACCCCTCTCAGCTCTCACTCAAAATCTCCCTTCTTACATAATACGGGAAAAAGAAAACAAAACATAGTGAACTGAAACTTTATTAACTGTTCGGTCACACCACTGTGAGAGAGAAAAATTCTCTTTGTTGCCTAAAAGCCTTTGCAATTGCCTTTCACTATGTAAATTGGTGTCATTTTAACTAAGAATGTTTAAGTTTATCTCCATAAAACCAGAACACTGAAGCTTTAAAAATTTTTCTGTATTTTTTATTAATTTCCCAGTGACTTTACTTGAATTGTTAAAAAAAAAAGGGAAAAAACAAAACAAACAAAAAAATTGTTGAAAGTTGTTAAAATTACTAGTTTCTCAAACACATCCACATACATGCAATTATTGTAAGAATGTTATTCCAATAACGAATATAGAATCTTAAACATCCCCATTTTTGTTAATTAATACATTCAAACACTCTCAAAATATTTTACAGAACAGTATACATAATGTCAATGAAAGTGCAGAATAGCTGCTTGTAAGTCACAACTGCCTAAGAGACTGAATTAAACCTAGTTATAGTTGCTCTAACTGATATTATTAAGAAATAAGGACTGTAAAAAGTTCCAGAAAAAATTTAACAGGACCAACAATGGAATCTCCAATACAGAGAGAATTACACAACGAAAGATCATCCTTAAAGCCTTCAACTTAGAAGTAAAAGACACTATAACGTAGAGTGACTCACCGCCATTTGCTTAAAAAACTACAGATTCACCTAATCCTCACATCTGTTTCTGCCCACTTTTCATCTGAAATGGACTGAACTGTTATTAACATGTTTGCCAAGATTGTTTTTAAAGGTAAAGAATGATTACAAGAAATAAGTAAATGGGACACTAAGACCATCTGCATCTAGACAAACAAAAGAGGACAATGGAACAATAAGGTACAAACCGTGGACCGGGACTCTATATAAGTTTTACAACTTACTCATATACGTAAGACATTTAAATTGTTTTGTAATTAACCTATGAATGTTATAATTGATTCATGCTGTGCTACAGAGTTACTTTCACATCTCGAAGCCTCCTTCCTTCGAGATTTCACTAACCCTCATTTACCTAGAAAAATACACACCGCATAATTCTTTGTTAGTCACACAAAATCTAATTTTTATATAATACACATCCATACACATACATTCCAAATAGAATAATACAACAACACACACTAGAAAAATACAAAAATGTTACCAAATACTAACTTTTTTTGCAATTTCAGAAATTCTGAAAACCATAAACACAAACAATAATCCTGTGTATTATTCAACAAATGCTAAAACATATCTCACAAATCAGAAAGTATTCCATTGCACAAACACACCGCACTCACCCACAGAACAAGCAATTGTAGAAAGAGCACACCGCACACTAAAATAAATGCTTCAAAGGCAAAAAAGAGGAGAGTCGGTATATAACCCCCAGGAACACTTATAGAAAACATCATATGTTCTAAATTTCTTAAACTGTGATGATATAGACCATAGCAGGTATGAGTGCCAACATAAAAATCAAATACTTTCATCTTCCAAAGCACCAGTTATGGTTAAAGATCTAATATCTAGGCAATGGTCAGGAACAGTAGATGTCATAACTTGCGGGAGAGTATATGCCTGTGTATCCAAGGGTACCAAATTACAGTGGATCCCTTCTAGATATGTCAGGCCTTATATTAGTCCTCCCCCACAACAGAAACAATCAGCAGAAGAAATGAGTGAAGAAATTGGATCTGAAGAAACATGACCAGCAATAGTAAAAGGAACACACCACACATTAAGACACATGCTATAAAAACACAAAAAAAAGAGGGGAAAGAGATATGGGTCTATTCCCTATATGTATAAATCTACATTAACACTACTTGAAAACAGGAACAATCACAAAGAAGCAATAAGTGATACAACAGAACCAAAAGAAACACACAAACAGTAACCAATACAAAACCAAAACTCCATGATTCAAACACAATAAAGGGTTTAAGAATGCATGTGTGAGGAGAGAATGAAACGGTGACCACCGGAGTATGAATGATAAAGTTGAGTGGAGATGTATGTGTGTGTGAACGCAAATACATTTTATGACAAAGACATCTTAAACACTCATTCAACAACACTACCTCAACCAACACTACTTCAAACACAACATCTACAACCCAACACATTTCCCTTTCAAATAAAAATGATGCCTTTACCAAATCACACAAAATCACCCTCAGATAAAAGGTTTTACACATCTACAAACCCCGAGTAATTTAAGGTTGCTTGAAATATTGCACAAACCAATAAAGTTATCAACAGTTCAATAAAGGCCTTAAGACGATAGGCCCTGGTTTTTATATATGGTTAAGATAAGATCGGTTATGACAAGAATGTTTAAAGAATGTATTGTTTTACAACTTGTTAAATTATACAGAGAAAAGGGAGATGTGGCAGGAAGAATGTAATAAGGAATTATGGGATTTGTAGTTCTCCAGGCTTTGACGCATGCTCAGTAGAGTGCTTGGATGTCATTGGTTTAAATACAGCGCTTAAACATGTCACATGATCTCTCAACCAAAGTGTTTTGAAATAAACGTTAATCTTGCTCCTACACTCACAGAGTGCAGAGCGGAGTTCGTGCCTTATTCAACACCGCAGTTTTTCTCTTTAGTTTATCAAACAAAAACCTTTATTGACTGTAGTCCAAAAGTATCTGCAGTGAAATAGAAACGATGCCTGGCTTCTCCACCTAGTTGACAGACATAACAGGATCCAGTTGGTGAATGTTGGAAGGTGAACAAAATCACACCAGAACAGAGTGGTACAATTTTCCCTGAATACAGATCAGATAACTATTGAAAGAGTTTAGTGTAATTTATAATGGGCTTTCCATGTCTAGTTTTAACCTTGAGAAATGTCTATCTTGAAAGATGTGTTCTAGCTCAACTCAGCAGTAGTTCAGGGCACCTTAGAGACTTTTGTGACAAAAATGCAGTGGATGGTCAAAGTGGATGTTCTAGCCATACCTTTGAAGGGCACCAAAGTGCTTTTGGTTCTTCCTTCACATCTTCTGTGGGTTTACTTCGTGATCCATATTTTTGACTGTGGAGGCTAACGTTTGTACTGGAACTTCAGGGCAGATGCAGCTGTTTAAGAAAGGATATATCTGTAAATGCTGTAGTGTGGCAAGTGATCCAGACTGCATAAAAAAACTGTTCTAAAGATGTACATGGAAGACAACCAGCCACACATGGAATTTTAGAAGTCCTTTGTCCTGTTAAGTCCAGTCTTGTAAATTAATAGTGTATCTGGTGATTCTGTGCCACTAGATAATCTTGTGGTAATATACAGAAGGTGGAATACTGTTCTGGATTAACAGTTTCAGCTCATGTATTGTATGTATTTCAGCTTTTGTATGATTTTTGATGCCTGTATAATTTTAAATGCAACAAGAGTATGTCTGTATTGACACTTGGTTTTTTATCTTGTCCAAAACTTTCAACTTGTGTTTTGGCTCTTGTTTGTAAAGTGGTATTTAGTCCTTCAAATAAAAAGTGCAGAAGTGCTTAGCAACATTAGCTTATCATTATTTACAGCAAACCAGTTTCCTCTTTGTGCACAGAAAACTAAAAAGTATATCCTTCCTTGGCTGAAAACTTCCTTTCTGCAAGTAATTAAAGATGCAAATATCCCTTACAATGGCCATTTCAGCCTTCTTGCAGCTTGGGGCAAAAACACATTGGCAAAAGGACGTCTTGTCTCTGATGTCTATGAAGCCTCTCTGAACTTGACCTGAATACGAACTTGTACAAAAAGGAGCGACAAGAACTTGAGAACAGAGTATAATTATGTAAGAAATTTAAAACATGTTGGGGAGCATGTTTCAATGAGATCAGCATTCCAAGTAGTCCCTAACAAGAATTGGATATTTGTATCTCTGTTGTCACTTATTTTTCTTTATGACTGATCATCTGAATTTTTGTGTTAAACTTTCTCCACGCTGAAACCTTATACCTGATGGCAATCCCTTTCAACAGACCTTTGGTGCAAAGTTGATCTTGGTATTCTGTACAACTCACTCATCTTTAATTATTTTGGTACTGGTAAAGAAAGTAGGTGTTTAAAAAAAAAAAAGAAAAAATAATAAAAAGGTTTCACAAAGCACCTTGTGTTTTCCTGTCCCATATTGAAGAAGCTAATAAATTGCATGATCTTAAGAAGTCAAGAGAACGAAGAGCCACAGTACTGTCATGGAAGTAGTAGGTAACACTGGTCACCTCCACATTGCAGCAGTGACCAGGATGGAGTTGGGCTAATTGCTGCCATTGGTATCAGAAGCTCCAGAGCTTAGCTTCTATTCAGATGAAGCCACTTTCTCATGAAGCTCCCAAACAGTATTTTTGTTCTGAAGAAATTCTTTATTCTATTTTAAGGATAGTTTTTCTCTTTTCTCAGACTGCCTTGCATGTTCTTAGTAGTTTTGTTGGTTGCTACTCATTGAAGTGTATATGTAATGTCTCACTCCTTCCTTATCCACCTTCACATCAGATGGCTGTTGTATTGTACTTAAACTACTCTGGAAATCTATGGTTTAATCCTAGCCAACAACCAAGTACCACGAAGCCTCTCAATCCTGCACCATTGGGATCAGGGAGAGGATCATGATGGGAAAAGCTACAAAACTCCTGGGCTGAAATAAAGGCTGTTTAATAGGGAAAGCAAAAGCTCTGCACACAAGCAATTAACTGCTTCCCATGGGCAGGCAGGTGTTCAGCCACCTCCAGGAGAGGAGGGCCACATCGCTTGTGATGGTTACTTGGGAAGACAAATGCCACAAGTCCAAAAGATCCCCCCTGTTGAGAATATTTTAGACAATACAGGACATAACATATTGCTTCAGACCTGCCTGCACAATCCATGCCTGATGCAGGATGATGAGAACCATGTGCCTTGAGCAGATGTGTGTCCTTGAGCAGCAGATATGAGAAAGGTATGATATGCTAGAGGTAAACAAGAAGAAAGAATGTTATCCAGGGTGTTAGAAACCAGAGGATGGGAGGGCCTGGAAATGTCAGAGTGTGTGCCTTGAATAGTTGAACCAATAAAGTTATAGCTATAGTGTGTGAAAACTGATGTAACCAATAGAGAGTTAGGATAGAGTGTGTGAACCCTGTAGGACCCTATATACTGTGTGTGATGTTTGCAATAAATGGAGAATTGACTTTACCTCTATGAGGATGTGTCTTTGACTCTGGAAAATTGGAGCACTGACTATACCTCCATGAGGAAGTGTCTTTGACTCTGGAGCTCCTTTTTTGCATCTTCTCGTTAAACCCCCCTTCCTCCTTTCTTCTTCCCCTCCTTTTATATACTGAGCATGATGACATATGGTATGGAATATTCCTTTGGTCAGTTTCAGTCACCTGTCCCAACTGTGTCTGCTTCTAACTTCCTTGCACGTGGCAGTACGAAAAAGCAGAAAAGGCCTTATCTCTGTGTAAGCACTGCTCAGCAATAACAAAAACATCTCTATATTATGAACAGTGTGTTAGCACAAATCCAAAACACAGCCCCATACTAGGCACTGTGAAGAAAGTTGACTCTACTCCAGCCAAAACCAGCACAGTAAGCAAAGCATCAGATTAAGTATTCTGTATGTCATGTATCTGAACCTCTCAGGTGGGTAGTCCTATGTTTCCATACCTTGAGAAGTCCATTTTTGTACTGTGTGCTTTTAAGAATCGTCTTTAACTTTGAATCTCTGTGTGTCCCCTCTATGGCAAAGACTCTACCTGGCAATACTCCTTTTATGAGACAATAGTTTATACCTCATGCCTCCACAGTTCATTTTTGCCTTCTCCTGCTAGAGTCTTGCATCTCAGATGCTCTTGTTTGTGTTGCAACAAGGTCACAAGGAGAAACCATGCAAAGCAGCACAGCATTTGCTGGTCTACTCACAACTACACTTGACCATCATATCACCCTTTCTCATGGGCATTGGGAGAAAAAAAATTTTGATCTATGGTTTTGGGGGAAAGGAGGCAAAATCTTCTCCATCCTCCTTTCCTCAGTTTTACATTCTTTCTTTGGATTGAAGGAGGTTTCTCTTCTGAAAGAGCCCAAGTCTCTTTAAATTCTGATGAGATTTTCCTCGGATACACACCAGGCTTATGTCAAAGAGCTGTGATAACAATTGTTTGTAGCAGCAGTCTAATTGCTCTTCCAGGCTGAAAGTATTCCTGGCTGAGGTACTCTTGGAATCTGTTTCAACTCCATAGATATAATCCTGTTTCTACTACAAAATGATGAGTCTAATCTGCACTTTAAATTACAATGAAATCATATCCACAAATTGGCAGGCATTGCCCAGACTATCACACCTTTCTTTAACATATGGACTGACTGACACAATCAGAACAAATGATTTTCCAGAGTTTTTGCTCTATCTACTTGGCAGCATTTCTCATTTAAGATTCCTGTAGTGAGTCTGTATCTCCAATGATAGTTTAGATTTTCATCTGATGTAAATTATCATAGTTCCAGTAGACTTCAATGGATTTGATGATTTATGCCACCTGAGATTCTACATCTGAAAACTCTGTAATAAAAAGCAGCTGCTACTTATAACTAATCTGAAAAATTATAAGTTCCTAGTGTGTGTCTGAGTCTAGCTATCTTAATATGTGTTATCCTGCTGCCAGCACACCCCTGCATACTGGAGGTTTAAAGTCCTTTGCCTTTCATCTGAGTAACTGGGATTATGTCCACTATTTTGTCAAAAATGGAAGTTGAACAGAGACTGGCATAGTCCTTGCCAGCAACTTTTTCAAGGAAACCCAAAAGCCTACACTCTCTCAGCAAAGCCTGTGAATTTGGCTCTGCTAGAGCTACTCGTATCTTTATACTGACCATGAACATTACAAATATTATACATGTGCAATTTTTAGAGCAGTTACCAAGGTTTGGTACTTTAATGTGTTTTAATTTTGGTTTCTATATTCATCTTCAAGCCATGTGAACATTACTCAATTGGTATCAATTTGAACTTGTAAAGAATATAAGATTGCATAGATATCAACTATTTTATATCAAGAATATGATAAGAGTTTGTAGTGTTTCATAGAAAACATAGTCTGTGACCTATTCAGAGGAATAGGTCTCTAACTTATTCAACTGATGGAAGGGATGCCATCCAGGGGGACCTGGACAAGCTTGTGAAGTGGGCCCATGTGAACATCATGAGGTCCAACGAGACCAAGTGCAAGGTGCCACACCCGGGTCAGAGCAGTCCCCAATATGAATACAGGTTCGGGGATGAAGGGATAGAGAGCAGCCCTGATGGCAAGGACTTTGGGCTGCTGATGGATGAGTGGCTGGACATGACCCAGCAATGTGCACTTGCAGCCCGGAAAGCCAAATGTATCCTGGGCTGCATCCAAAGCAGCGTGGCCAGCAGGGCAAGGGAGGGGATTCTGCCCCCTCTGGTGAGACGCGATGTGGAACACTGCATCCAGTTCTGGATTCCCTAGCACAGGAAAGACACGGATCTGTTGGAGATGGTCGGAAGAGGGATGGAGCATGTCTCCTTTGAGGAAAGGCTGAGAAAGTTGAGGTTGTTCAGCCTGGAGAAGAGAAGGCTCCAGGGAGACCTTATAGCACCTTCCAGTACCTAAAGGGAGCCTACAAGAAAGCCAGAGAGACTTTTTTACGCTGGTAGATAGTGATATGACAAGCGGTAATGATTTTAAGCTAGAAGTAGAAAGCACCATAGAGCTGCTCACTCCCCCCTCCACCAGTGGGGCTGGGGAGAGAAGTCCTGGGTTGAGCCCTGGGTTTCATAGGGAAAGCAAAAACCACACACACAAGCAAAGCAAACAAGCAAAGCAAAACACTGCTTCCCACGGGCAGTAGAGCAGTGCTCCATCACTTGTGACAATTACTTGGGAAGACAAATGCTGTCACTCCAGATGTTCCCCCCTTCCTCCTTCCTTCTTCCCTTCCCTTTATATACTGATCATGATGCCATATTGTATGGAATATCCCTTTGATCAGTTGGGGCCACCTGTCCTGGATGTGTCTCCTCCCAGCTTCCCTTGCACTGTCAACTTCCTTGCCACTTTGGCAATGCGAAAAGCAGAAAAGGCCTTGGCCCTGTGTAAGCACTGCTCAGCAACAGCAAAAGCATCTCCCCATTATCAACCTCGTGTTCAGCACAAATTCCAAATTCTACACAAATCCAAATTAACTACTCCGGCCAAAACTGCACGGGTTTATATTAGAAGTCAAGAAGAAATTCTTTACTGTGAGGGTGGTGAGGCACTGGAACAGGTTGCTCCAAGAAGCTGTGGATGCCCCAAGCCTAGAAATGTTCAAGTTTGCATTGGATGGTACTTTGAGCAACCTAATCTGTCTTTACCCTCACTTCTGTATGATCACTGTCCACGTATTTGGGTGACTCTATCTTACTACAGGGGAACAATGTCCTCTGCTCATCCCAAACTGCTGCTGCTTTCAAGCTCTTACATTCTGCATCTTCCTGCCATCTTGTTACCACATAGTGACCACGTTTCTAAAGTAATCACCAACGTGAGAGAAAGGGCAACAAAGACAAAAAAAATATATGGAGATCATTGTTTCAGTGCACCTGCAGGAAGCCTGAGGTGTGGTTGAACTAGTCTGTTCTGCCCTTTGGCACTATTTTGTATGTACTCAGGGGAAATAATCAGCAGTACAGTAATTTTTTACATTTATGGTATACAGATAATTTTTGAGTACAATAAATATTTTGTTTATTCAGCACCTATGTTTGAATTCAGTTTTACCTACTTATGAGAAATGACTTATGAGAAATGCATCATGTGTATCAAAATATGTTGCTTACTTTTTACAATGCTACTATGGTTAAATAATGTATATTGTGTGTTAGACACAAATATGGCAACACATTGTATTTTAAATGCTGACAAATTGATTTGAATTTATTTGCAGCTAACCAAAGCATGATATCCAAAACCTTATTTTAATTATGGATATTTAATTTTGCATTTTCTAGAACAAACAGGCAGCATCTTATGTAAGAGATGAGTTTGGATGATAAAATATAAAATGAGGTGCAGTACCTGAAACTTCTTCTTGGGTCTAGATGAAGGATGCCCCAGCCTCCAGAACCCACAAAGCAAGGATAAACACCTTAGTAGCTCAGGAGAAAGTCCCTGGGCTTCAAGGGAATCTTCAGTGGTTGGGACAGGAGCCAGCCTCAGCCTCTCCCACAAAGCTAGTTTTGCAGACTGTTGTCCCATGTTTTAAACTGTATAAGCTGGGATGTAATCAATTGCTTCTTTTGCTATTCCCGCCAACAATCTTTTGAAAACTTAACACAAAACATTTTACTAAGCAGAATTGGTAGGATTTGCCCTTCAGATGTGAGAGAGATTATTCTTGTTCAAGGCCTCATTCAGGTCAGTAATGGAAGTGCAAAAGCTTGGAAAGGGTTACAGGCCAAGGCTAGGCTGCTAGTGAGGTCTTTTGTTAACTGCAGCCCAGGTGGAGAGGACAGATCCCATGCCCATTTTTCTACCTTTCTGTTCAGATCACTTTTGTCATGTGTTTCTACGTCATCTGATTTACTAGATTTTGTTATTCTACCTAGGAAAATAATTTTCTAAATGGAAAGGATTCGCCTCTTGGAAGATTTTTATGCTTATTTAGCAATAACAGAGGCTGTACTGCATTCTAGCTGCGCAGTACATCTACTTATCTAGAATCAAACCCAGCACAGGCAAGTACCCACAACCTCCTCTAAGGCAAATGCCTCCATCAGACAGTGGCAGCTGTGGTACAATAGCATGGAACTTTGTACACAATGAGAATGTCCTGCTTTATATCTGGGTGTGAATGCATTCATCACTCATAAAAGTTCAAATTTTGTAGAAATCCTCCTTGTGCAAAAGAGCTTTTTGCTCCCACTCACGTTGTGGGAGGGAACTCCAACTGCAAACACCTTGCTTTTATGTAGAAGCCACTTGATAAGTTTTTTAATTAATATTCTTCTGATTTTGCAATGTACCTTCTCCTTCTTCTATTCTGAAATAGTAAATAAAACCAGTAAATTTCTCTCTCCTTTATATTTTCTGTACTTTACACAAATTTTTATTGTGTCTCAGGTCTGACCCCCTCCAAATATCAAATTTTTGTCTCTTCATACCCAGGCAATGGATACTAATAATTTCCAGATCCTCTGTATTCCTATTAGGCTTTTTTTTATCTTGATAGATGTTGTTTTTACTTTTTTTATTCTTAAATGAGGGCACTCCTACTTAGACCAAAAAAGCACGAAAATCCTCAATACAATATCTAATCACTACTTTCTGCTTCCCCTTATCTAGATGGCTTTTTTCTGTTTGACTTCAAGCAGGCAGAATCAAATGCTACAGCAGGAGATATCAATCTGAATTGGCCTCTACACTTGTTTAAAACCAATTTTAAAGTATATTTGCAAATCTTAAAATAATTTCAGTGAGAGTTGCAGAATAAATAAATATATTGAGAAAATTACAGTTAGTTTAAATGGTAATTGTTTTCTATTGAAGGTCAGAATTGGCTTACAGATTCTCTCATGCAAGAATATAAGGGCTGACTGATATTGACATCTCTTTTCCTCATAATACAACAGATTTGTGTACACATATAAATCTGTGTAGTTGTAGTGAAGTCCTCCTTGCTAACATTTAGCAATGCATATATATGCATCTGAATCAGTATAACAACTGAACACATTTTGAAAAGGTAACAGGATTTCATTTGAATTTAAATCTATTGTTTTAAATAAGCAGTTATGTTATGGAGCTAAATCAGCCAGCTTAACAACAAAGGGCAGTACGCTGATGAATTATGTATGTTATCTTTATTTTCTGCCTGCTGATAATTGACAGGTATCATGGAACCTTCTACAAACTTCCTGTAATTATATGCCATATATCAAACAATGACTTATGTGTAATGGTCCTCCACACACACTCATACACACAAAATGGTTTTATGTTTTATTTAAAGCTTATAGCATTTTTAAATTTTTTGTTTCTCTCACTGTTTTGCAAGCTGCCACTCAACTCATGTCAATAATGTTATATTAATAAGATTTCTTCAGTGTTAATTTGTCAGAGTCACTCATTGAAGAGATGGTTCCATCTTTTTGTTTGTTTTGTTTTTGTAAAAATCAGTCAGGTTAAGCCAATACCAAAGAAAATCTACCTTCTAACTGTTTAAGAAAACTTACCTGCTCTTTGGACACTTGTAGTAAAACAGGTTTCTCAGTCTTTTATATAAAATTTGTGTCTTTACTGACAGATAAACTTTAGGTAGTAAGAGGTTGAAAAACCTAGTGTCTTAATAGAGCTAATTAAATAGCTAGTTCCTTCTTGGTAGTTTGCATTTAATTCAGACTAACTCCATCATAACAAGAATACATTAATTGGGTAGCTCCACAACTGGACTCATTAGATGCAAAGCTTACTGATTAAATTTAGTACTACTGGGTATCTTAGCACATAATTCAGAATTACTTTTCTTTTAATTCAGTGTTCTGTTTCTTGGAAGGAAATTAATGTTGCTGAGAATTATTTTAATAAGCCTGTAATAATAAAGCTATAATTAAAAGGGAGTCTTAGTTACCTTGAAGGCCTTTTTACTTATATTGCCTTAAATGCCTAAATTTATATTTTAATCTCAAAACTTAGATTCAGTAAATTCTATGCCTTTTATATGTAAAAAAGCACCACTAGTATATACTATGGAGCAAAGCCCCAGCAGTTACAGAAAGTAATTGTGCAGAAAGAAAATGAGATAGATATCTCTTTTGTTCCTATTAATTTTTACTTGATTTGTCAGCTTCTTTAGAAAACTAACCATTATATTCTTATCCTAAGTTGGTTCAGAGGCTCATACCTTGGTGAAAAAAGTGATGATGTAATGTTTCTCACTGAATTAGAATAAACTGTTTAATATATTTATAAAGCCCCTTTCATGAAAAACCACTTCAACTCTCAACATATAATACTCGGGGACTCTGGTAGAAGGTGACAGCCCATGAGCAGTCAGTGATGGCAAAGGAAAGGAATGTACTACCACCAGCAAGTAACATCCCTGCTTTTTACAAAAAAAACCCCACGATATTTTTTTCTCTAAGGCATGATTTTTGGCAATGGTATCTAGATGTAGGACCTCTCTGGCTTGAGAGCTCTAAACACCTGACTGCAGGTAAACAAGGTAAAAAGCAGAGTGCAGAGTTTTTAGCAGTCATTGGCAAATGCTTATATGAACAATTGTTAATGAACATAAATAAATCCAGTTTTCAAAGACTTAGTATTCAGCTGAAGTAACTATAAAAATTCACAGGGACTTGCAGAAGGCACTCTGCTATTGGGCTGAGTGCTAACTTCTCTATTTCTGTCCCAGTGTTGAGGCCTTTTAGCTTATTCTGCATTAAAAAGATTGCCCTTACTTTTTTTGAATGTACCTTTAGGCAGAAAGTTATGAGGAGCTGCAACCATGATTTAAATAGAAATTATCATGCTCCCTCTCTTATTTTTGTTTTGCATTACCACCAATGCACCTAACCTAAGGAGGTTTTGTTTTCTAGCTACTGCTTATCCAGCTTAGCCTGAAGGAGCACAGGTGTCTCCCAGAAGGCTATCAGGTTCAGCAGGAGAAGCTTTCCAGATGATCTCAGATATATCTGCACTGCAGGAGTATCTCAAGAAAGTGAGCAGGCTGGGGTGCTTGGGGAACACAAGCCTTCCAGAGGCAGTGTCCCAGGGATATACAGCAACCACTCTTCAGAAGGGAAGTGGCAAATCAAAGACATGTCTGTAAGTTGGCTTATTCAGCCTGCTAAAATGAAGGTTAGGAGAGGGTTGGATTACTTTTGATAAAAACAAAATGCAAATGTCTTCTATTCTGTACTCTTGTAAAGAATAATCAAATGAACTTTCAAAACAAAATGAACTCTGTTATCCCTTTGGTGTCCTCACTTATCAATCTGCTTAGCATAACCTAATTTGTTTAGGGCTAAATAATATAACACTTTCTTCACATGAGTGGTATGTAATTTAGGCAAGCAATCTTATGAAATTAACAAGACTACTCCTTCAACTGAGGGGTTGAGGTCAGGATTTTGGCAAAGACCTTTTTCAACTGTGAACATTCACATCAAAAGTGTTTACATACGGGCTTATTATTATGGTAGAGCAGCAGTTATCATGTTATCTGAATTTTAGTGGTGGTGGGCAGCAATGCCTCCTACGGGGGCATTCACAGAATCTAGTTCCCTAGCTTTCATAAAAACATCAAGGTTGAAAAAGAACTCTAAGCAACCTTTGACCAAACATCATCCTGTCAAGTAAACCATAGCACTAAGTGGTATGTCAAGTTATTTCTTGAACACTCCTGGATGGGGTGACTCCACTACTTCCCTAGGAAGCTTGTTCCAATGCTTAACAACCCTTTCAGTGAAGAAATTCTTCCTGATGTCCAACCTGAAGCTCCCCTGGCACAGCTTGAGGCCATTTCCTGTCACTAGTTGCCTGCGAGAAGAGGCAAAGCCCCACCTGGCTACAACCTCCTTTCAGGTAATTATGGAGAGCAATGAGGTCTCCCCTGAACCTCCTTTTCTCCAGGCTAAACAACCCCAGCTCCCTCAGCCGCTCCTCTTAAAATTATGATCCTTCCCCAGCTCTGTTGCCCTTCTCTGGACAAACTCAAGCACCTCAATGTCCTTCTTGTAGTGCAGGGCCCAGAACTGGACACAGGACTCAAGATGCAGCCTCACTAGTGCCCAGTACAGGGGCACAATGACTTCCCTGGTCCTGCTGGCCACACTGTTGCTGATACAGGCCAGAATGGCATTGGTCTTCTTGGCCACCTGGGCACACTGCTGGCTCATGTTCAGCAGATGTCAGCCAACACTCCCAGGTGCTTTTCTGCTGGGCAGATTTCCAGCCACTCCTCCCCCAGCATCATAATACATTCAGAAGAGAGAGCTTTGCATACCCTCCTAACCCTACAGACCATCATGGGCATGGATGGGTGAATTCTCAAGCACCTAGTGGACAAAGATGCTGTGCCTTAAATTGAGCTTTCCCACACAGATGAGCTGCAACTGAAGAAAAAGACTGTCTGCTCCACAGACCCACACATGGAAGGTGTCCATGCTGTCCTTTCATGTGCAAGGAGCTTCTGACAGGGCTCTTACACCTATATGATTTTGTGGGTAGGCCTTCAAAGAGTGAATTGAAAACTTATACTTTCCTCTAGAGAATAAACACATAAGGTCTACTTATTTAAGCAATTGAGTCTACCAATAAAAAAGTCCCACTGTGGCAAAATAGGCTGTCATTCTCATAGCAGGCTGACTTGATTATTATATTGCAAAGCTTGTTTTGTAATTCAAACCTTGTCATACCAAATCCAAAATTATTTTCCTGGATAAATCCAATTAAAATATAAATACTGAATCAGAACACATTTTCTGTAATAACCAAGCAATTCTGTGAAAAGGCTATTAAAGTAAGTTAAATTGTCTCTCTCGCCCTGCCAGCCCTTGCTCCCCCAGGAGCACCTTTCTGAAGCAGTGCTCTGCTTGGCAGGGAGGCAGGAGATCAGCCTGCATCTGCAGAGGTCCTAACTTTGGGTTGGCTTGCAGGAAGTGGTGCTCCACTCAGCCCTAGTACTGCTCCAGTGGGAGAAAGGACTCCTGACAAGCCAGTGTCTAATATAGATGGACACCTCTCCTATCCTCTTCATTTGAAGTCCTCTCCTAGCTGGATATGTGTGGACAGAGCAAAATTGGGTGAGCAATTTGTCCTGCATTTTGAGGGCCTTGCCTTGGCATAGCTAAAGCACAAACAGTAAAAGAAGCTGCGTAGCTAACATGGCTTCAGGCTCTGAAGCTAGAACAAAGAAGGCTCCCTGCCAAGGTTAAGGTGGAGTCTCAAGAGGGCAAACGTGTGCCCTCATCTCATATGGACACCTGCGATACTCCAGTTAGCACTGGACAACAGAGTATGTTTTTCTTATGTATCCAATACTGTAGAAGAGGTGATCATGCATCGGGATGTAGTAGCAGTATATAAAGAGTATCCTTCTTGTAATAAATGGACATTTTGTTGATCATACTGGTTTTAGCACAATCTGTCTCAATCCTCTCCGACGATAGATATGCTTCTGTCAGATCAGTCAAGGCATCAGCAGGCTTCACTCTGTGTTTGCCCAATGACAGATGTTTTAAATTATAATAGTCACTTTTTGTGTGCTTCTATTTAATTTTTAAAAAGTCTATAAAAATTTCCATAGGCAGGTGTTGGAAGTTTCCTCTTTCTCTAAAGCTGACAGATATGTTATAAGCATTACGAATGCTGAGCACTTTGAAGAAAAAATGCCAAATTTTTTTAAAAACTTTTTATGTTAACTGGCCACCTTAATGTCTGTTGCAGCTTTGTGTTTGAAGGGTCTCATTTTTAACTGAGTGGCAGCTTAAATGGCTCAAAGAATTCATAACAGTCCCTCTCAGTTTTGTGCTACTATTTTCCCCTATTAAAATAATGGGGCACCAGGTCGGGATGAGGGTTTCACAAAAACAGACTGCCATGGACAATCTTTCCAAAGCAATGGGGTTGCAAGCAGGAGTGAGTATGTGTTCAGCATAGCAGGTAGAAGCATTTTTGAGGAAAGCTTTTATCCATCTAAAAATAACTGTTGGTTAAACCGAATATTTCCCAGCAATGGCACAGCTTTGACAAAAGCAACAAGAACACAGAAATGTGAAGAGCATCCCTGGGCCAGGGTTTTTTTGTGGGATGAGAATGGAAGGCATGCACTCCACACTACTCAGATGCATCAGGAACAAAAGGGTTTTCCCACCTTCCTGGCCAGTGTCCTGACTGTGGCACCATGCTCTATCCTTCCTGCTTTCTTGCTGGAGATACTCCTCTTTATAGAAAGGATCACAAGTTGTCTGGGCCCGGCTGCAGGAGAGAGGCTGCAGCTGCCTGCATTGTGCTGGGCTTGCAGGCAGGTGTGAGGGCTGAAGCCAATCCACCTTCTCCCCCATGCTGGGAATACCAGTGCTTCTGCAGGACTCTGCAGGGATCATGGTGGGATCATCTCCCTACTCTTTTCTCCTTTTATTGGAAAGTCCAATTTAACATTTAAAAATGTGAAATTAATCATGTGGTGGCAATATGGAAATAAAAGACTTTGTTAATGTTTTCATAGACAAGGTTGTTGTTTTCTAGCCAGACTCCAGCAAGGCTAAAACATTGACAGGCTGTTGACATGATTGAGGTCTTTCTGGAATTCTCAAAGTCGAGATTAGATCCCCATCACATTTTTAGTGCTATATTTCACTTTAAGCAAACAAAGAGGAAAAGAAAAAAGCTCTCTGCCTCCAAAATGTCTCCACCCATGCCAATAAACCTCCTTGTACTGATGGTGCTTAGACTAGGACTTTATGTATCACTGTATTTCAAAGACAGACTGTACTTGTCTAGAGCTGTTTCTACTGCACATTTTTTCAACTTCATACTTGCTACTCCATACACAAGATAATTTGTGGAAAATTTTATAAGAACTGCATCAGCCCTGATTTTTACAAGATGTTATCAGTATCAAAACAAGAAATCATTAAATATGCAATATCTCTATGCCAGTTTTGTGTCCTGCTTCTCCTTCAATACCACACACAAGTTCCACATTTCTGTTTCTTCAGTTGTCTGGTTGTCTGTCATATTAATAAAACAATAATAATCTTTAGACCCAAGAAATATGTAAAAGTGTGAAAAGTGATGCTAAAATATCTGTGACTTTCACACAAAAACCACAGAAATACACTTAAAAATCCAGGAGGAGATCATTAAATGCATCAAATCAATTACTGTATTTCCTTACTTTTGATATTATGGACTACACAGTATCCCAGTTCTCTGGTGATACAATAAAAGAACAGACTATGCTTGATTGACACATTTCATGTTTATTGTTATTTGTAATTGTAGAAAGGGTGAAAGATGAGGTGAATCTAACAATTATAATGGTGAAAAAAATACTACTGTTCTGGCAAGAATAATAATGATGTGCTCATTAGTGAGAACCTGCAAGTGAAACCAATCTGCTGTTGCTATTCCAGTCAGACAGACAGAGATGGGACAGAGCCATGCATTAGGAACAGCAGCATGGCAAGTTTAACAACATTTTAATATCCCTTTTAAAATGTGGAAACCCCAAAGCACAGTGTTAGTATTTAAAGAGTCTGTTCAAGTTTAGCTGAAGGAAGTGGTGAAGGCCTAGCACTAGTCAGGGGCCCAACAATATAAAAAGGTTAAACTAGTTTAGAGAGAAAAGTGTCACCTGCAACATAATCTGTCCCTGTTCATGCAGGAGGATGGGTACTGAAGAGAAATAAGCATGCAGGGAGAGAAGAGCATGAACAGCAATACCCAGGGTAGTGTGACTTTACACAAGCCATCCACTGAAGGCAACGACAGCCTGGATGCTACACCCCAACTGACTGAAATGGAACCGTGTTAGACCATGTCATAAAGGTAGAACATCTTCAGGATAGGATAGGAGCTGGCATTTTATTTTTGATTTGTGCAGTCTGTGACATGGAAATTTGATTTTGATACACAGGTACTGTTATAGTACAAAACACTATAGTGGCATGGTGGATTGGAGTTTGGTTTGACAAGAGGCTGTAGGACGCAGCCAGTGTTCAAACCTGGCCGTCTTACCTTTGCTATGGTCTCTAGATATCAAAATATCTGCAAACTGGTTAAGCATTCTTATGCTGAAGAAATGCAGGAGCCAGTGGAGCATCTGGGGAAGGAGCAATGAGAAAAACTCCAGCAGGGAAGCCATGACCAGGGTGGGGAGCAATGAAGTGGAAGAAGAGAGGTAACATCAAGAAGGCAGATCTAGAAACCATTTGGGCTCAAATGTGCTCTGACACCCTTGCTAACATAAGCAGAATGGTTCAGGTGGCTGATGATATGCTTAACACACTCAAGGTATTCTCACCATATGGTATATGAGTCCTAATGAAAGCCTAGTGCAGTTTGTTATTAGCCTGCTCATGCAAAATATACAAGATGCACACCAACAAATTAATTGCACCCTGAGTTTTTAGAATTTTCTGACTTTTCATATTTGGTCTGTCAATCCCAACTTTACTTTTACTTCATGCACTATATGTTCAAATATGTGTAAGGGAAGTTAAGCAAAACCACTACACCTTATTGAAAAGTTATATTCTCAAGTTGTCATCAGAAAACTAGAAATGTGAAACAAGTGCATTCAGACAATTAGATATGGTATTCCTTTTATAAAGGACAAAGCTCAGACTGATGTTAAATTTGTTTCTTTTATCCTTTCAATTGGCATAGTTAGCAATCATTGATAGGCAATGTGCTGTACTGTAGACTATTTTCCTTAAGGAAAAACAAAAGCATCAGGGCCACCCATGTCTAGCAGGGGTTTTTACAAAAGCACTTTTGAGGATTGAGGCTGCTCTCCCACTCCATGTTCTCCCACACTCCCCCTGATTTTTCAGCTGGGAATGTTTTTCCAAACAGTTAGTCTCCCTCTGCTCAGTGTGTCATTTGTTATCCTACATCTCTCTGTGAATAATAAGCAACAGAATGTAAAGTGCAAAGTGACCCCTCTTCCTTTATTAGTTACAGATGCAAGCAAGGAAATGCAGAATCATCCATATTAAAGCCTATACCTTCAGCAGAGTTGTTTCCATAAGACCTCTGAGCTTTGGACAAGAAGGTCAATTGTGGATGAGAAAATATCAAAGCAAAATCCCCACATGAAGGAAATTCAATTTCCAAATCCAGCCAGCTTTAGGCATATCCACAAGCTCAGACCACCTTCCTTACAAATCCTGAGCAGATCTCATTCTTGGAATCCACTTTCTTCCCCAGGTAAGAGGTTAAATGAGTCTTGAGTTTGGTAGAAAAGCTCTCTGATTAGCCACTAGAGCAAGACCTTGTGGCCAGGAACAGTCTGTTTTCTTCTGTAACTGGCTAGTTACAGATATAACTCTGTGTGCAGAGTGAATACCTCACACATGGTGATAACAAGACTTCTACCCAGACACCAACTTGTTGGAGCCCTCCAGTTCCTTCACCATGCAAGCCCAAAGTTACAGTTACTAGCAACAACCAAACAGGTTAAAAACAGTATCTGGAACTTCATTAAACTATGTGGTGAAAGAGCAATGGGATTTTAGAAGCAAATAAACTTTAATCAAGTGTATAATTGCCTCTGACACCTAAACTACACCTCCTAAAAACTTAATCTATGAAGGTTATGAAACCAGAAAGAAAACTCACAAAACTTGTACTGGCTTACCTTTGGAAGCATCTGACATGTTCAGTTACAGTCTCTTACCCACAAGAACTCTTGTTATAGTCCTGGCTTAGTTCCTCTTTGTGAGTAGTCACAAGACTTATGTATAGGATCTGCCTTTTGCATCTTCTTTCAAGCCAGCTCAGCTGGAGTTGCACCAACAGAATGTCTAAACCTTCGTTGCCTCATGGATCTTACTCAGGCACAGATGCTCTCTCTGGGGACTACACAGTCAATAACATAGCTCCAGTTCCCAGTTTAACTGTCTGGGAACTACATGATGGGTAGGGCATTTATGGCATTCATAAACAAACTTTTTACTTTGCAGTCAGCATGAAACAAACAAACAAACAAAACAACAACAACAACAAAAGAAAAAACAAACCCAACAAAAACAAGAGAGCTAAGACTCGGACAAAAAGTTATGAGTGTGGTTTTTTGAGGGATTCTCAGCATCTCTGGGCAGTACAACTCTTTCTGCTTCCCCAATATCTGTGTTCACTCCAGTCTGGATGCAGTGGAGAACTTCTTCCCCTTTACGAGGTGTTGTCATTCTCCTTCCCCTTTTAAACTTGCTCACCAGTACTTGTTAGTAGCTTTCAGCTGTCATTACCCATACAAGACAGCTTTATTAGTTATTACTCTCAAGGGAATATCTCCGTTTTTCAGTCTCCCTTTGCTGACATAAAGCGGACAATTCAGGTTGTGCTGAAAGTGATGGGGAGTTTGTAGAGTGGAATAAATGCACACTGCAGGCTTCCCTGGGTCACCACAGCCCTAGCTTCCTTTGCAGCCTGGGTTAGAGCAACTTGTGTTGCCTTGCCCAATATGCAACAAAGAAAAACTTCTTGGAGAACAATCATCTGGTGGCTAGTGTGTATTCTTTGTATCACCTTTGAGAAACATGAAGCTGGTCCACATAATTAAGGAAACCATGGCACATTCAGTCTTATTCTGGCCCTACATCTCATGTTTGCCTATTTTATCTCTTAAAAATAATAATGACTACACATTCTATTCACTGGCACATTTGTTTATTTGTTTTGTTTTACTAAACCTGTTTTCTTGTTACAATAGCATGTGATACATCAACTATTGCAAACAATTAAGAAAAAAAAAGTAACACTGCAAGTAAGCAAGACTGCACGCATTCCAAGGCTGTGATAATATCACAAATCATAAGAGCTTTGCTTTTTTGAGAGAGTATGATTTTGCCAGAATGACTGGGTGTGGGTGCCTTTGGGTTAAAAATTAGTTTTGTAAGGTTTTTAAGCACAGCTTTTCACTCCCTTGACTGCATTTTTAAGATAGAAATGAAGCTTCCTAGCAGTAAATGCTGCATCTAAATATGTGACTAATAACACCAGAGACGAGCATTGATAGCAAGAACAAGTTACGAGAATGATCATTTCCAGGATCACCCCAGCATTCACATTCTGACAGTCTGATGGCATTTAAACTGCTTATTCTAGAAACTTTCTTCCCAAAGTTCCTCATTAGGTGACTTGACATGACTCTGTTTCATTTGATTAAAGATCTCCTGTTTGCTTTCCAGCACAATTTGGAACCAAGAAATTTGACCCACTCGTGCTGACCTCCAAAGTGTAATTCTCCTGACTTGCAGTACTGATGGATTTCCAAAGCAACTGTATGTCCAATCTCATCCTAAAGTCTCTGATGGATCAAGAGATATATTTCAGTGGTTTTATCTCTGCTGAATGCATTCAGGATAGTACCTGCCTAATAGTTTCAAGGTCTAGCACTTTTGTTTAAATTGATGAGGCCTTATTTCCAGCATATATACACTTTAGTGGTTTTGTCTCCTTTCCTTCCTGGCTTTTGCATGCCAGGTATTTTTGTTCTTCTTTTCCTGCTGGCTACTGCATGCCAAATAACTTATTGCTATGGCACAGAATATACCTCATCTGTCACAAGCATTTTTTAATAGAGTCTAAGCTGACTGTTGAATGAAGCCATGCCTTATGTAGAGGAGTTTTAATTATTCTTCAGTCTTTGAAAGTTGGAAGTAAGGCCAGGATGAGGAAGACTGGGTTGTCAGGAAGATAGCTGGAGGGAATAAGAATATATTATTACCTAAGGGAGTGGTATACTCAGTCTTCGTCTACTTTAATTCTCTCACTAGACACATCAAATGACAGTGCTGTAGGGCTTAAAAAAATTGGGGCAAAGCTGGGCCAGTGGATGGCTGACAGTGACAGCCTGTCTAAATGTCTGAGTGGCAGACAAGTGGAGACAAAGAAGTTTGCAGTGTGGGCTAGCCAAGGTGGAGTGATAATATATTTTGATTTTATCTTCTTTTTCGAACAAGGTTTAGCAGCTGGTTAAGCTGGCTAGCTCTACATGAGCTTCACAATGCTGTTTATTCAATTATTTGCTAAGAATATTGAAATTTGGCAATCATCTCCATTGTCCACAACTGGTTGTTCTTTCATTGAGCCCAAGAATTAAGAACTTGAATGACTCTTGCTTTATTGGCAGAAGTGAGACACTGAGTCTCACTATGTGAGTGAGTGTTTCACAAGTGTGAGTGAGACTCATAGCCTGATTTCTTTCCACACCTCCTAAAAGGGACCCAAGTTAGGAGTCCACTGCAGATGGAACTACTCGGTGTAAAGAAGGAGCTCTCCAGGAGGCAATGTAGATACAGTTCTGCCAGTCTTTCTTTCCCATGAGAAACCCATGTCTATTCCATTGTTGTGTCACTATTTACACAGAAAAATCTATTTCCTACTCACTAGGCAGATCTGGCATGTGTTTCTCTGGCTCATGCAGCTCTTGTGGCACATGCATATGTACTTGTCACAATAGCCACCAGTAACCAGTGAAACCCCTGGTGATCCCACCTTGAGCCTAGGAGATGGGTAAATGCTGGTTCACCCAGCACAGCTGGGAGCCCTGGCACATCCCACTGATTCTCATGGGAGATGAGGTGACGGTCTTAAACGGGAGAAAGGCATGTCATTCCAGGGTGTGGGGGTGAAATGACAACTTTATTAAAATGGCTCCTGCCTTTCATAAGGCAGGTGCTGAACTTTCTGGAAGAAGGGGCAGAACTTCGGAGGAGCATGCAAAATAGAACCATATATGGTAGAACATGGGATGGGCTTGAACATGTAAGGGAACATGGGACATATAAGGAAACTGCTGCATTGCAGAAGGAATTAACCAAAGGGGAAACAGGATTTCAAATAACAGGGAATAATACAAAAATAGGGAAAATACAGTGAACTCTGGGAAAACTCAATATTGCAATGATTATAAAACAGTCTGGAAAACATCAAACAAGGGTTTGAGGGGCTTTGTCTTCATCAGTATCCTCCACTCTCAAACGATCTCTCCATCTTTTGTATTCTTCCTCAGACTCATCTCCCACAATGAGGTGTCTTATCAGCCCAGGACTTCCCTCCCCTGATGTAATAGGGAGAGTTCGAAGGATGCCGAGATTGAAACCAAAACACTGTTGAAAGCTCAAAACCCCTAATATTTATTACAAAGAAGTGGCCAAGTAAAATGAAAAAAACCCAAGAGAGAGAAAGGAGGAGAGAAATAACCCTTCAGTATGACTCCCCCAGTCACCCAGGAGTTGCATATGAAGTTATCTTACCGACCCAGAATGCCTATAATTACCCATAGCAGAAGCTGCATTCTTGGAGAGTCAGCAGGCTCACAAGGTGGCAAGCGTCCCCACAAAAGGCAATGTTGTCCTTTGATGTGAAGCTTGCATTTTTCATTCCTCCTCCCAGCATGAGCTATCTGCTTTTTATATAATTAATTGGTGATGTCTACCTGGGGAGGCGTGGCCAGGGCCGCCCAGCTAGAGGCCTTCAGTCCCACCCCCCAGTTATGCAAGTGGCACCTGTTCTGCGCATGCGTGGGTACCTTGGAATTTCCCCTGCACTTGTGCACTAAACCTCACGGGTCTTTTCTAAATAAGTCTGGGGGTGTACTTCATCACCATCCTCTTCAATTTCTCCTGATACACCTGGCCAGACTTGACTATTACACTGAGCTGGCAAGTAAGGGATAATATAATGCCACCCCATCACTTTAGCACTGAAGACACTTCCTCACCTAATAAGCTTTTCCACTTCCTGTGAAAAAGAAAAGATGGAAAGATGAAAAGTGCCCACATGGAAGGGTGGGGTTGCTCAGCTGTGTGTGTTTAACAGTTAGGCTTTTAGCTGGGGTAGTAACAAGCCTCTATAGGAGAGAAACAGGCACTCCAGAGAAACATTCATGCCATCTGAGACAGATGTCTAAAGAGAGCACCCCTGGCAGGTGATTCATCCCATCTAGAACTTTCTCCACAGACTAGTGAGGGAGTCTAGACAACCGAGTGTCTAACCTTCAGGTAAGAAAAATTAAGTGAGATGAGCTCAATTCAATATACATAAAAATAAATATGGTGATATCGTCCCCCAGGAGTTCTTCTAGAGTTGTTATTTTTTATTTTTAATGTTGACTGTTATCTGAAGCCAAATATTTATTTAGTAGTGAAACAGGTCAAACCAGCTATTATAGATCTGCCTCTTGATTAGCAGCATTTTTTGTTACCACATAAGACAACTAATACACCATTCCCATCCTGTGCCAAGGTAGCCTCTTAATCAAAGCCTATTCCAGATATCATACAGCCCATGACATCCCAGGGGAAGACACTCACAGATTTCTCTCTTTCACTCTCTGCTGTTTAAGCAGACAACAAAGAATTGCTCAAACATAAAGGTGGCTGGCCATGCATAAATATACAGTATACAGTAGTATAAATGTAAGCATTTAGACCTTCTGAACTTACACACCACTCCAGATCTCCAAATTACTTATCTGTGATGGTAGTCACAAAGTAGTGCCTTACCAAAAAACTGTTTTAAAAAGCTCACTACCAATAGTCCTCATTTCTGCATTCCTGGTTACACATCAGTGACACTGCACCTATTTTCTGAGCAGATGCAAGCACACACACAGAGTAAGAACTGCATTTCTTTCCTGGTCTAGGACCACAAGGAATTAATGTCATTCAAAGATGAAAAAGAAAAACAAAGAGCAAAATGACATATCCTTCCCTAAAGGACTCACAATCCTACTATTAAAAGAAAGACACAATAAGAGGAGAGTACAGGAACAATGTCAGTAACAGACAACTAAGGCAGTACACTTCTTCAGCCTGGCTTATTCAGGCCCCTGCAAACATCATGGAAGAAAAGAGCTTGATGAAGACAAACTGGCATTCTACAGACGTTTGCAGTGGGCTCCAGAGTACCAGGGCAGCATGGCCTTTCTCAAACCCAAACATGAGGTCTCCCACTCCTTCAGAGAAAGGGGAAGGTTCAGTAGAGTGATTCAAAAATGGCATCTTTTGCCCAGAGTTAGTGTGTCAATTCTCGGAAAAGGATGCAATTTAAAATGTATCCTTCTCCCCTTGGCAGCATCATTGCCCAGCTTTGGCAGCTCCGTACTCAGCTGCCTTCTAACAAATCCCACTGCAAGATGCCAAATTTCCAGCATACCCATGAATCAGATTTGGACGTTAGAAATACCATTGGGTGTCTACAACTCAGAAACTATGACCTCTAGCATTATAATGTCCAAGTCTCTTTGGCTGTAGACCAAAGACACTTGAAGGGTCCCATAGAAAGAGAAACAGAGAGGCTGTTCACATACAGCAATATGATATCTCTTTCTATGCTGTCAGCTTACAATCTGCACTAAACTAGTGGCTCAGTCCAGTCCTTTCTAAGGGAAGTAAAAAAGACTCCAGTTTTACAACAATATCCACAGGGCACATGTGCTACCTTAAGATTAAGGACCCAGGCATACAGAACTCAAACAAGCCAAACTGCTGACTGCAATTACCCTGCAGTGCTCTGTTACAGGAGATCACTGCTAAGCAGGGCAACTTAGCTTTGTAGAGGAAAGGCGCAAGGATTACCCTGGCTGCTTTCCATTTCCCCCATACTTGCATGGTGGGGAGAAACTAGCTCATTTCCCTACCTCATTAGCCCTACCTGCTCACCTCCTGTCCTTCATGTCCTCTCCCATGGTGGCTTAGACTGGAGGAGTGGGAGCAAGGTGCTAGGGGCTCGCGGAGAGCTCATTTACTTTTCTACAGACTCAGTGCCAGGGTTTATTTGCCTGACATATTGCTTAATATTAAATCTTTGTAGTAATCAGAGAGCATGGGAATATTTGTTAGAAGCAAACAGAAAGGCCATAAACATCTCTTTCATATTTAAACAAGCATTTGTACATCTCATTCCCTCTACCCTGTCTTTAGGTGTGTATTTCTCAGCAGGAACATCTATCTGTGCTGGATTTATTTACTTATTTAAGTGCTTGGACTTACATCTCACAGGGGTCCATGTTGCCCAGCTCAAGGCAAAAGTGAGGAAAACCTGACGTTGCGCTTAAAATATAACTTGTAAGTCACCCAAAGAGTTTGATATTGAGGCTCTGGTGACTTGTGAGTGGCTGCTGGCACTGACTGTTCTCGATGGGAGTTTCAATCCTTCTGTCTCAACCTACCACCCCATAAAGGTGGTGCTTGATTGGCCACTGCCTCTACGACAGTGTGATCAGACCCATTCAAGGACAGAATATGATGTACTGTATCTTAACCTCCATCCTCGAGGGACATCTACATTTCTAGTCCCTTCTATCTTTTTATCTTTGCACTGAAGTGAAACACATATTCCAGTATTTTAAAAAAATACATTCTTAAAGCATTCTCATTTTTCATTCCACATTGCAGTGCCAAAATGTGCAGAGCCAGCATTTTCTGTTAAAAAGGGGTGTTAAAGACTTAAAAAGCTTGTAATTACCTGAAGCCACTGACCAAAGAGACAGTAGACCAAAGCCTGCAAGATGAAAACCTCATCAGGGCATATTGTACTAACTTATTAAGGAATAAGCAAACTCTATCTTGTTGTTCTTTGGTTTGCACAGAATAAATCTTCCAGACTAACACACATCACACACAAAAGCCTATTTCTGGCTTAGGGAACTAAAGACTGAATTGCCTTTTATTTGGTCCTAGACCTGAAAACAAAAGATTTCAGTTAGGGATATTACTCATTTTCTGAGCAGTAACAAAAACAATCTACACTCTAAAAATTAGAGTTTAGGTTTATTCCACTTCTACAGAAGCGTAGCTACTCAGTCTTGTACTGCAATGTACTCCCTCCTCATTTGTGCTGCACTGGAGTTTGTTGGGCTGCACTGTCAGCCTTGAGGACTGACATGGCTTAAATTGCTCTTGCTCCTATTTCTGTCAGAGCACAGATTCAGGGATGAGCCTCTTCACTTTCTGGAGGACTTCAACAAAAGGACAATTCATTTACTGTCTGCTGGTTCTCAGCCCTGGATTTGGTCATCCATTTGGGCCAAATTCTCCCTTTGGGCATAGTCTAACGTGATCACACAATACTTTCAGTGGCGATCCTGCCCACTAAGCTGAGAGCACTATTTAGCTGTTAAAGGTGGCACAAATCCTGATGCAAAGTCTTTCCTTTGTTCTTTGTTATCTCAGAAAGAATTTCAGTCTCCCTTGCAGCTGTTATTTTATCCAGCAAAACCAACACTTTTGTGGTCTTTACAAAAATTAATATCTTTCAGAGGCCTCTGCTTAAAATAGCACTGTAGAGCATTTAAAGTGTCATTACTCTTGCATTACACACATATGCACACATATTTAGGCTCATGATAATGTAGAATATCTTGTTCTAGGGTATCATCAAGGTTCAGATGTATTGTCTGTGTTTCATTGAAACAACAATTTTGTTGCTGACGATCTGTGCTGGCAACAAAGGGGGCTGGAATATTATGTATCTACTACAAACACTGCACAGGCTGCATAGCATTCTGAACTCTTCCCTGCTCACTCCACAGTGTGGGCCAGGGTGATTAAGCAACAAGAGCAGAGGGAGGGAAGCCATATGGAAAGAAGGGAAGGCAAATGAACATTCTCACAGCACCTGCTGTTGGCTTGTATATCTGTAACCAGCGTGGAAAAAAAACAGCCCAGCCATTGAACGTAAGCCTGAATTTGATAGGGGATTGTCCATTTTCATTCATGATGATATACCTCAGATTTTGAAGGAGTAGAGATTTTATATTGCACTAAAATTTTTCTGCATGTAAAATAATTCTATAGAAAATAGATGATCAGCTCTTAAATCTCAAAAGGGCTTTGCAACAATTACAAAGCTCTTCTTCAAGTGCAAGTCAGGTTCCCTGTCCATCTTCAATAGAAGGGAGCAGAACTGCTTATTACATCCTATTCTTCACCCAATGGATTTTTCGTTGAGTAGAAAGTGTGATGTACAATGAGGGTCACGGGAGTCTTTTGCTTTAGTAGCCAACCATTTGTCCTGTCCTGAAGGCGTACTTCATTCAAGGATGTTTCAAGAAACGGGTGTTTCATGGTCAGGATGACCACTTGGATTTTTCTCTGTCAGAAAATAAAAAAAATATAAAATAAACCCTTGGAACTAGATTAGTTTATTGTACATAAGTAGAGAACATAACATTTTCCACTACAAAATTATAGACAAAACAAGAAACATTTTTGCAAAAATACTTCACAGACATCATAGAAAAACAAAGCTGTAATTTTCATAGGGAGTGGAGAATGATTAAATATCTTGACATTTTTTAAAAAAGCATTTTATGTGCACTTTTTGCTTTCTAGACTTTTAAATCTGCTCTGTCTCTTCTTTTTCTGTCACCTGGACTACAGCCTATTCAAGACAAGAAAAATATTGACTTATTATGACTTAGGATGAACTCTGTTTATTGTAATTAAGAATGAAACAGAAAGGTATCATTGAAGGGAGAGAGTTCCTTAGTAGGATGTGTCTTTAGTAGGAAATGTACATTTCTTTTCAGGAGAACCATTGTACAGAGAAAGATAAGACTAGAGAGCAAGCTTGGTATCTGGCACTAATTCTTCAGTGCAGAAGACAACCAGATTGCTGCACAAAGCTCCATGGCAAGCAGCCTGGCAAAGAAGTATTTACTAGGTAGATCAGGAAAAGATGGCAACAATGAAGGCTATATGCTAATAACCCAAGTTCCAGTTAAGACTCTAATATAATAAAGGCAGAAATCCCTTCATCTCCCCTGGCTCTATAAAAATGCCATCCCTTCCAAACTAGTCATCTTGATTCTTTCCCTGTTGTCAATGGTGAGAGACAAACAGTCTGAAAAGTGATTTATCCTTTATTTTATGGGTGCATGCCCTAGGATAACATCACTCACCTTGAGAAAGAAATCTTCAATAGAGACCAGGTTACAGTCTTAACACCTTGCCTCTTGCAGAGATTTTAGCAGTACCCAATTAAAAATGGCAGCACTGCTACAGTGTTGGAAGGAACACAACATTTTTGGCTATTAGTCATGTGAACCTGCTTCAGGATGTTGTAGGTAATATGATCATAGAGTCATAGACTCATAGAATACCCTGAATCAGAAGGCACCCATCAGGATCATCGAAGTCCAGCTGCTGGCCCTGCACGGGACCAATCCAAGAATCACACCATGTGTCTGATAGCACTGTCCAAACACTTCTTGAACTCTGGTTGGCCTGGTGCTGTGGCCACTTCCAACCTAAACCCTTCATGACAAACCTTCAGGCCATTCCCTTGGGTCCTGTCACTGGTCACTAGAGAGAAGAGATCAGCGCCTGCCTCTCTGCTTCCACTTGTGAGAAAGTTGTAGACTGCAATGAGGTCCCCCCTCACGCTCCTCTTCTCCAGACTGAACAAACCAAGTGACCTCAGCTGCTCTGCATATGGCTTCTAGGCCCTTCATCATCTCCATGGCCCTCCTTTGGAGCTTTATATATTCAATATATTGTGGTGACCAAAACTGCACATGGTACAGTGCAGAGCAGAGCAGGACAATCTCCTCCCTCAAATGGTTGGCGATGCTGTGCCTGATGAACCCCAAGACACGGCTGGCCCTCCTGGCTGCTGGCTTGTGATACTGAAAATGTCACTTTTTCCAGAGCCTAACCATTCCCTCTGTGACTAGCCAAAAGGGATTCGTGGTGGCAGTAGGAACAGCAAGTTATTTTTGCCATGCAGCATGAAAGGGTGGGATGACACCTCTGCAGCTCATTCCAGCTAGTTCCAGAAATAAACATTCTCCATTAATGGAATGGATGGCAATACAACAGACACAGCAAATTTGCCAAAGAAGAAATTGTAGTGGATTACTGTGGTGTAGATTGTATATTGCCATATAATGATCCCTTTGTTAGGTGAAAGCTGCACACCCCTACATGAGAGGTTTGATCAAATGTTTCATTGTTTTAAATTTTCATCTAAAAATGAAATTACAATACAGATGTAAATATTGCCTCCTGTTTCCATAAAAGCATCTAACTCTTAACAGAGGAGTCATTTTGCCTTCTCTGATGTTGCAGAGCAATTTAAATTAGTAGTAGAATAGCTAAGGCTTAGTAGGAGAGTAGGCCTAGAAAGCAACACTCCAAAGTAGTAAGTTAGCAACCCTGTTTGTGAGCATGAAATGTACTGAAGAAGTGGAAACAATAATTAAAGGATTTAGTCAAGCATGTATATAATGATTTGTTACCTTGGATGTGGTGAGGGTCTGTTAAACAGTTACTAGGGGTAAGACAGCTTGAGTAGATTTATGATTAGAGTAGTTGATTATCAATTGTTAGCAATATGAGCTTGTTTGTAACTGAATGAAACTGTTCTGCTGTAGAGACTGCACGTACTATTTTGCCGTGGAAACCGCATGTAAACTTGTTTGTGTATAAAAGCTGAACTGAAAATGAGGGTCTTTGGAATCCTGACTTGGGACGTTAGTCCTCAGGTTCCCGGGGCCCCGAATAAAGCACCGCATAAACCGGCACCGAGTTGGTTTGTGTCTTTGTT